>NC_053391.1:114775021-115078051 GCF_905171765.1 Bufo bufo
TGTGTTAACGATCCAGACAATTTCTGCTACATATGTGGCAAATACACTACTTATGATCAGCGCAAGAATCTGACAAAGATAGTGCGTCTTGCAGCTTGAGATGCATTTGTGCTAGTAGTGCAGAACTTCCTTGGGAACAGATGAGCTGCAAACTATGCTGAATTAGTAGACAACATGCTTACAGCATATGAACAACTTGGCCGCCGAATGTCATTGAAAGTGCATTTCTTACATTCCCATCTTGATTTTTTTCCCACCCAATTTGGGACACGAAAGTGCCGAACATGGAGAGCCGTTTCATAAAGATATTGTTACAATGGAGAAAAGGTATCAAGGCTGCTGGAATCCCAAGATGATGGGGGACTACTGCTGGTTTTTGCAATGTGAAAATATGACCGTTCACAAACGCAAAAGCAGATTCCTGAAGCACTTTTAACAGTACTGGGCCTTGCTCAAGTAAGACTTTTAAACTGAAAAAACGAGACTTTTTGAAATTTTGTTATTCCATTAAATTTTTATACACTGTTTACTACGCAAACTTTGATGTAATTCAGGTAATTGTTGGAGTAAAACTCGTTCTGTTTAAAATTATTCAATGCTTTCCAAGTGTTTCATTTAGGCATACTTATGCATAGCAAAATTTTGTGACGTCTTACAACAATTCTGACTTCGGATTTGCAGTGATAATTGCTCGCAACAATATATAAGAATCCTTATTGAAAAAGAAAAACTTTATGCACACAGTTGGGCCTGAAACTCAAGAACTGGTTACTTAACTCACTGATTCTGAGTTTCCTAACTCTCTCTCCAAAAAAGCTCCATCCATCCATGTAGTTACTACTAGTAAGAACCAGAAACAGCCCATTTTTGACACAATAGAGAACTCCACTTCAATTGAAAAATTCATCAAATCAGCCTCCCCCACACTCACCCTGTCCCCTACTGATCCCCGGTTATCTCCTAGTTATCTTGCATCCGAAATTTCTGTTAACGATAGTTCTACACATTCAGCCTCTCACAGTTCCTGTTCAATTCAATCACTCACGTCCCCTATAAATGTAACATCCCAACCCTCTCCAAATGATATTTCCACACATTTAGTTTCCACCAATCAATCTGATATTTTTTTAGATCTACCCTCCAACCTTTCGGGAAGCCCTTTTTTAGGGAAAATTTTGCCCACAATGAGCAATCCCAATTACACTCCGCCTGCAAGACAGACAATTTCCAGTCTACAAATTTTGAGTCCCTTCTTCACCCCCACAGGCCCCACTCCCCCTACCCAAACCCACCATCCTCCCATTCTGAAGATAACACATTTCTTCAGCCCCATCCCGTCATCGCGCAAAAGAACAAAAAAAGATACAGGGGATGCAGACGGGGAAGAACCAAACACCCCAATGAGAAAAAAAAAACAAATCCCTCAGCACAGTAATAAACGATGTGACACTTCAACCACGACCGCACAGCTAGAACCCAATAGTGACCTCAAACTTGCCCCACTAGAAGACACTAGAGGAATATTTAATCTATCTAAACATGCACTGACAATTGACGAACTTAATTTGTTACGCAAGGGACTCTCTTTCTGCCCAACTAATTGCTCTGACCCCTTCAAACTTTTTGTGGACATGAACCAATGGATCCGCAAACTGACATTAAAGAGACACTTTACCATTAAAAGTATTAACCTGGGAGAGAAGGAGAACCCAATACCAATATTCAATATTAACACCAACACCCCCACTAGCGAGGCCCTCTCAAATATAGAAGGAATCCTCACCCCAACCGTAAATAAAGTCTCTGCTTGTATTCCATCAGGTCTGAGGAAAAATCATCCTTCTATCCGTTAGAAAGCAGAGGGCCACACCTAGAGAGTTTTCTCAACATGGTCCTAGACGACCTCGATACCCTGAAAAAAACCAGAGTTCCATCACTCCCTAATAATCTCAATGCTAGAGAAAAAAGAGTACTATTGGAATTAAAGAAAAACAAAGAAATAGTGATAAAAAACGCTGATAAGGGAGGGAGGGTTGTGATTATGGATCTTGACTATTATGTAAAAAAATCTAAAAGAATTCTGGCAGATCTAGCTTATTACAGAGTTCTTATAGAAGACCCAACTCTAAACTTTAAGAAAACACTACTGGAACTTGTAGACTTTGGTTTTAATCAAAATATCATTGATAAAAAAGAGAAAATATTTCTTACTACAAATCATCCCACTACAGCTCGTTTTTATTTTTTGCCCAAAATCCATAAATCTCTCACCAACCCACCAGTCAGACCTATCATTTCCGGTATAAACTCCCTCACTTCGAACCTCTCAGCCTATGTTGATAGTTTTTTACAGAACTACGTGCAAAAACTACCCTCCTATTTAAGAGATTCTTCAGACCTCATTAATAACCTCAATAATGTTGAGTGGAAGGATGATTATGTATGGGTTACGCTCGACGTAGCGTCCCTATATAGTAACATTCGACATGATCTGGGCATACGTGCAATAGAACACTTCCTTGAACTCTTTCACAAATTTTTCTGTTACATAGTTGGGTGACATTCACCAATTTTTGGCTGTGATATACCCCTGCTCTACCTAGTAGACAGGTTAATAAATTTCGCTAATTTTTCTGTTACATTCTTGGGTGACATTTTAACATTTTTGCCATGAATAAACCCCTCTCTGCATAAGTGACAGGGACAGAAATTTTTTTAAATCATATGTTCCATTGGTGGGTGACATTAACCCATTTCTGCCAATGAAAAAACCCTGCTCTGCACAAGTGACAGGGACTTAAATTTCTAAAATTCGTCTTTAATTGGCCCTTTCATTCGATCCTTCTGCTTTGATAACTTGTTCCACATTTCCGCTCGATCACATTGCAGCCATTAACCTGCCTTGGATGTGGTCTCCCTTTCTCACGCTCCCTCTCCGGCGTGGAACCTTGATTCGCCACTAACCGTGATCAACATAGAAGGCACAGAAAAGAACATCGAAAATTGATAGAGAAGATATCCAATTGGATTGTGAAATCACAGGGACGTGCGAACAGGCAGAAGTTATCTAGAGTTAACAAAGCGGCAGCAGGGCCTCTCCTGTCTAGCGTTTCCAAATCCAAAATACCCCAGTGACATTCCCTATAAATTTTTCATAATAATTCCAATAACAGGGCATCTTAAGAGTCCTATATTGATATTTATCTTCACTA
This sequence comes from Bufo bufo, assembly GCF_905171765.1. Lineage (NCBI taxonomy): Eukaryota > Metazoa > Chordata > Amphibia > Anura > Bufonidae > Bufo > Bufo bufo. The sequence goes on from NC_053391.1 coordinate 114,778,234, forward strand.
CCTCCCTGAGTGGGGAGTGGGTAATTGCCACGCGCCCCCTCCTTTACTTGGAAGCTTCGGCTTCAATAATTTGTCTCCCTTTCTCACGCTCCCTCTCCGGCGTGGAACCCTGATTCGCCGCTAACCGTGATCAAGATGGTAGGTGCAGAAAAGAACATCGAAAGTTGATAGAGCAGATATCCAATTGGATTGTGGACATCACGGGGATGTGCAACATGGTGGAGCAGTATGTGTGCACACACCAACACGTTCTGAACTTCTGGTTCTACAAATTGGGCATAAGGCCTGAGCTTGGCCTTTACGCCTTGGAGGTGCTGGCCTGCCCTGCAGCCAGTGTATTGTCTGAACGTTAGTATAGCATGGCTGGAGGGGGTGATAACAGGTTATATTTCCTAATGTTTTGGGGTGTACCCTAATTTAAACCAAAAAAGAATGAAAAATAAACAATAAAAATAAAAAGCAGTGTAGGCTACCTTCTCATCCTCCACCGCTGCTTCCACCTACACCCCCACATCCACCGACTCTTCAACCTCCTACTCCATATGGACCTCGTCCTCCAAGATCAAGATTATTAGTTTCTATTTTTACATATTTTTATTATTTTAAGTCATTTCCCAATCCACATTTATTTGCAGAGCACTTGCCATGCTCTTAACCACATTTTGCTGCCATTTGCAGCCCTCTAGCCCATTCCATGACTTTTTTTACAGCCATTTTAGTGCTTCAAAGTTCGGGTCCCCATTTACTTCAATGGGGTTCGGGGTCTAGTTCGAGTCCCCCAAACTCAAACTTTTTTGTGAAGTTCGGCCGTAACCGTCGAACCCGAACATCCAGGTGTCTGCTCAACTCTAACTATATAGAAATTATAATATAGGAATATCACAACACTGCTTCAGTCTTTTGGGGGGGCAACTGGTATATCACAATAGTTGCAATTAGTTGTTCCAATAGCGTTTGTCCCTATGTATAGCTACGGTATCACTGCAGAACCACACACAACTGCTACAAAATACAAATACACTATATAGAAATTATATTATAGGTATATCACACCCCTCCCTCAATCAGTTTTTTTGGGGGGCAACTGGTATATCACACCAGTTGCAATTAGTTGTTCCAATAGCGTTTGTCCCTCTGTATAGCTGCGGTATCTCACCAGAACCGCACACAACTGCTGCACAATACAAATACACTATATAGAAAGTATATTATAAGTATATCACACTCCTGCCTCAATAATTTTTTTTGGGGCGCTACTGGTATATCACAGCTGCTGCCATTAGTTGTTCTAATAGCGATTGTCCCTCTATATAGCTGCGGTATCTCAGCAGAACCGCACACAACTGTTTCACAATACAAATGCACTACATAGAAATTATATTATAGGTATATCACACCACTGCCTCAATCAGTTTTTTTGGGGGGCAACTGGTATATGATACCAGTTGCAATTAGTTGTTCCAATAGTGTTTGTTCCTCTGTATAGCTGCGGTATCTCATCAGAACCGCACACAACTGCTGCACAATACAAATGCACTATATAGAAAGTATATTATAGGTATATCACACCCCTGCCTCAATCAGTTTTTTTTGGGCGCAACTGGTATATCACACCTGTTGCAATTAGTTGTTCCAATAGCGTTTATCCCTCTATATAGCTGCGGTATCTCAGCAGAACCGCACACAACAGTTGTACAATACAAATGCACTATATAGAAATTATATTATAGGTATATCACACCACTGCCTCAATCAGTTTTTTTGGGGGGCAACTGGTATATGACACCAGTTGCAATTAGTTGTTCCAATAGCGTTTGTTCCTCTGTATAGCTGCGGTATTTCAGCAGAACCGCACACAACTGCTGCACAATACAAATGCACTATATAGAAATTATATTATAGGTATATCACACCACTGCCTCAATCAGTTTTTTGGGGGGGCAACTGGTATATCACACCAGTTGCAATTAGTTGTTCCAATAGCGTTTGTCCCTCTGAATAGCTGTGGTATCTCAGCAGAACCGCACACAACTGCTGCATAATGCAAATGCACTATATAGAAAGTATATTATAGGTATATCACACCACTGCCTCAATCATTTTTTTGGGGGGGCAACTGGTATATCACACCAGTTGCAATTAGTTGTTCCAATAGCGTTTGTCCCTTTGTATAGCTGCAGTATCGCAGCAGAACCACACACAACTGCTGCACAATACAAATGCACTATAATATACTTTCTATGTTAGAAAGTATATTATAAGTATATCACACCCCTCAGTATGTCACACCAATCAATATCACACCTATACCAGTCCTTAAAAGGACTTTTGTCCTAGCTAGCGTTTTGTGTCCCTAACAGTCTATCCCTGCTTCACATAGCAACCTCTCCCTTCACTGGCAAAAGACTGGATGTAAAATGGCGGCTAGATCGGGTTTATTTATAGGGTATGAGGTGTGTTCATGTGCTGAAACGTCTCAATTGGCTGTCCTGTCCCATCTGATGGATATGTCATGGGTCAAAGTTCGGCGCAATGCAAAAGTATATGGCACTGGCAGACATCGCCATATGTTCACATGTTCGGCGAATCGCGAATGAGCAAAGTTTGCAGCGAAACGACAGCCGGTCAAACCGCAATGCCATCTCTAGTAAGGAACAGGGAAGTCCCCATGATGCTGATGGACACATTAACCCCTTAAGTACTCGGCCCTATTTCACCTTCTGGACTTGGCCATTTTTTGCAAATCTGACCAGTGTCACTTTAAGTGCTGATAACTTTAAAACGACTTATCCAGGCCATTCTGAGATTGTTTTTTTGTCACATATTGAACTTTATGACAATGGTAAAATGAAGTAAAAAAAATGCATTTTTATTTTAAAAAATACCAAATTTACCAAAAATTTGTAAAACATTGCAAATTTCTAAGTTTCAATTTCTCTACTTCTATAATACATAGTAATACCTCCAAAAATAGTTATTACTTTACATTCCCCATATGTCTACTTCATGTTTTGATCATTTTGGGAATGATATTTTATTTTTAGGGGATGTTACAAGGCTTAGAAGTTTAGAAGCAAATCTTGAAATTTTTCAGAAATTTACAAAAAAACTATTTTTAGGGACCACTACAGCTCTGAAGTCACTTTGCGAGGCTTACATAATAGAAACCACCCAAAAATGACCCCTATTCTATAAACTACACCCCTCAAGGTATTTAAAAACTGATTTTACAAACTTTTTTTTAACCCTTTAGGTGTTCCACAAGAATTAATGGAAAATAGAGATACAATTTCAAAATTTCACTTTTTTGGCAGATTTTCCATTTTAATATTTTTTTTCCAGTTACAAAGCAAGGGTTAACAACCAAACCAAACTCAATATTTATGGCCCTGATTCTGTAGTTTACAGAAACACCACATATGTGGTCGTAAACTACTGTACGGGCACACGGCAGGGCGCAGAAGGAAAGGAATGCCATACGGTTTTTGGAAGGCAGATTTTGCTGGACTGTTTTTTTTGACACCATGTCCCATTTGAAGCCCCCCTGATGCACCCCTAGAGTATAAACTCCATAGAAGACCCCATGTAAGAAACTACACCCCTCAAGGTATTCAAAACTGATTTTACAGACGTTGTTAACCCTTTAGGTGTTCCACAAGAATTTATGGAAAATAGAGATACAATTAAAAAATTTCACTTTTTGGCAGATTTTTAATTTAAGAATTTTTTTCCAGTTACAAAGCAAAGGTTAACAGCCAAACCAAACTCAATATTTATGGCCCTGATTCTGTAGTTTATAGTGATGAGCAGGAGGTGCCATATTCGATTTCGCAATTTTTCGCGAATATTCGATTGAATATTCGTCTTATATTCGTCGAAATCGAGTATTCGTCATTATTCCATTTATCGCGAATAATATGCGATTTAATTAATCACATTTTTCGATTGTTCTTTTGACAGTTTAAGGCACGTTCGACTGTATATTTTACGAATATTCTTAATATTGCTCTAACTTCGTCTTTTAGAATATTCGTAATATTCTAAAAGACGAAGTTAGTGCAATATTCCGAATTTTCGTAAAATACACATATAGATTGTAATTTAGCTAATATAGTGCTATAATCCTTTTTAATTTCTCAATTTTTTTTTGCCTCTTCTGAACTTCAGTTTTGGAAAATATGTACACTATTAAAAAAATTACTATAGCAGTATATTAGCTAAATTACAATCTATATGTGTATTTTACGAATATTCGGGGGCTGGATCTCACAGGCTATTCACCGGAAGGCAGCGCGCTGCCTTCCATGCCATCGGGTCCCCCCCACAGCCCCATGGGGACCCGATGGCACCGCCGACCACCACCGCCGCAACAGGTAAAAGCCGCAAACCGCAGGTCTGAATTGACCTGCAGTTTGCGATGATCGCCGACACGGGGGGGTCACGGGACCCCCCCGCGCATTTAGCCGAGGTGCCTGCTCAATGATTCGAGCAGGCACCTTGTTCCGATCACCGCCGGGCGGCGGTGATTGGAACAACACATGACGTACCGGTACGTCATGGGTCCTTAAGGACTCTGGAACCATGCCGTACCGATACGTCATGGGTCCCTAAGGGGTTAAAACTGTGCCTGCTGCCAGAGCACAAGAAAAACAATGATCCACGATATCTAGCTTCATGTCCCAGTTTGCAGGGTGGAGCATAACAGCGCTCTCAAAGTCAGTCCAGTTCGACCAGGTGGTCGGTTGGATTGCAGCAGATAATGCTTCTAGTCGGTTAAGCACCATCCTGTCTTCCACCAAGTCCAGTCTCAGTAGCCAAGAGTCTGGTCAACACAATCCTCACCCTGATACTCCTTCCTCCCACCATGGAGAGTCTTGCCAAATAACTGATTCCACACTAGGATATTCCGAGGAGCTCTTTTTAGCGCCATTCCTTCATTTGGGCCTCTTGACAAGCCCGCTTGAAGAGGGACATGAGATGTTGTGCCCTGATTCCCAAACTCTTGAGCATCCACAGTCACAAGAAGATGATGGTGGGGAACGACAATTAGTGTTTCACGAGGTGAATGATGAGGATGAGACACAGTTGTCAATAACTGAGGTTGTTCTTAGGTCAACAAGTCAGGAGGATGAGCAGAGTGAGGAAGTGGAAGAGGAGGTGGTGGACGATAACGTCACTGACCCAACCTGGGAAGGTGGCAAGCAGAGCGAGGACAGCAGTACAGAGGGAGAGGGGTCCGCAGCACCGCAATAGGCTGAAAGAGGCAGTGAGGAGGCAAAAGGAAGAAGGTGGTCCATACCAAACAGGGCCGCAACTGTTCCAAAGAGCACACCCTTGCAGAAATCTCTCTTGCCAATCGGTAGGTGTTCCGTTGTCTGGCGCTTTTTTGAGGAAAGTGCGGATGACAAAGAATTGTAATTTGCAACCTATGCCATACAAAAATGAGCAGGGGCATGAACACTAGCAACCTCACCACCAGCAGCATGATCCGCCACATGGCATCAAAGCACCGTAATAGGTGGGCCGAACGCCTGGGTCCACAATCTGTTTCTGCGGGTCACACCACTGCCTCCTCTCTCCCTGTGTTACGTGCTGGCCAATCCCCTGTCGAAGGCGCAGGCCCGGATGCCTCCTGCCCTGCAACTGGACCTTCGCGATCACCATCAGCGACCACATCCACTTCCATGTCCCCAGGCCTTTGAACGCAAGCGCAAATACCCAGCCACTCACCCACAGGCCATAGCACTAAATGCGCAACTTTCCAAATTAATTGGCATGGAAATTTTGCCATTTAGGCTTGTGGACACTGAGGCCTTCCGCAGCCTGATGTCGGCGGCTGTCCCTTGTTACGCAGTCCCCAGCCTCCACTATTTTTCACGGTGTGCAGTCCCAGCCTTTCACCAGCATGTGTCCCGTAACATCACCTGTGCCCTGACCAACGCAGTTATTAGGAAGGTCCACTTAACGACTGACACATGGACAAGTGGTTTTGGCCAGGGATGCTACATTTCCCTGACGGCACACTGGGTGAACGTTGTGGAGACCGGGAGCGAGTCGTACCCTGGGATGGCACAGGTGCTACTGACACCAAGGATAGCGGGCCCTAATTCCATCAGGGTTTCCGCCACCACCTACGCTAGTGGCTGCAACCCCCCCCCCCCCTCTCCTCCTCCTCCACCTCCTACTCCACTTCCACCTCTGAATTATCATCTTGCAGCAATAGTCAGACATCAGTCAATAGCTGGAAGCAGTGTAGCACTGCAATGTGGAAGCGGCAACAGGCAGTGCTTAAACTGATATTCTTAGGGGACAAACAGCACACAGCCACAGAGCTGTGGCAGGGGAAAAGGGACCAGACTGAGCTGTGGCTCTCGACACTCAACCTAGAACCAGGCATGGTTGTGTCTGATAATTGCCGTAATTTGGTGGCGGCTTTGGAGATCGGCAAGCTCACACACATACCATGCCAAACCCACGTGTTCAAACTAGTGGTTCAGCGGTTTTTCAAAATCAAACCTACCGTAATTTGCCTGAGCTACTGGTGAAGGTGCACCGCATGTGTGCCCATTTCTGCAAGTTATCGACAGTTTACGCCGGTCTGGCAACGCTGCAGCAGCGCTTGCAATTGCCACGTTCCACATGTTGGCCAAGCTTTGTGACCAGCAGAGGGCAGTAGTGGAATACCAGCTGCAACATGGTCGTCGCCTTTCCAGTCAGCTTCCGCTCTTCACAAAGAGGAGTGAGCATGGATGTCTGACCTCTGTGAGGTTTTAAGAAACTTTGAGGAATCAACACAGATGGTGAGCGGAAATAACGCTATTATCAGTGTAACCATCCCATTTCTGTGTCTACTCAAACGTTCGCTGCTCACAATTAAAGCCGACGCTTTGCATGTGGAAGAGGTGGAAATAGAGGAAGACATTACACAGGGAGATAGCCAGACTACCCTCAGTTCGTCTTCTCAGCGCAAATTGGATGATGATGATGATGAGGAGGAGGAGTAGGAGACGGTTGCCTCTGCTACAGAGGGTAGTGTAACATCCTGAAGTATGTCACTAAACTTCTGTTCCCCTGCTTCATAATGTTAGGTATATGCATAATGTCATCTGGTATAGGTTTGCATCATTTTCCCCATAATGTGCATTTTCCAGGCCTGTTGCATTGTATTTATGCTGTGATATCCATGTACACCAGCAGGTGGCAGCAGTATGTAGCAGAACCAAGCCAGTTAGTATATCTAGACTGGAATAGACCATTCCAGGCTAGCTTCCCCCTATCTGAGGAGGAGTGGAATGTTCCCACATCCTACTTCAGAGGGAGGACAGAAAGTTCTAGCAGTGTTGGGGTAGGCTGTGTGAAGAGGAGCTCCCAGAAACAGGGACCCCAACCAGGGATCCAAGCCTCACCCTGAGGCCCAAGATCAACCTTCCCAGCCTGAGTCCCTTACCTCAGCTGGATGACCAAGGAAGCAGCCAACTTCAGAACTATCAGATCTCCAGGAAGAAACCACCATACCCTGTGAGCAGTCCTTTAAGTAAAGATTCCAAATACAATGAGAAGATAAGTACCTCCATAGCTAGTCAGGCCCATATCAAGCAGACCATAGACAGAGCAGAAGACAGATACCTGCCAGATTCCTAAAGGCATATGTACTAGATGCAGAATATAGATATATAATTCCTGCCACATATTGCCAACACCTGCTGGGATCCTAGACTAAAGCTGTAACATTGTATGGATCAAGAGCTGCATATCTTATAACACCAAGTAAAGACAAGTTGGACCCTATTTTCTGTGTGGAATTCCATCATTCCTCCATTACTCCTAGTTACAGCACTCAATTTTGTTGCATGTGAGCCAGGATACAGGAGTCCAGCCGTACTACAGGTAGGAGACACAGTTGACACAATACAGATAAAATATCCCCCTCTGGCATTCCTAACCTAGTACATGCAGGGCCGTCTTTACCAAGGGGCAAAAGGGGCAGCTGCCCCGGGCCCAGTTGCTCCTATGGGGCCCAAGGCAGCTGCCTCTTGAGCCCTGATAGCCACTGCCCCGGGTGTCAAGCTGTCAGCTACACAGGGGGTGCTGCCATGCCTGCCTGCACTGAGTCCAGGCATCATGATCGTACTGTGTTAAAGTTGTGTGTGATCACTTCAGAACCTTAATGACATCATCACCATGTGACCAGTAACCTAGCAATTACTGGTCACATGGCTATGAGGTCATCACAGGTCCTACCAGGAGTGTTGCTGTGGAGCTTTTTTGTGTGAACATTACATCAGAAAAAGGTGACAGGGGCTGTTATGTTAATATACTGTAAACTACTGTATAGTGGTGGGCTGTATACTGTGTGGGGGCCTGTATACTGTGTGGGGGCCTGTATACTGTGGGGGGCCTGTATATTGTGTGGGGGCCTGTATATTGTGTGGGGGCCTGTATACTGTGGGGGCCTGTATACTGTGTGGGGGCTGTATACTGTGTGGGGGCTGTATACTGTGTGGTGGGCTGTATACTGTGTGGTGGGCTGTATATTGTGTGGTGGGCTGTATATTGTGTGGGGGTCTGTATACTGTGGGGGCTCTATACTGTGTGGTGGGCTGTATACTGTGGGTGCTCTGTATACTGTGTGGGGGCTCTGTATACTGTGTGGGGGCCTGTATACTGTGGGGGGGGGACTGTATACTGTGTGGTGGGCTGTATACTGTGTGGTGGGCTGTATACTGTGTGGGGGCCTGTATACTGTGGGGGGCTGTATACTGTGGGGGCTGTATACTGTGGGGGCTGTATACTGTGTGGTGGGCTGTATACTGTGCGGTGGGCTGTATACTGTGTGGGGGCCTGTATACTGTGGGGGTGGGGCTGTATACTGTGTGGTAGGCTGTATACTGTGTGGTGGGCCTGTATACTGTGTGCGGGCCTGTATACTGTGTGCGGGCCTGTATACTGTGGGGGGGGGCTGTATACTGTGTGGTGGGCTGTATACTGTGTGGGGGCCTGTATACTGTGGGGGCCTGTATACTGTGGGGGGGGGCTGTATACTGTGTGGTGGGCTGTATACTGTGTGGGACTGTATACTGTGTGGGGGCCTGTATACTGTGGGGGGGGGGGCTGTATACTGTGTGGTGCGCTGTATACTGTGTGGGGGGCTGTATACTGTGTGGGGGGCCTGTATAGTGTGGGTGGCTGTATACTGTGTGGGCGCCTGTATACTGTGTGGGGGCCTGTATACTGTGTGGGGGCCTGTATACTGTGGGGGGGCCTGTATAGTGTGGGGGTGGCTGTATAGTGTGGGGGGGCCTGTATAGTGGGGGGGCCTGTATAGTGTGGGGGGCTATACTGCTGTACTGTATACTGTGGGGGTCTGTATACTGTATACTGTGGGTGCGGTATAGTGTGGAGTGCTATACTGCTGTACTGTATAGTGTGGGGGGCTGTATCGTGTATAGTTTGGGGTGCTGTATACAGTGAGGTGTTGTATACTGTGAGGTGCTGTATACTGTGGGCTGCTATACTGCTCTACTATATACTGTGGGGTACTGTATAGTGTGGGGTGCTATACTGCTCTACTATATACTGTGGGGTACTGTATAGTGTGGGGTGCTATACTGCTCTACTATATACTGTGGGGTACTGTATAGTGTGGGGTGCTAAACTGCATACTGTGTGGTGCTGTATACTATAGGGTGCTATACTGCATACTGTGGGTTGCTGTATACTATAGGGTGCTATACTGTATACTGTGGGTTGCTGTATACTATAGGGTGCTATACTGCATACTGTGGGGTGCTGGGGTGCACTGTAACACTAGGGTGAGCCGAGCCCTGGTCTCCTTCCTGCAGAGCGGTGCCCACTTCCAGCCTGAGCCCAGCTGCCCAGAGCACTGATCCTGAGCCGCTGGAGTCTTCAGAACTGGAAGTATTTACAGTCATTCACTGTACTCTACCAGATGTGTGGATTTTTTTTGTGTGTGTTGTGGTGGAGGGCATTATTGCCTAAGGTGTGGGAAGGCGGGATCCAGGGGGCCCAAGTAAATTTTTGCCCAGGGTCCAATCAATATTAAAGACGGCCCTGAGTACATGAGCTATACTATCTTAAAGGGCCCTTCTATAGTACCTGCGCAAGCTGCAACTGGCGTCACAAACTTATTTACACCCAAATCTGACCCACTGCATAGCATGCCCACTGACCCAGTGTCCTGCTCATTGCAGTAGTACCCATGGAAGTTAAATTCCATCTGTTCTGCGTGGGTGGGCAGAATAGGAGGAAGAGGATGAGGAGATTGAGAGTGTCACGAGGGTGTCAAGAGCCACGTCTGACTCCGTCATACCCGAGGTCAGGAAGTCACAGCGGGTGGCTGCGCGTTCGATGTACAAAGACAGTGCTGTTTCGTAATGGTAACTTTCTGGGTTTGCCTTGCAATCCATTTTGGCTCACTCAGGGATCTGTAGATTCTCCTCCTCAGCTGTTTCTTGTCCAGCAATCCCAACCTCCTTATATTCTCATCTCCCACTTCTCTGGTTGCCAGATATAGAGCTTCCTGCCTGGACTTCTATACTGACCCACTGGAGCTGAGTAGCTGAGATCCCTGGTTGTTGTTCCAGAGTGTTACCCTCCGGATCCCTGTTGGGCCTTGGTGGTCTGCTGTTGTCGCCCACCTGGGATTATATGTTTGTCTGTATTGTCTGTCCTCTCCTTGGTGTTTTCCTCTTAGTGTCAGTGGTTCGGACTAGTGATCCCACCGCCCTGTTCACTACACAGGGCTCATCTTAGGGAAAGCCAGGGTTTAGGAACGTGATCGGCGTACAGGTGAGGAACGTCAGGGCAGTCAGGTGCCAGCCGCAAGGTGAGTCAGGGGTCACCACCTTTCCCTCTCCCTTGGACAGGGCCTTCCCATTTCCCTTCCTTTGCGTGACGCCGGTCATTACATTATATCTGGCCCTTATTTTGTGTAGGTAAAAAAAAAAAGAAAAAAGAAAATTTTTCTTTCTACCTACTTAGAATCCAGTATGGATCCAATTGCTGCTTTGTCAAAGCAATTTCAAGGCCTGTCTTTGGAGGTGGCAGGATTGAAGGCGTCGGTCCTCCAGCAACAGCAGCAATTGCAACAGACCGCAAGCCCAGGGGTTGCTATGGGTAACCAGGTTGTTGCGGAACCCAAGGTTGTTCTTCCTGACAGATTTTCTGGGGGAAGGGACAAATTTGTGACGTTTAGTGAGGCCTGTAAATTATATTTTAAACTGTGCCCTTACTACTCTGGTAATGAAGAACAGCGGGTGGGTGTTGGTTTTTCCCTGCTGCAGGGGGACCCGCAATCCTGGGCATAATCCTGGGCATTCTCTTTAGCCACTGATTCCCAGGCTCTCCGTCAGTGGATGAATTTTTTGGGGCCTTGGATCTCATATATGACGACCCTGACCGAGTCGCACTGGCTGAATCAAAATTACGGAGACTCCTACAGGGAGAGCGGCCAGTAGAGGAGTATTGCGCAGAGTTCCGTAGGTGGGCTACGGATACCCAGTGGAACGACCCGGCTGTCAGGAGTCAGTTCTGCTCTGGGTTATCCGAAAGGATTAAGGATGCGCTTGCGCTGTATGAGACTCCCTTTTCCCTTGATGCAGTGATGTCCCTTTCTATCAGAATAGATAGACGTCTTAGGGACAGATTGAAAAATCCGGAGCAATTAGTAACCCCTCTCAAGCAGCAGTTAGTCTGTACGGACTTAGACGAGCCTATGCAGCTAGGAGGAACTACTCGTCAGGTCCATCCTCCCGAGGCTCGCCGTAGGCATGGGGTTTGTTTTTTCTGTGGGGAGAGGGGTCATTTTATTAATGTCTGTCCTTCCTTCCTCAAAAACAAAAGACCGTCGGAAAACTACTAACCCCAGGCTGTGTGGAGGATGTCAGCCGGGGGGTATACGTTTCCTCCATACGAACATCGCAATTTGTGTTGCCAGCGGTTGTTGTTTTTGGCGTTAAGACGGAGACTATTTCTTTTTTTCTAGACAGTGGAGCAGGAGTAAATTTGATAGATGCCCATTTTGCCCACACTATGGGTTTGTCTCTCTGTACGCTACAGAGACCAATTCCCATATTCGCTATTGATTCTGCTCCTCTGTCTCAGAGAAACCTCACTCACATTGTCCATAACTTACACCTTCGGGTAGGGGACCACCATAACGAGTTGCTTTCATGTTATGTTCTGGAGGGGCTTCCCACTCCGGTGGTGTTGGGTCTTCCCTGGTTGGTAGCGCACAATCCAGTGGTGGATTGGCAGGCCAGGGAGATATTGGAGTGAAGTGAGCAGTGCAGAGAAAATTGCTTAAATAGCAATTGCTTAGTCGCTTCCATAGCTACCCTACCCACATTTGTTTCGGACTTTGAGGACGTTTTTTCTGAAAATGGTTGTCAGAAGTTACCACCTCACCGTCCTTATGATTGCCCGGTTAACCTGATTCCCGGTGCAAAATTACCCAAGACCAGGTTATATAATCTTTCGGGTCCAGAGAGACAAGCCATGAAAGATTATATCTCCGAGAGCTTGGCTAAGGGACACATCAGACCCTCTTCTTCACCCGTGGCTGCAGGGTTTTTCTTCGTTAAAAAGAAAGATGGGGGCCTGCGTCCTTGCCTAGATTTTCGCGAATTAAGCCAGATAACCATCCGAGACCCATACCCTCTTCCTCTCATTCCTGACCTGTTTAATCAGATTGCGGGTGCCAGGTGGTTCTCAAAACTTGATCTTAGGGGGGCCTACAATCTGATTCGTATCAAGGCGGGGGATGAGTGGAAGACAGCCTTTAACACCCCTGAGGGGCATTATGAAAATCTAGTCATGCCTTTCGGTCTGACCAATGATCCTGCTGTCTTCCAACATTTCGTTAATGACATTTTTAGTCATCTTATCGGCAAGTTTGTGGTGATATACCTAGATGATATTTTAATTTATTCGTCGGATCTGAAAACACATGAGGTGCATGTCAGACAGGTACTGCAGGTCCTACAGACGAATAAATTCTATGCTAAAATTGAAAAGTGTGTTTTCGCCGTTCAGGAAATACAGTTCCTAGGGTATTTATTATCTGCTTCAGGTTTCCGTATGGATCCTAGGAAGGTCCAGGCAATTTTAGATTGGGATCTTCCTGAGAACCTCAAAGCACTGCAACGGTTATTGGGCTTCGCAAATTTCTATGGAAAATTCATAAAAAATTATTCAGTGATTGTAAAACCCCTTACTGACATGACTAGGAAGGGGACTGATTTTTCTAAATGGTCTGACGCCGCTAAAATTGCTTTTTTCTCTCTAAAAGAGAGGTTTACCTCGGCACTTGTACTAATCCAACCTGATGTCTCCCAGCCTTTTATTGTTGAAGTAGATGCGTGAGAGGTGGGAGTGGGGGCTGTGCTGTCTCAGGGTCCGTCTCCTGGCAAATGGCGTCCTTGTGCTTTCTTTTCTAAAAAACTATCTGCAGCAGAGAAGAACTATGATATTGGCAATAGGGAACTATTAGCTATTAAATTAGCGTTTGAAGAATGGCGTCACTTTTTAGAGGGGGCAATCCACCCCGTCACTGTGATTACGGACCACAAAAACCTTCTGTACCTCGAATCAGCTAAGCGTCTCACCCCTAGACAAGCTAGGTGGTCGCTATTTTTTACCAGGTTTAACTTTGTTATTACCTATCGTCCTGGGGCAAAAAATACCAAGGCAGATTCATTATCGCGTTGTTTCCCTGGAGGGGGTAATGTGAGTGATCCGGTACCCATTCTACAAAGAGGAGTGGTTGTCTCTGCGGTACACTCTGTTCTGGAGGGGAAGGTGTTAGAGGCCCAGGGGGACGCCCCGGTCTCTTGCCCCTAAGAGAAATTGTTTGTACCGTTGAACCTGCGTCTCGAATTATTAAAGGAACATCATAATTCGGCACTTGCTGGGCACCCGGGTAGTAAAGCAACCTTGGAGCTATTGTCTCGTCGTTTTTGGTGGCCAAGGTTGCGTCAGGATGTAATGGATTTTGTGTCTTCTTGTTCTACTTGTGCGCGCGCGAAAGTCTCTCATACACGTCCTGCAGGGTCTTTATTGCCACTTGTCATTCCCAATAGGCCATGGACACATCTGTCAATGGATTTTATCACTGACTTACCTTTGTCTGCGGGTAAAACAGTTATCTTGGTAGTAGTGGACAGGTTTAGCAAAATGGTACACTTCATTGCGTTACCCGCACTACCTAATGCTAAGACTCTTGCTCAAGTATTCATCAGTGAAATCGTGAAGCTTCACGGGGTCCCTTCCGATGTTGTTTCAGATCGGGGAACCCAGTTTATTTCTAAGTTTTTGAAAGCTTTTTGTTCCCGTTTGGGGGTACACTTGTCCTTTTCCTCAGCTTTCCATCCTCAGTCGAATGGACAGACTGAGCGTACCAACCAAAACCTGGAGACATATCTAAGATGTTTTGTGTCTGAAAACCAAGAGGTGTGGTCATCATATTTACCGTTAGCCGAGTTTGCCATAAATAATCGCCGTCAGGAATCTACTGGCAAGTCACCATTTCTTGGTGCATATGGTTTTCATCCCCAATTCTGTACTTTCAAAGAGGGGGGGTCTTCTGGGGTTCCCGAAGAGGAACGGTTTTCGTCGTCTCTTTCATCTGTATGGCAGAAAGTGCAAGCTAATTTGAAAAATATGGCTGATAAGAAACGGTCGCCAGGTCCGGACCTAGGAGTGAATGACTATGTGTGGTTATTTACTAGGAATATTAGATTAAAGGTTCCCTCTTGGAAACTGGGTCCTAGGTTTATTGGTCCTTACAAAATAGTAGCCATCATTAACCCCGTGGCTTTTCGCCTGGAGCTACCGCAGACTTTTAAAATTCATAACGTCTTCCATAAATCGTTACTCAAAAAGTATGTTCCACCTCTAGAACCATCACCGCTGCCACCCCCTCCTGTTATTGTGGATGGTGATCTAGAGTTTCAAATATCCAAAATTGTTGATTCTCGTCGGGTCCGCCGTTTTCTTCAATATCTGGTGCATTGGAGGGGTTACGGTCCCGAGGAAAGAAATTGGGTTCCAGCGTTTGAGGTAAACGCTGACAGGTTAGTTCGGGTTTTTCATGCCTCTCATCCTGAGAGACCTAGTCCTGAGTGTCCGGAGGCCCCTCGTGGAAGGGGGGGTACTGTCACGAGGGTGTCAAGAGCCACGTCTGACTCCGTTATACCCGGGGTCAGGAAGTCGCAGCGGGTGGCTGCGCGTTCGATGTACAAAGACAGTGCTGTTTCGTAATGGTAACTTTCTGGGTTTGCCTTGCAATCCTTTTTGGCTCACTCAGGGATCCGTAGCTTCTCCTCCTCAGCTGTTTCTTGTCCAGCAATCCCAACCTCCTTATATTCCCATCTCCCACTTCTCTGGTTGCCAGATATAGAGCTTCCTGCCTGGACTTCTATACTGACCCACTGGAGCTGAGTAGCTGAGATCCCTGGTTGTTGTTCCAGAGTGTTACCCTCCGGATCCCTGTTGGGCCTTGGTGGTCTGCTGTTGTCGCCCACCTGGGATTATATGTTTGTCTGTATTGTCTGTCCTCTCCTTGGTGTTTTCCTCTTAGTGTCAGTGGTGCGGACTAGTGATCCCACCGCCCTGTTCACTACACAGGGCTCATCTTAGGGAAAGCCAGGGTTTAGGCACGTGATCGGCGTACGGGTGAGGAACCCGTCTAGGGACGTCAGGGCAGTCAGGTGCCAGCCGCAAGGTGAGTCAGGGGTCACCACCTTTCCCTCTCCCTTGGACAGGGCCTTCCCATTTACCTCCCTTTGCGTGACGCCAGTCATTACAGAGAGTCATCCTCCTGATGACGACAGCGAAGTCTTGCCTGTTGGTACTCTGGCACACATGGCTGACTTTATGTTAGGCTGCCTTTCCCGTGACCCACGCGTTTTCCGCATTTTGGACAACACTGATTGCTGGTTGTTTACCCTTCTCGACCACCGCTACAAAGAGAACTTCTCATCTCTCATTCCTGTGGTGGAGAGGACGAGCAAAATGGTGCAATACCAGAAAGTCCTTGTGGAAAAATTGCTCCAAACATTTCCAGCTGACAACGCTGGCGGCAGAGTACGTAGTTCCTTGGGAAACCAACAAGGGTAGACAAGGGGAACACACAGCAGTTCCAACAGAGGCAGGGCAACACTCTCCAAAGCCTGGGACAGTTTCATGACACCCCGCCAACACCCTTACCCTGATGCACGGCCTAGTGTCACAAGGAGGGAAACATTTTGTAAGATGGTGAAGGAGTAGGTAGCAGACCGTGTCAGCGTCCTCAATTATCCCTCTGTGCCTTACAACTACTGGGTGTCCAAGCTGGACACCTGACAGGAACTGGCGCCCTATGCCTTGGAGGTGCTGGCCTGCCCTGCCGCCAGTGTTTTGTCCGAGCGGGTATTTAGTGCTGCTGGGGGCATAATAACTGATAAGCACATCCGCCTGTCAACTAAAAATGCTGACAGATTGACTGTTATAAAAATGAACAAGGCCTGGATACTCTACCAGAGGAAAGTGGCTGAACATAAATGCACTTTAAATGTGTTTTTTATAATGTACTGAATACACTGTATTCCCATGCACCCCTTCCACCACAAAGAAGGATATATGGATCTTCCTTTTCTCATCCTCCTCCTTTTCCATCATATCAACATTCTTATTAGTCTGCCCTCGCTCCTAATGTTGCAGAGGGTCAGCTCACCTGTAGGCCCCCACATATAATGTTTTAGAGGGTCAGTTCACCAGCAGGCACTCACCTGCAGGCTCTCACATGTAATGTTTTAGAGGGTCAGCTCACCAGCAGGCCCTCAACCATAATGTTTTACAGGGTCAGCTCACAGCAGGCCCTAACCTACAATCTTTTAGAGGGTCATGTCACCAGCAGACCCTCAACCATAATGTTTTACAGGGTCAGCTCACCAGCAGGCCTTCAACCATAATGTTTTACAGGGTCAGCTCACCAGCAGGCCCTCGCCCATACATTTTTCAATGGTTAGCTAAGCGGCAGGCACTCACCCATAATTTTTTCAAAGGTCAGCTCAGCAGCAGGCACTGGCCCATAATTTTTTTGATGCTCAGATCAGCAGCAGGCACTAGACCCTAATGTTTTAGAGAGTCAGCTCTGCAGCAGACCCTCACTTCTAATGTTTTAAATGGTCAGCTCAGCAGCAGGCCCTCGCCTGTAATGTTTTAGAGGGTCACAAGCAGGCTCTTGCTCCTAATGTTTTTGAGGGTCACCAGCAGGCCATCAATCATAATTTTTCAAGAGTGTATGATTCTCTCTGTTATGTGTAATAAAGGGTGTATTGAAGTGCCAGTTCCTTGTACTTTTTGGAAGCCCTTTTACTTAGTGCATAGGCTTTATGAGTGTAGGAGTCCCACTACCTGAACAATTGTACCACAATGTGAATGACGCCCTCCATTATGTGATATACAGTCGTGGCCAAAAGTTTTGAGAATTACATAAATATTGGAAATTGGAAAAGTTGCTGCTTAAGTTTTTATAATAGCAATTTGCATATACTCCAGAATGTTATGAAGAGTGATCAGATGAATTGCATAGTCCTTCTTTGCCATGAAAATTAACTTAATCCCAAAAAAACCTTTCCACTGCATTTCATTGCTGTTATTAAAGGACCTGCTGAGAAAATTTCAGTAATCGTGTTGTTAACTCAAGTGAGAATGTTGACGAGCACAAGGCTGGAGATCATTATGTCAGGCTGATTGGGTTAAAATGGCAGACTTGACATGTTATAAGGAGGGTGATGCTTGAAATCATTGTTCTTCCATTGTTAACCATGGTGACCTGCAAAGAAACGCGTGCAGCCATCATTGCGTTGCATAAAAATGGCTTCACAGGCAAGGATATTGTGGCTACTAAGATTGCACCTCAATCAACAATTTATAGGTTCATCAAGAACTTCAAGTAAAGAGGTTCAATTCTTGTTAAGAAGGCTTCAGGGCGTCCAAGGAAATCCAGCAAGCGGCAGGATCATCTCCTAAAGAGGATTCAGCTGCGGGATCGGAGTGCCACCAGTGCAGAGCTTGCTCAGGAATGGCAGCAGGCAGGTGTGAGCGCATCTGCACGCACAGTGAGGCGAAGACTTTTGGAAGATGGCCTGGTGTCAAGAAGGGCAGCAAAGAAGCCACTTCTCTCCAAAAAAAACATCAGGGACAGATTGATCTTCTGCAGAAAGTTTGGTGAATGGACTGCTGAGGACTGGGGCCAAGTCATATTCTCCGATGAAGCTTCTTTCCGATTGTTTGGGGCATCTGTAAAAAGGCTTGTCCAGAGAAGAAAAGGTGAGCGCTACCATCAGTCCTGTGTCATGCCAACAGTAAAGCATCCTGAGACCATTCATGTGTGGGGTTGCTTCTCATCCAAGGGAGTGGGCTCACTCACAATTTTGCCCAAAAATACAGACATGAATAAAGAATGGTACCAAAACACCCTCCAACAGCAACTTCTTCCAACAATCCAACAACAGTTTGGTGAAGAACAATGCATTTTTCAGCACGATGGAGCACCGTGCCATAAGGCAAAAGTGATAACTAAGTGGCTCGGGGACCAAAACATTGACATTTTGGGTCCATGGCATGGAATCTCCCCAGAATTTAATCCCATTGAGAACTTGTGGTCAATCCTCAAGAGGCGGGTGGACAAACAAAAACCCACTAATATTCTGACAAACTCCAAGAAGTGATTATGAAAGAATGGATTGCTATCAGTCAGGAATTGGCCCAGAAGTTGATTGAGAGCATGCCCAGGCGAATTGCAGAGGTCCTGAAAAAGAAGGGCCAACACTGCAAATACTGACTCTTTGGATAAATGTCATGTAATTTTCGATAAAAGCCTTTGAAACGTATGACGTGCGTGTAATTATATTTCACTGCATCACAGAAACAACTGAAACAAAGATCTAAAAGCAGTTTAGCAGCAAACTTTGTGAAAACTAATATTTGTGTAATTCTCAAAACTTTTGGCCACGACTGTACA
This sequence comes from Bufo bufo, assembly GCF_905171765.1. NCBI lineage: Eukaryota > Metazoa > Chordata > Amphibia > Anura > Bufonidae > Bufo > Bufo bufo. The sequence continues at coordinate 114,797,261 of NC_053391.1, forward strand.
GGTTATATCGGAGTGCGTCTTCCTTGTAATTTTTGGCAGCACTTTATATACAAGTAAATATACAGGAAAGAATGTTTCCTAACAATTTTTCCTATTTTATTTTTGGTTTTGAGCGTATTTTTGTCAGTCTGTAAAAGTGGCGTACTACTCGGACAACATCGTTCCTAGCAGCGACCTGGAAGTCCAAGATGCATCCAGACATCCTCCCCATGTTGTTCCCGAACCATTTCAGTGATGTTTCCATCAATTTCTGACCTTTTCCTATGAACCAGATACCCTCCCCTCTTCAGAGCAGGGGGTGCCTGGTTTAATGCTCGGACTCTCCCATTGACTTCCATTGTGCTCGGGTGCTCGGTAGAGCCCCCGAGCATCCCGAAGTGTTCGACCCGAGCACCCGAACACCCAAAAACTTTGGTGCTCGATCACTATCCTTGTCTGTCCCTACATACAGTTGTTATACACAAGCAACCTATTAACCTGTTCCTTTGGCATAACCTAGTAGGCATATAGCCATGACAGGCCTAGCTTCCTTCGTTAGACCCCCAGTTGCCATAACACTCCATCAGCACCTTGAGATAACATTGTAGGGGGGGGTTATGGATAACAGAGGGATCTGTCTTTGCTGTTGATCTCAGCTTCTACTGGGTTTAATGTAGCCATGCTGTATGGCTGAGTCATTTCTGTAAATGCTGCTGTATGGTATAAAGGACTCAGCAGCATCACCCGGCACTGGTACAATGGAACAACACTAAAGAGATAGCAGGGAACTGCTCTAATGTATAAAGTCATTAAGCAGTCCTCAAGTGGTTAAAGAGGCCAAAACAAAAATAAAAAAATGTATAACACTTTTTATTAAAGTTTGTAAATATCATAAAAATGAAAGAGAAATTAGAAATTGGTCTTATAGCTAATGCAACCAGCGTTAAACAGGCTAATGGTATCAAATACTGTATAGTAACAACATAAAGAGCAAGTGCAGATAATAACAGCAAGACAATCCACAGTATATATCAGTATGCCACTGATACTGTCTGAACTGTCCAGGAACATTACAGCTCTATAAGCTACTTATGCATTGAAATATTGTCTACAGTGCTGCCAAAGTCATTTCTGACATTAAAAAATCATGTTCCTAAAATTCATGCAACTACAAAATCATGTTCCTAAGATTCATGCAACTACAGAATGAACTAAACTATCATTGACGCTCTTGTTGCAGCTGTCTCTATGACACTGTATTACTAAGGCTTTCTTTCCTTGAAGCAATGTTTTGTATTGGTAGAGAAAAAAAAACCTGAAGGTTTGGAAGAAAAAGAGTGGGGACCAAATTGGAGTATACAAGTCCCATAGCTCCCATTGTAGTGATAAACAACTGCAGTTTGTAGATGACCCCCTCGTTTTATCAGCACATTTTCCTGGATCAATGCTTATGTAGTAAATAAACTCCTTAATATGGACATTGTGAAAGTGACAACTTAATTCCTTTGCTTTCAGGATAGATTCATCTTAAATGCATCAACAATACCAGCTCCCACAAGATTGGCATCTGGGGAATTTAAAGGCTATCTCTTGTATAATTAGTATATTGCAGTGCTACCATCCTTAATGCATTTCATTGATTTACCACTTTTGTATCTAGACAGGGAGAGTAACAAGTAATATTATCTTCTACTTTTTATTGAGTGCAACACAATATTGCAGGATAGATATATAGATAGATAGATAGATAGATAGATATTATATAGATAAATAGATATTGGATAGATAGATAGATAGATAGATAGATAGATAGATAGATAGATAGACATTAATCTGCAGTTGTCAGGATTAGACGACTACTGTCAAACACAAACAGGGATAGTACAGCCCTAAAACTTCTCTGACCCACTATCCCTACCTACTTGTGACTTCACAACTGGGTGACAGTCCCTATGCTGGAATATTTTTGAGGGGCACACAAACAGTGAACAAAAAACAGACAAACAGAAAGAGTAGTCGTATGGTAAAAGGTCAAATTCCAGTCGGACAATGAAGTACAAAAGCACCAGTGTCAAACGAGAAAGCCAAAACGCCGGAATGCCAAAACCAATACAATTCCAAATAGCCAGAAACCAAAAACGTAGTCACAATACCAATCCGGAAATGCAAAAAGGAAATTAATCTTTAATAACACAAGGGAATTTATCGGCACCAGACCCTCAGCAGGAGCAGGTTTTTCAGGAAGTAACTCATGAAATCAAGCGATCTGCCATCTAGCAATACCCATGACCTCTCCTCAGGACCATAACGTTTCCAGTGAATCAAATATTCCAAATTATTACGGACCCTTCTAGAATCCAGAATTCTTCTTACCTCAAATTCTGTTTCACCTTCTACCTCCACCGGATCAGGAGGTTTCTAAGAAACCAGAGAAGTTACATTTTTTTTTTAACAATGACTTGTGAAACACATTGTTATTTTAAAAGAGTCAGACAATTTCAGATGAAAAGATACAACATTAATAAACTCGAGAAGTTTGTACAGACCAATGAAATTTGCCAAATCTTTTGGACGGTACCTTTAGATGAATGAAAATTAGCCCCTTGAGATCTCCTTTTGTTAGTGGTTCTTTTTTGAACCTCCTGTGCATAGTTTGTCAGATATAACTTCCACCTCTGGATTATCAGAAACCAGTGGCCTGAATGAGCACACGCCAGGGTGGAAGCCATAATTACAGAAGAACGGCAAAGTATTGGTAGAACTGTTAATACGATTATTAATGGCTAGTTCGGCCAATGATACATAAAATACCCAATTACTTTGATTGTCGGCAATATAGCATCTCAGATATTGTTCAACAATCTGGTTCAGCCTTTCAGTCTGCCCATTAGTTTCTGGATGAAAGGCTTACGAGAACGAGAGAGTGACACCCAAACTGCTACAAAATAGATCACCAAAACTTTGATACAAATTGAACTCCTGTGTCCAACATAACATTTTCAGGAATACCATGACGTATAACAATATGATCTAAAATATAGAAGAAAATACCCAATATCTAATAATCTTCCCTTGGGAGTGTGGAAGAGCCATGATACAATTCATAGAAAGCTGTGACCAAGGCCTCTTGGGAATAGGCAAAAGACATAGTTCTCCAGCAGGACGATTTCTGGGAGTCTTGGACCTAGTACTAAATTCACACTCTGTAATGTATGTTCGAATATCTTTAGACAAAGTTGGCCACCAAAAATGCCTAGACACTAGCCTACTAGTGCCCTCAAAACCCAGATGTCCGCTCAACACAGAGTCATCTAATTCAGACAATAACGGGGTACAAAACCCCTCATGGACATCAAAGAATTTACCTGCAGGAGTACTCTAAGGTACCTGACTCTGATTAGCAGAGATCTCGGAGGCCATATCAGGAGAAATAGGAGAAACAATAATCCTTGCAGGTAAAATTGGAACAAGCTAAGACTTCGAGGCTTGATAGTATAAAAGCTTCTGGAAAAGGCATCAGCCTTGAAGTTTTTTTGAACTCAGCCTATAGGTTTAAAAAAAAACTTAAAATGTGTAAAAACAAAGCCCAATGTGCTTGTCTAGGGTTAAGTCTAGAGATGAGCGAATTTCTCAAAAATATAATTTGGTCGGTATGCCAAATTTTCGAAAAGATTAGATTAGATCCGAATTTACTCATGGCTAATCGCATTAAAATACAACTACTTCTTGGCTGCAGAGAGCCTGTACAGTGGTGTAGAACACTATGCCTTGCAGTAACATACATAGGGAGTCTGCTGTGGTAGTGAAAAAATAGTCAGTATGACATGCAGATGACAGGTGTCGCTCTTAGAATCACTGCACACTTCGCTTATTTGGGCAGTTACAGGACCAAACTAACTCAAGTGTGAACTCAGCCTTACAGGTCGATGTTAGCGTCAAGAAAAAGTGCACTCCTTTTACACTGTCGTCGGCTGATTCCACATAGATGTCTACAGAACCTGTTCTATTAAACGCTTATACAAGTAGATCCCCCTGACAGAGTGAAGAGGGTGTCAGCAGTAAGTTTGTGTTCACGTCACTGATTATTTTGCCCTTCCTCTAATCTAATGGATCCTGTATGTTGAGCATCCGCCTTCACTCGGTCAGCATTTAGTCAGTAAACCATCAGTATTGCTAAAGCCAAAAAAAGCAGGAGTGGATCCAAAACAAAGATGACTGTAATCTTTGCATGTTTTGTGTTGTACCCATTCCTGCTTTTGGCTACCAAATCATAAGCCAATTCTGATGTAAAATAGGGACCATGTAATACAGGCCTTCAAGCTGCTACATAGACAGGATCCGTAGTGCGTCTCATTTTTACTTCCTTCTGGCAGATCAGAAGAAGGGTCAAATATATGATGATGTCAACCAGGCCAAAATGGCAAAATAGTGGCCCAGTCATGAAGTGGAGAGGGTGGGAACAGCATGAGAAGTCAGTGAGGTGACAGCAGCATGAGGAGACCACAGAGTGGCCCAGTGACAGAGTGGGGAGGTGGCAGCGACATGAGAAGACCACAGAGTAGTGATGTGACAGCAGCATGAGAAGACCACAGAGTGGCCCAGTGACATACTGTTGCGGTAGCAGCAGCATGAGAAGACCACAGAGTAGTGAGGTGGCAGCAACATGAGGAGACCACAGAGTGGTCCAGTGAGAGTGTGGGGAGGTGGCAGCAGCATGAGGAGACCACAGAGTAGTGATGTGGCAGCAGCATGAGGAGACCACAGAGTGGCCCAGTGACATAGTAATAAGGTGGCAGCAGCATGAGGAGACCACAGAGTAGTGATGTGACAGCAGCATGAGGAGACCACAGAGTAGTGATGTGGCAGCAGCATGAGGAGACTACAGAGTGGCCCAGTGACAAAATGGGGAGGTGGCAGCAGCATGAGGAGACCACAGAGTAGTGATGTGACAGCAGTATGAGGAGACCACAGAATGGCCCATTGACATAGTGGTGAGGTTGCAGAAGCATGAGGAGACAACAAGTAGTGATGTGGCAGCAGCATGAGGAGACCACAGAGTAGCCGAGTGACTGAGTGGGGAGGTGGCAGCAGCATGAGGAAACCACAGAGTAGTGATGTGGCAGCAGCATAGGGAGACCAGAGTGGCCTAGTGACATACTGATGAGGTGGCAGCAGCATGAGGAGACCACAGAGTAGTGAGGTGGCAGCAGCATGAGGAGACCACAGAGTGGCCCAGTGACATAGAGTTGAGGTAGCAGCAGCATGAGGAGACCAGAGAGTGGCCCAATGACATAGTGTTGAGGTAGCAGCAGCTTGAGGAGACCACGGAGGGGCCCAGTGTCATAGTGTTGAGGTAGCAGCAGCATGAAGAGTGACCACAGCAGCATGAGGAGACCACAGAGTAGTGATGTGGCAGCAGCATGAGGAGACCACAGAGTAGCCGAGTGACTGAGTGGGGAGGTGGCAGCAGCATGAGGAAACCACAGAGTAGTGATGTGGCAGCAGCATAGGGAGACCAGAGTGGCCCAGTGACATACTGATGAGGTGGCAGCAGCATGAGGAGACCACAGAGTAGTGAGGTGGCAGCAGCATGAGGAGACCACAGAGTGGCCCAGTGACATAGTGTTGAAGTAGCAGCAGAATGAGGAGACCACAGAGTAGTGAGGTGGCAACAGCATGAGGAGACCACAGAGTGGCCCAGTGACATAGTGTTGAGATAGCAGCAGCATGAGGAGACCAGAGAGTGGCCCAATGACATAGTGTTGAGGTAGCAGCAGCTTGAGGAGACCACGGAGTGGCCCAGTGTCATAGTGTTGAGGTAGCAGCAGCATGAAGAGACCACAAAGTGGCCCAGTGACAGAGTGGGGAGGTGGCAGAGGCATGAGAAGACCACAGAGTAGTGATGTGACAGCAGCATGAGGAGACCACAAAGTGGCCCAGTGACATAGTGGTGAGGTGGCAGCAGCATGAGGAGACCACAGAGGAGGCCCAGTGACATACTGTTGAAGTAGCAGCTGCATGAGGAGACCACAGAGTAGTGATGTGTCAGCATCATGAATAGACCAGAGAGTGGCCCAGTGACAGAGGGGGGAGGTGACAGCTTCATGAGGAGACCACAGAGTGGCCCAGTGACATAGTGTTGAGGTGGCAGCAGCATGAGGAGACCACAGAGTGGCTGAGTGACAGAGTGGGCAGTTGGGGGGCAATAATAGTACCAGCTGAAAATGGTGGCTGGCAGTAGGAGCACCTGGCATCAGACATGGCATCAGGCAGATGGCAGTATCCGTATAGTAGCTGAAGAAGGTAGCCAGAAGAAACAGGTCTTTTTTGTCAAAGTATAGGTATGTCACTGGGCCACTCTGTGGTCTCCTCATGCTGCTGACACCTCACTGCATCAGGCTCTGGTGTTTGAAAATCCTGGTTGATCCACGCCTGATTCATCTTCACAAAGGTCAGTTTCTCCACATTTTGGGTGGACAGCCTAGTTCTACTTGGGGTAAATATGGCCCCCACCGCACTAAACGCCCGCTCTTATACCACACTGCTGGCCGGGCAGGAAAGATTGCCCAATGCAAACTTGGCCAGTTGCAGCTACAAATTGAGTTTGGCTGTCCAGTAATCCAGGGGATCTTCGATGTGGGGTGTCAGTATGCCACAACCTGCTGGTTCTGCTTTATGCCTAGCTGCTGGTGAGTAGTTTCTTCAGTAGGCGGGTGAAGAAAACTGATCATCAGAGACTCCAGACTTAAGTTTCTACTTATGGAGCTGGCACTGCTCCTGGCCCCCCCACTTTCCCCCCCAGCAGCCATGGCAGTGGAATGTGTGCACAGAGGGCCCCCCAGGTAGACCTGCGTGAGGATGGGCGATGGGCGATGTTTTGATAGTAGTTCAGTTTTTCCTCCCTCTCAGCGAGTGTAAAAAAGGCCTCTACTTTGGACTGGTAGCAAGGGTCTAACATGGTGAATAGCCAGTAGTCCTCCCTCTGCCGAATGGTGACAATTCGGCTGTCACTATGTAAGCAACTAAACATGCATCGGGCCATTTGTGCAAGTAACTCGGATGGACTCCCTGCCTCCATCTCCACTGTATACTGTGTGTCTGAGTCCTCTGTCTACTCTTCCTGTCACGCACACAGGGGGTGGGGAAGTGACCACCGAGCTCAACCCACACCCCTGTCCCTGCCTACTTGCCTCGCAAGTCCTAGTGACTAGAGACAACTGGTCGACAAACCCTAAACTAGGATAAGTGCAGGGAAGACAGACAAACATACAACAGTGAAGTCAACAAGCCGAGTTAATAACCAAGAGAGCAGCAAAATACCAGAGGAGCAAGCGGAGGATTGTCAGGGAGAAAGCCGAAGACAAAACCAGGAGGGAACGCCAAGACCAAGGGATGAGACAGGCGGGAAGTAGCAACACACGCAGGAGACCAACAAACCAGGTAAGTATAAATGCAGGAAGGACCTTAATAACAAGCAATCTGTGGCCAGCAGATTGCCTGTTTAAATAGGGCGCTAGTGGAGTCATGTGACGTGGCCAGCGTCACATGACTCCTGAGTTCCAATACAGCCGAGCGCAGAGTGAACTGGTCAGCGCTCAGCCCTCATGCAGTTGCCACGGGAATGGGCGACGCCGGGCGCGCTGATGACGCGAGCGCGCCCCGGCCGTCCCTGCCTCCCGGAACTCTGCACCGTGACACTTCCTCATCGCCCTGTAGCTCCTCTGGCTGCTCCTGCTCCTCCTCTCCTGTCACCTGTTTTGAAAAACCACCCATGTCTCTACACATTGCTTGTGCTCGAATGTGCTCCTTCTCCTCCTCCTCCTCTAGTTCAGCCCCCACAGGGCTCATGTGGCCATGAGATGTAGTGACCACATCTCCTGTCCCCTGGCCAGCCAAATTTAGCAGGATCTGTTCCAGGACATGAATCAGTGGAATGATGTTGTTCATCCCGTAGTTCTGGTGACTAACAAATAAAGTGGTCTCCTCAAAGGGCCCGAGCAAACGGCAGGTGTCACGCATGAGTTGCTACTGGCTAACATCGAAGTTACAAAGGGGACTACCTCTGTCCGCCTTTATCATCAAGAAATCATTTATGGTCCAACATATGGAGGGTGAAATTCCAACTGGTGGAAACGTTGCATATCAGCCTATATTGGGGGATGCCATTCTGTCGCTGCAGCTCAAGAAGGGTGTGCTTTGCGGTGTATGAGTGGCTGAAATGCATGCAACGTTTCCTGGCCATTTTAAGGATGTCTTGCAGATGGGCGGAAGACACCAGGAACTGCTTTACAACCAGATTGAACACGTGCGCCATGCAGGCACATGGCTTAGCCCTCCTTGACACAGCACCGACACAATGCTCTTCCCGTTGTCGGTCACTATGGTTCCGATTTTGAGTTGTCGACGAGAAAACCAGGATTCCCTGTGTTCCTTCCCTGTGTGACTCTGTTCGCCCAGGCAAACTAGGTGCAGAACAGCGTGACACCGCCATGCCCTGCATATGTGGTATGCTAGTGATGCACTGTGAATTTTCCCTGCAGTGGAGGCTGAGGACACAGTGAAAGATGAGGAGGTAGAGGTGGACATTGTCGCAGATCCAACGGCGTGAGAAGACGGAGACGGAAGCGGCGTCACCTGGCCACATTGCTGGTGTGGCAAAGCAGGAACCAGATTTACCCAGTCGGCCGTAAAGGACATATATTGTCCCTGACTGTAATTACAGCTCCACACGTCGGCACTGCTATGCACTTTGGCAGACATCGACAGGCTTAAGGACTGGCTCACCTACTGTTCTACATATGTGTGCAGGGCTTGTACTGTCTTTTTGGCAAAGAAATTACAGCTTGGGACTCTCGGCGAAAGCCATCAGTTCTCTGAAAGGTGCATGGCCCACCACTTGGAAAGGGAGGGGCTGCAGCACCAGCAACTTGGCCAGAAGCACATTCAGCTTCTGCGCTGTTGGATGAGTCACGCATACTGTTGTCTCTTGGCAATCGCTTCGGTGATTGATTGCTGACAGAATGACTGATGAGGAGTAGGAGGAGAAGGAGCAGGAGCATCAGGACCAGCAGATGATGGGAAGGACCGACAACTCCCTTCGGCTGAGGTGGTGGAGCCTTGACTGCATGAAATTGGGTGCGTGCCACTGGGTAATGCAGCGGTTACTGCTGCAGGCTGGACCACCATATCGGAGATACGGTTCTCCCATTCCAATTTATTGTAATGCTGCATGTGTTGACGCAGGGCAGTGGTGCCAATATTAGCATCCTGCCCACACTTCACCTCCTGCCCACAAATTCGGCAAAAGTCCATGCTCACCTCCTCCGGCGGCCTAACAAAAAATTGCCACACCACTGAGTATGGCATTTTTCCCCCAACACTCCGAGCTGACTGCCTGCTACTGATGCCTCCGCGAACCCCTGCACCACTACTTTCCGGGCCAGTGGTTTGGCTCCCGATCTTCCACTGCTGCCACCCTGCTGACTCACTGCCACTCTGCCACCCTACTGGCTTAGCCGCTGCCTCACATGCAAGCTGCCACCCTCTTTTCCTGATGATGATGATGAAGTCCCTTCTTCACCTGGCTCCCAAGTGCGATCGGCTACATCATCATCATCCGCTACTGTCTGCACGTCACCGATGTCGAACTTAACGGTCTCAGGGCCAGGAGCCTGACTGCCGCTCGCAACACCTGCTCCCCAGTAGCTGCTGACTGTCCTCTAGTAGCTCGTCCTCGCTGAAAAGTGGAGTCGAGCCTACGGCATATAATTCTTCTTACACTGAGGGAAACGAAAATGCCAGAGGAAAGTTCAGGACAGGTGGGGGAACAGGGCTTCTCCTGGGCCATGCAAACTAAGCATCGTGTTAGAGGAACTCTTGGCTGGGGGTGTCTGATGTCACTTGCGACGAAGTCGAAGACCAAGGCAACCATTCAAGCACCACTGAGTTGCTGGTCAAGACACGACCGTTAGATGACACCAGGAGCTCAGGCCTCTAGCTGCGACTCCTGCTGCCACTCCCCCCTTCTTCTGTTGCCTGCATGGGCCCACTGCCTGTTCCCTTTGAAGGTCCTGTCACCTGTCTGTCTGACATACTGTATAATAAAATAATTAAATTAAAATTTTAATAATACCCCCCCAAAAAAGGCTGTAGTACAATTTTACTTCACCGCTGAACGGCAATTAAGACATATATATATTTTTTTATGATCAATAAATTCCCCACCCGAAAAAAATAATAATCATAATTGACTGCAGTACGACAATCGTATTCTTTTTCCTATTTCTAAACCCCAAAAAAAGAGATAACAATCACAATTCTCAGCCGAATGGCTAATGGAACTTACGTATATTTCCTTTTTCTACACCACTTAAATGGCTGTAGTACAATGTAACTTCACTGCTGAATGCTAATTATGACATATATTTTTTCCTTTTTTTTCCCTATTTCTACACCCTAAAAATATATATAACAAGCACAATTCACCGCCCAACGGCTAATGGGACGTACATATATTTCCTTTTTCTACACCACTTAAATGTCTGTAGTACAATGTTACTTTCCCGCTGAACGGCAATTAAGACATATATATTTTTTTCTGATTAATAAACTCCCCTCACAATTCACAGCTAAATGGCAATTAAGATGTATTCTTTTTCCCATTTCTACACCTCAAAATAAGAAATATAACAATCACAATTCACAGCAGAACCGCTGATAGGACGTACGTATCTATCCTATTAATGCACCTCATAAATGGCTGTAGCACAATGCAACTTCACTGCTGAACAGCAATTCTGACATATATTTTTCCCCTATTTTTCCCTATTAATAAACCGAAAAAAAAAAAGTTAAATCCGCACAAAACGGCTAATGGAACGTAAGTATCTTTCCTATTAATACACCCTGTAAATGGCTGTAGTACAATGTAACTTCACCAAAGAACGGCACTTATGACATATTATTATTATTTTTTTCCTAATAATTCACCCCCCCAAAAAAAGTTAAACAATGTAAAATCAAAGCAGGATGGCTAATAGGACATATGTATCTATTCTATTACTACACTCCATAAATGTCTGTAGTACAATGTAACTTTACCACTGAACAGCAATAATGACATATATTTTTCCCTTTTTTTTCCTAATTATAACCCCCCCCCCAAAAAAAGTTAAACAATGTAAAATCGACGCAGAATGCCTAATAGGACGTATGTATCTTTCCTATTAATACATCCCGTAAATGGCTGCATCACACAGAACTTGCACCCCAATCACAAGCAAGGTTTGCTGGAATTACTGATGTATCATATAGTGCAAACAACCTAAAAGGAGCAGTATAACTGCAATATGGATGCCCAATTAGTTCAGCAAGGTGTAATAGAATCGCTCCTATTATCCAGGCTCTACACTCTCCTATTTTACCCTGTTCTCATTTTATAGTGTAGATAATGCCTTCTTATCCTTTCCCTACACTTTTACTAATCTTTCCCTGAACTTGTAAATCGTGTTTTCAACACAATCAAGTCTTTCCTAGCACTGTCCCTCTCTCCCTGCACTAAGTACAATGGAAAATGGCAGAATCCAAGATGGCTGAGGCTATTTATAGGGCTGTGACATCACAGAGCTGGCTGCTGATTGGCTGCACGCATGGCATTATGGGTAAACCCGCCTTCCCAGAGTTCCTTGTTTTAAGTCCTCACACGTGCAGCAGCCATTTTAGGAAAAAATGTGATTCGTTACCACGAAGAGCAAGGAAATTCGGATTCGATGAGAATCAAATTTTTCCTGAAATTCGGATCGAATTCCACTTTGTTAACTTCGATTCGCTTATATTTTGTTAGGTCTTTTGGAAGACTCCTTAAGCAAAAAATTTTTATGGTCAGTAAAGACTACTACCTGGTGTCTAGCAACCATTAGAAAATGACACCATTCCTCAAAAGTCCACTTGGTAGCTAGAAGCTCATAATGTCATAGTTAGCTTCAGCATCAGAAAATTTTCTGGAGAAACATGCACATGGCTTCATACAAGTGACGGTAAATGTGCCCTGAGACAGAACCACTACCACTCCAACCTCAGAAGCATCGACCTCAACCACAAAAGGTCCATTCTGATCCACTTAGTTAAGAATGAGAGTTTTGACAAAACTTTTTTTCAACTTTTCAAAGACAATCATCGCCTCCAGCTTCCAATTAGCAACATCTGCACCTTTCTTGGGTAGATCTGTGAGAGGTTTGATAACAACAGAATTTTTTTATTTTTATTTTCTATAATCGGCAAAGCCCAGGAATCGCTGCAAGGCTTTGAGAGACTTTGGTTAAACCCAGTCCTTAATTGCCTGGACTGTAACTGGGTCCATACAAAAGGAATTCGGCGATATAATATACCCCAAGAATGGTACCTCTTTGACACCAAACAGACATTTTTCCACTTTAACAGATAATAGATTGCATTTAATATCTACAGAGCAGCTATTTTCTGATGAACATGAGAATTCAGATTGGAAGAGTACACCAAAATATTGTCTAAATAGACGACCAAAAATTTTTCCTACAAATTATTAAAACAAGTCGTTGACCAAATTTTGCTTAAACATCACCAAATACTCAAAGTGTCCCTCCGGGGTATTAAAGGCTGTTTTTCACTCGTTCCCATCCTTGATGCAAAAGAGATTATAAGGCCCTTGAAAGTCTGACTTGGTGAACCATTTACCTGAATCCCTGAATCTGGTTAAAGAGGTCAGGTATCAAAGGCAAAGGATAGCAGTTCTTGAACGTGATTTTAATAAGCTCCAGTTAGTCAATACATAAAAAAAAAAAAAGAATCCCGCCCCATAGGAGAAACAGACAGTCGGATATGAAGTGTTACCAGACTTTATTTAATGTAGTCTTTCATGGCATGATTTTTCGGACTCATCAAATTAAAAATGCCCCCTTTTGGAAATTTGGAGTCCAGAATCAACTCAATTGTGCAGTCGTAGGGGAAAAATGAGAGCCAGGTAAACAAACACATCCTGACACTCATTCATGAGGTTACAAAATTGGGGAGGAATCATTTGCAATGAAGCCATGGATATAGACTGAGGGATAGGTGAAGACGCTAAAATCAATATACTTTATTAGTAATTAATTAAAATCAGGGGAACAAGTATCACTAATCCTCAAATAATGTGAGTGTGTGTAACAAAAACACAACTTATCACAGGTGGGCTAAACAGTTGTGTTTTTGTTACACACACTCACATTATTTGAGGATTAGTGATACTTGTTCCCCCGATTTTAATTAATTGGTAATAAAGTATATTGATTTTAGCGTCTTCACCTATCCGTCAGTCTGCTAATAATTGAGACATATACTTATTCCTATTGTTTATTATAAGTGATAAAGCCATGGATATTGTAGAAATTCCCAATTAATAACAGGATTGTGAACCTGTAACCAAGGCATTCCTAGCAAGTAGGGATGAGTGAACCCGAACTGTATAGTTCGGGTTCGTACCGAATTTTGGGGTGTTCGTGACACGGACCCGAACATTTACGTAAAAGTTTGGGTTCGGTGTTCGGCGCTTTCTTGACGCTTTTTGAAAGGCTGCAAAGCCCTGGTACCTGTCCCTGCTCTGTTGGTATGTAGCCCTATACACCTGCTTTACCTTGTATTTTTGGATCTTGTGTCTGCTATTCTGGTATTCATGCACACTGGTGTATTGAGGCAAGCGCACCCTTGCTGTAGATTCTCCATTCTTTTGGCATTATATCCATGGGGATAATTGACTATTTATATATTATATACATGGAGATTTCATTACGTCCATCCATTTGATGGGGCAGGTAGCAGTGTGATGCAGGATTGTGGCTGTCCCTGCTCATTTATTGTCTTATAATATGTATCATGTATGTCTTTTATGGATATTGAATAAAATTGATTTGTATTTTCTCATACCGGTGTGTCATGCACTCTTTTTCTTTATTGTGGTATTATTTTATAATTGAGACATATACTTATTCCTATTGTTTATTATAAGTGATAAAGCCATGGATATTGTAGAAATTCCCAATTAATAACAGGATTGTGAACCTGTAACCAAGGCATTCCTAGCAAGTAGGGATGAGTGAACCCGAACTGTATAGTTCGGGTTCGTACCGAATTTTGGGGTGTTCGTGACACGGACCCGAACATTTACGTAAAAGTTTGGGTTCGGTGTTCGGCGCTTTCTTGACGCTTTTTGAAAGGCTGCAAAGCCCTGGTACCTGTCCCTGCTCTGTTGGTATGTAGCCCTATACACCTGGTTTACCTTGTATTTTTGGATCTTGTGTCTGCTATTCTGGTATTCATGCACACTGGTGTATTGAGGCAAGCGCACCCTTGCTGTAGATTCTCCATTCTTTTGGCATTATATCCATGGGGATAATTGACTATTTATATATTATATACATGGAGATTTCATTACGTCCATCCATTCGATGGGGCAGGTAGCAGTGTGATGCAGGATTGTGGCTGTCCCTGCTCATTTATTGTCTTATAATATGTATCATGTATGTCTTTTATGGATATTGAATAAAATTGATTTGTATTTTCTCATACCGGTGTGTCATGCACTCTTTTTCTTTATTGTGGTATTATTTAATAATTGAGACATATACTTATTCCTATTGTTTATTATAAGTGATAAAGCCATGGATATTGTAGAAATTCCCAATTAATAACAGGATTGTGAACCTGTAACCAAGGCATTCCTAGCAAGTAGGGATGAGTGAACCCGAACTGTATAGTTCGGGTTCGTACCGAATTTTGGGGTGTTCGTGACACGGACCCGAACATTTACGTAAAAGTTTGGGTTCGGTGTTCGGCGCTTTCTTGACGCTTTTTGAAAGGCTGCAAAGCAGCCAATCAACAAGCGTCATACTACTTGCCCCAAGAGGCCATCACAGCCATGCCTACTATTGGCATGGCTGTGATTGGCCATTGCAGCATGTGACCCAGCCTCTATTTAAGCTGGAGTCTAGTAGCGCCGCACGTCACTCTGCTCTGATCAGTGTAGGAAAAGGATGCAGCTGCTGTTAGGGCGAGAATAGGCAGGGATTAACTCAGCAAAAACACTTAATGAAGTGATCGATCTACAGCTGTGTATCATTCAACTTCTGCTAGTTAATTGCTCACTGTTTTTAGGCTGCCCAGAGCATTTTTCTGTCACTTTTTTCTGGGGTGATCGGCGGCCATTTTGTGTCTTGTGGTGCGCCAGCACAAGCTGCCACCAAATCCATTTAACCATCAATAGTAGTTGTTGTTTTTTTTGCTATATCGTACATCAGGGGCTTGGCTGTGCTTATTGTCACCCCTAGAAACTCAGGATAGAATTTTCTATATTTTATTGAGGGGTGAAATTCACTTGCAAAAATAGCAATCCCCTAAATCTGGTGTTCCAGCTGTGGCTAGCCAGGTGTAATACTGTCTGCTGTCTGGCAAAGGATTTATTTTTTTCTGGGGTGAAATTCAATTGCCAAAATAGCAATACCCTAAATCTTCCAGCTGTGGCAGGACAAGTTTTATAGTGTCCGTCAAAGCATAATTTTCTGTTCTGGCTTGAAATTCAATTCACAAAATGGCAATACCCTAAATCAGTGATTTCTGCTGTTGCATGCCAAGTGTAAATCTGTCCGTAAAAGGGGATATCACACTCAGCGTGCATCTCCAAGTGTATTTTTTTACGTAAAAGGGTATATTACACAAAGTGTTAAATTACAATTGCTGATAGCATAAGCCTTTAAAGAGGACCTTTCACCGATTATTACACTATGAACTAAGTATACAGACATGTAGAGCGGCGCCCGGGGATCTCACTGCACTTACTATTATCCCCGGGCGCCGCTCTGTTCTGCCGCTATCCCTCCGGTATCTCCGCTCACTAAGTTATAGTAGGCGGAGATTTCAGTCCCTAAGTTATGGTAGGCGGAGTCTGCCCTTGTTCTGCTCTAGCGCTGGCCAATCGCAGCGCAGAGCTCACAGCCTGGGAGGTTATTTTCTCCCAGGCTGTGAGCTCTGCAATGCGATTGGCCAGCACTACAGAAGAACAAGGGCAGACTCCGCCTACCATAACTTAGTGAACGGAGATACCGGAGGGCATAGCAGGAGAACGGAGCGGCGCCCGGGGATAATAGTAAGTGCAGTGAGATCCCCGGGCGCCGCTCTACATATCTGTATACTTAGTTCATAGTGTAATAATCCGTGAAAGGTCCTCTTTAAATTTGCACGCACTATTGTGCATCTCATAGTGTATTTCTGTCCTTAAAAGGGTATATTACATTCAAGGTGCAAATTCAAGTGCTGATAGGGTCATTCTCAATAACTTCACACGCTACCATGCATCTCCAAGTGTAATTCTGTCCGTAAAAGGAAACCTTTCATCCAGGGCCTAAATACTAGGCCTACAATTTATATTCAGCTAAATCTGTGGTTACTGCTGTGCCTGTATTAGTGTAATATGGTACATAAATAGATAGCCAGATAGTGTTAGTTGCCTGTAAAAATAGGCCTGAATTTGAATTCAATACATTGGGCCAAATAATTTTTTTCTTATTGTGGTGAACGGTAACAATGAGGGAAACATCTAGTAAGGGACGCAGACGCGGACATGGTCGTGGTGGTGTTAGTGGACCCTCTGGTGCTGGGAGAGGACGTGGCCGTTCTGCCACAGCCACACGTCCTAGTGAACCAACTACCTCAGGTCCCAGTAGCCGCCAGAATTTACAGCGATATTTGGTGGGGCTCAATGCCGTTCTAAGGATGGTAAGGCCTGAGCAGGTACAGGCATTAGTCAATTGGGTGGCCAACAGTGGATCCAGCACGTTCACATTATCTCCCACCCAGTCTTCTGCAGAAAGCGCACAGATGGCGCCTGAAAATCAAGCCCATCAGTCTGTCACTTCACCCCCATGCATATCAGTGAAACTGTCTGAGCCTCAACTTATGCAGCAGTCTCTTATACTGTTTCCCAAGGGCATCCACCTAGCCCTTCCCCAGCGGTGGAAGACATAGAATGCACTGACGCAGAACCACTTATGTTTCCTGATGATGAGTACATGGGAATACCACCTCAGCACGTCTATGATGATGACGAAACACAGGTGCCAACTGCTGCGTCTTTCTGCAGTGTGCAGACTGAACAGGAGGTCAGGGAGGAAGACTGGGTGGAAGACGATGCAGGGGACGATGAGGTCCTAGACCCCACATGGAATGAAGGTCGTGCCACTGACTTTCACAGTTCGGAGGAAGAGGCAGTGGTGAGACCGAGCCAACAGCGTAGCAAAAAACAAAGAGGGAGCAGGGGGCAAAATCAGAACACCCGCCGCCAAGAGACTCCGCCTGCTACTGACCGCCGCCATCTGGGACCGAGCACCCCAAAGGCAGCTTCAAGGAGTTCCCTGGCATGGCACTTCTTCAAACAATGTGCTGACGACAAGACCCGAGTGGTTTGCACGCTGTGCCATCAGAGCCTGAAGCGAGGCATTAACGTTTTGAACCTTAGCACAACCTGCATGACCAGGCACCTGCATGCAAAGCATGAACTGCAGTGGAGTAAACACCTTAAAAACAAGGAACTCACTCATGTTCCCCCTGCTACCTCTTCTGCTGCTGCCTCGGCCTCTTCCTGCGCCTCTGGAGGAACGTTGGCACCTGCCACCCAGGAAACAGAGGATGTACCACCAACACCACCACCTCCGTCACCAAGCATCTCCACCATGTCACACGGCAGCGTTCAGCTCTCCATCTCACAAACATTTGAGAGAAAGCGTAAATTCCCACCTAGCCACCCTTGATCCCTGGCCCTGAATTCCAGCATTTCTTAACTACTGGCCTATGAAATGCTGTCATTCAGGCTGGTGGACACAGACAGCTCCAAACAGCTCATGTCGCTTGCTGTCCCACAGTATGTTGTTCCCAGCCGGCACTACTTCTCCAAGAGAGCCGTGCCTTCCCTGCACAACCAAGTATCCGATAAAATCAAGTGTGCACTGCGCAATGCCATCTGTGCAAGGTCCACCTAACCACAGATACGTGGACCAGTAAGCACGGCCAGGGACACTATATCTCCCTAACTGCACACTGGGTAAATGTAGTGGCGGCTGGGCCCCAGGTGGAGAGCTGTTTGGCGCACGTCCTTCCGCCGCCAAGGATCGCAGGGCAACATTCTTTGCCTCCTGTAGCCTCCTCCTACTACTCGGCTTCCTCCTCCTCCTCTTCCACCTGCTCATCCAGTCAGCACTTAGGGCGATGATGGAAGAGAAGGTGGCCCAGAAGGAGGAGGAGGAGGAAGAGGGGTAATTTTTAGCACTTTCAGGCCAGTCTCTTCGAAGTGACTCAGAGGGTTTTTTTTTGCAACAGCAGAGGCCAGGTACAAATGTGGCCTGACAGGGCCCACTACTGGAGGACGAGGAGGACGAGGATGAGGAGGAGGTGGAGGAGAATGAGGATGAAGCATGTTCACAGCGGGGTGGCACCCAACGCAGCTCGGGCACATCACTGGTGCGTGGCTAGGGGGAAACGGAGGACAATGACGATACGCCTCCCACAGAGGACAGCTTGTCATTACCTCTGGGCACACATGAGCGACTACATGCTGCAGTGCCTGCGCAACAACAGCAGAGTTGCCCACATTTTAACGTGTGCGGACTACTGGGTTGCCACCCTGCTGGATCCCCGATACAAAGACAATGTGCCCACCTTACTTCCTGCACTGGAGCGTAATAGGAAGATGCGCGAGTACAAGCACACGTTGGTAGACGCGCTACTGAGAGCATTCCCAAATGTCACAGGGGAACAAGTGGAAGCCCAAGGTGAAGGCAGAGGAGGAGCAAGAGGTCGCCAACGCAGCTGTGTCACGGCCAGCTCCTCTGAGGGCAGGGTTAGCATGGAAGAGATGTGAAAAAGTTTTGTCACCACGCCACAGCTAACTGCACCACCACCTGATACGGAACGTGTTAGCAGGAGGCAACATTTCACTAACATGGTGGAACAGTACGTGTGCACACCCCTCCACGTACTGACTGATGGTTCGGCCCCATTCAACTTCTAGGTCTCCAAATTGTCCACGTGGCCAGAGCTAGCCTTTTATGCCTTGGAGGTGCTGGTCTGCCCGGCGGCCAGCGTTTTGTCTGAACGTGTATTCAGCACAGCAGGGGGCGTCATTACAGACAAACGCAGCCGCCTGTCTACAGCCAATGTGGACAAGCTGACGTTCATAAAAATGAACCAGGCATGGATCCCACAGGACCTGTCCATCCCTTGTGCAGATAAGACATTTATAACTACCTCCCCTTAACCATATATTCTTGTACTCCAGGACACTTCTTCATTCAATCCTCTTTTTTTAATTTTACCATTATATTGCGGGGCAACCCAAAGTTGAATGAACCTCTCCTCTGTCTGGGTGTCGGGGCCTAAAAATATCTGACAGTGGCCTGTTCCAGTGGTGGGTGACATAAAGCTTGATTCTCTGCTATGACATGAAGCCTGATTTTCTGCTATGGGACCTCTCTCCTCTGTCTGGGTGCCGGGGCCTAAAAATATCTGACAGTGGCCTGTTCCAGTGGTGGGTGACATGAAGCCTGATTCTCTGCTATGACATGAAGCCTGATTCTCTGCTATGGGACCTCTCTCCTCTGTCTGGGTGCCGAGGCCTAAAAATATCTGACAGTGGCCTGTTCCAGTGGTGGATGACATGAAGCCTGATTCTCTGCTATGACATGAAGCCTGATTCTCTGCTATGGGACCTCTCTCCTCTGTCTGGGTGCCGTGGCCAAAAAATATCTGACAATGGCCTGTTCCAGTGGTGGGTGACATGAAGCCTTATTCTCTGCTATGACATGAAGCCTGATTCTCTGCTATGGGACCTCTCTCCTCTGTCTGGGTGCCGGGGCCTAGAAATATCTGACAGTGGCCTGTTCCAGTGGTGGGTTACATGAAGCCTGATTTTCTGCTATGGGACCTCTCTCCAATTGATATTGGTTAATTTTTATTTATTTTATTTTAATTCATTTCCCTATCCACATTTGTTTGCAGGGGACTTACCTACATTTTGCTGCCTTTTGCAGCCCTCTAGCCCTTTCCTGGGCTATTTTACAGCCTTTTTAGTGCCGAAAAGTTCGGGTCCCCATTGACTTCAATGGGGTTTGGGGCGAAGTTCGGGTCGAGTTCGGATCCCGAACCCGAACATTTTCGGGAAGTTCGGCTGAACTTCTCGAACCCGAACATCCAGGTGTTCGCTCAACTCTACTAGCAAGACATCAACAGGTAGTTCTCTCATAACCAGAAAGGAACAGACTTCAGAGTGAAGGATTCCCACTGTCATTGTGATCGATGGAGTACAGAATTTAATATTATCCTTCCCCAGGATGGTAGCATCAATTGCCGTCACTTGAACAGGAGAAAGCAATGGAGTTAAAGAAAGACCTATGGTAAGGATATTGCAAATTTCTCACTAATGAAATCTGCTGCAGCCCCACAGTAGACACAAAGGCCTTTTCTGTCAGTGTTTTACTCCCAAACTAAATGCAAATAGGCAACATTTTTGCCCTATAAGACGCACCTGCCCATAAGAGGCACCTATGTTTTTGAGGAGGAAAATAAGAAAAAAAATATTTTGAACCAAAAGGTGTGGTGTCTGCCCGACTGTTTATGGAGGGTAGACAGGGACTGGGGGTCTCCTTCCCCTCCCTTTTCTATCTCCTTAGTGTACTTGTATGGCCCTAGTTCTGGAGTTTAAGGTTTTAGTATTATGAGGGGTTAATAGATTGCACGGCAGGAAGAGGAGGCGGGTAGCGGGAGGGTACTTATGTGCTGTCCCCGCCTATCCTCTTCCTCTTTATCGGAAGCGCGGTGCCCTGGTGAGTCGCATCTGCGCTCTGTCCGCATAATAGATAACGATGGCCGCGGGTGATGCCCGTCTGAGGGAGGTCATGTTGGCGCGCATGGCGGAGGGAGGTTAGGGATGGCTGCGCTCTTTTTTGTGTAGCCTGGGTTCTCCTGATCCCTCACCCCCTTCTGTCAGTGCGCCGGCTGCTGAGGTTCCGGTGCAGCCATGCGGCGACTTAATCGCTTCTGAGGGGGGCAGGCGGTCCTCCCGGCTTATCCGCCCCCCGGTGCGTCTCGGCCATAGCCCCCCTCCTTCCCCGCTTACCAGTGCAGCTGCAGGATCGCTGGAGATGCGGACTGCTGGCTCTGTGCAGAGGGCGGTAGCTCCGCCCCTTCCTCCCCCCCACGGCCTCTGGCGCTTCCCTCCTCTCACAAGGTCAGTGGAAGTTTGTGTGCGCACGCAGGCAGCAGGATGGGATCTCAGGTTAGCAGCCATTCTTCCCAGAGTCTCCCACCTACACCCCCTTCCACTCAAGTCACTGAGCCCCCTGCCCTTGATGACCAGCAGGCGGGATTGAGTTCTACTGCTCCTTCCCTGGCCATGCTGCCTGCAGTGACCCCTGGTGGTGCTGATGTGCTTGTTCCCCCTATCACTGCACTGTCTCAGCCGCTCGTGCCCCCTCCCCTTCCTGCCCCCGAGCGGTCACATGCCCGCACGTCCGCAGAGGAAGGTCCAGCTCTTCATCCTCCTCTCAGGAGAGCCGGAGGTGCCATGGATCCCGCAGGCACTGGTCGCGTCGCAGGTCAGGTGACTCATCCTGGAGCAGGCGATCCAGATCCACCAGGTGGCAGTCCCCGTCGTCCTCGGAGGGGTCCGTTGCCGCGGAGGAGTCTGTGCGGCGTGCGCGGGTCCTGCGCAATAGACGGACGTCTGGTAGGTCTTTTAGGGCTCAGAGCCTGGTTGTGGCAGCATCTCTTCAGCCTGAGGTTACCGTGCCTGGTCCTGCGGTAGCGCCTCCGTCCGGTGAGTACCAATTTACGGGTGCATGGGGAGCAGGTGATGGGGGTTCTGATATGGCTACACTGTTAAAACTGCTAGTGGATCGTTTACAGCCTACTGCTGACCAGTCCCCTCCGCCTCCTCCTGCTAAGCCAGCTCCGGTGTTAGCAGGGGTGCATAAAGAGTCGTGTTTTTGTGGGGTTAGTTTTTTGGGTGCCCATTTGGACGAGGTCATCCGGGAAAAGGTTTGGGCTAACCAATATGTGGATATTTGGTCTCTCATATCAGTGGATCAACATACTGTTGACAAGGAGAGGCGTTTTTCAGACAAGCCGTATGAGAGAAAGCCCAAAGTCGCCAGAACCATGAACAATTGGTTGCAGGCTTTTTCGGTGTGGGGTTGCGTTATGGGTCAGCGTCACCCCGAGCGCTGTTCTGAGTTGTTTGTTTATCAGGACATCATCTATAGCGCCTACAAGTCACATGGGGGCAGCGCCTGGTGGCGCTATGATGAGGAATTTAGGCGCCGGCTGGGTTTGCAGCCGGAGATAGGTTGGGGGGTTAAGGCCACGGATGTGTGGCTTAGACTGATGGTGTCACAGAGACCACCCCCCTTTCCAGGGGCGGCCGCTGGTTCAGGGGGATCTCCTTTGGCGGGACCGGTGGCCGTCCGCCGACCCTGGTCATGCTGGTTATTTAATGAGGGTAACTGCAGGTTCTCAGGGCTGTGCAGATTCAAACACGAGTGCTCGGCCTGCGGCGGTTCCCACCCGGCAAATAAATGCCCCCGCCCCCCAGTTAAGCTTCCCAAGCAGTTCGAACATGGGGGTCAGAAGGACCCCGGTGAGCGTAGCAGAGATGGGCCCCTGGCTAGACAGATACCCCAATAGGCAGACGGCTGCTCATTTCCGGGTTGGTTTTTCGTTTGTTTTTTTCATCCCTTTTATTCTGAAACGGTCCCCGTTTTTTTCGGATAACCTGAAATCGGCCCGCGACCTCCCTGAGGTCCTCAGGGAGAAGGTTGGTAAGGAAGTTTCTCTGGGTAGGATCCGTGGTCTGTTTACTGAATTGCCGTTTTATAATCTGAGAGTCTCCCCTTTGGGCGTGGTCCCCAAAAGGGAGCCAGGCAAGTTTCGGTTGATCCACCATCTCTCTTACCCTAAGGGTTCGTCGGTTAATGATGGCATCACTCCTGAGGATGCGTCTGTGTCTTATGTGCACTTTGACCGGGCGGTTGCGTTGGTCAGGGATGCGGGTAGGGGGGCCCTGCTGGCTAAGTCGGATATCGAATCGGCTTTTCGGCTTCTTCCGGTTCATCCGGATTGTTTCCATTTGTTGGGTTGCTGCGTTGATGGCCTTTTTTATTACGACACGTGCCTCTCTATGGGTTGTTCTATCTCTTGCCATTATTTTGAAATGTTTGGGTCTTTCCTGGAGTGGGTCGTTCGTTATGAGTCAGGTTCTACGTCAGTTTTGCATTATTTGGATGATTTTCTCTTTGTTTCCCCTGGTAGTGGTGGTGGTTGCCTATCCCTGTTAACTATTTTTCTGGAAAGGATGGCGCAATTTGGGGTTCCCATTTCGGATGAGAAGGCCCGTTCACGCGGCTGTCGTTCTTGGGCATTGAGATTGACACGTTGGATATGGTTTTCAGGTTGCCGCGAAGTTGCAGAAGCTTATGGGGTTGATTGATGGTTTCCTGTTGGTTAGGAAGGTTACCTTGTTGCAGCTTCAGTCCTTGTTAGGTCTGTTATGTTTTGCATGCCGAGTTATGCCCATGGGGCGGGTTTTTGCCCGCCGTCTGTCATCGGCCACACGGGGTGTTAAATCTCCGCGGCACCACATCCGGCTCTCCAAGTCCCTGAAAGAAGACTTGGGGGTCTGGAGGTCCTTTTTGTTGTCTTACAATGGCCACACGTGTTATATGTCCAAGAAAATCTCTAACGCAGAGTTGTCTTTGTTTTCGGATGCGTCGGGGTCTCGTGGTTTCGGGACCATTCTGGGGAAGGAATGGTGCGCTGCTGAGTGGCCTGAGTCGTGGCTGTCATCGGGGTTATGTAAGAACCTTACTCTGCTCGAGTTGTTCCCCATTATTGTGGCAGTGGAGCTGTGGGGGGACAGGTTGTCCAACAAACATGTGTCTTTTTGGACGGACAATCTGGGAGTGGTGTATTGTGTCAACAGCTTATCCTCCTCTTCTCTTCCTGTCTTGTCTCTACTGCGTTACTTGGTTCTTCGGTGTCTCGAATTAAATGTTTATTTTAGGGCCCGTCATGTTCCGGGGGTTGAAAATAAGGTTGCTGATGCTCTTTCCCGTTTTCGTTGGCAGGAATTCCGATCCTTTCTCCCGGAAGCGGAACAGGAGGGCCGGGAATGCCCCCCGCACCTGTGGGATTTGGTGGACAGCAACTGATGTCGCTTGTCAGATCCTCGGTTTCTCCTGCTACCTGGCAGGCACACGGTAAGGCGTGGGATCAATGGTGGGGGATGGTGGGTACACGAGATGTTTGCGTTAGAGATGATCTGGAGGTGACTGTGGAATGGCTGTTGTACTTGCGATCCATGCGGGTTTCTGCAGCGGTTGCGCAGCGTCGACTGTCGGGCATTGCGTTTCACTTTAAGCTGCGGGGATGGCCGGATGTTACCAAGCAATTCGTTATTCGGCAGGCTTTAAAGGGTTGGAGGAAGGAGTATGTTTCCCGGGAAAGTCGACGGCCAGTCTCATTTAGCTTACTCGGCAGGCTTATTTCCCTGCTTCCCGAGGTTTGCTCATCTCCCTTTGAGGTGGCCCTGTTTTCAGGCAGTTTTAGTTTGGCCTTTTTTGCGGCCCTTAGGGTCAGCGAGTTGGTTGCCCCTTCCGGTCGTAAACCCGGGGGGGCTTTCTAGTGATGATGTTGTGCTGGGGAATGATTCGCTTAGGATCCGGGTCTGGCGTTCGAAGACGGACCAATTTGGTAGGGGCGCTTGGATTCCTCTCCACCCGGTTCCTGGTGTATCATGCCCGGTTCATCTAATATCTCAGTATAGTTCCTTGCGTTCTCCTAGCTGCAATTTTTTTGCGCATGCGGAAGGGTCCCCTCTTACCAAATTTCAATTTGTCACGGTGTTCAGGTCTTGTTTAGCATTAAGATGTATTGATCCCAAGGAATTCGGGACTCACTCTTTTCGTATTGGGGCTGCTACAAATGCTGCCAGGGCGGGTTTACCTGAATCGGAGATTATGAGGATAGGTAGATGGAAATCAGCCTGTTTTGAAAGGTACATCAGACCGGACCTTTTGTTATAAAAAAAAAAAAAAGTTTTATTTGTCGATATGTAGTGCTATGTTCCGTTCTAACAGTTTTTTCTTGCAGGTTCGGGCAGGCCGACGGTGTGGCTGATAGGCCATTCCTATATTTTTTGGGCGGCGCAACGAGCCGAATGTAGGCCTGGCGGGAGATCGCTCAGTTTCCGGGAGGTGGAGGTGTCATGGAGAGGAATTTGTGGCCTCCGGTGGTCGCATCTCCTCTCGCAGGTGGTGGAGATTGGCTTTCAGGCTGTTGGCCCAGTGATCCTGATTGTTCACGCTGGGGGCAACGACATTGGTTCCTTGCCCTTGCTGGAGCTGTTGACCCTGATGCGGTCAGATTTGGAGAGGTTCCCGTCCTTCTTTAGGGAGGTGGTGTTGGTGTGGTCGGAGATTGTTCCGCGGGTGGTTTGGCACGGTGACAGGGACGGGGAGGCTATAGAAAGATGCAGGCGGACGGTGAATTTGCGTGTTTCCCGTTTTGTCAGATCCCGGGGGGTGTGGTTGTTCGGCACCGCCAGTTGGAAGGGGACAACCGTTCTTTGATGAGACCTGACGGTGTCCATTTGACTGATATTGGACTAGATATCTTCCTTTCGGGCCTTCAGGATGGGATTGAGCAGGCCATGTTCTTGTTGGGTGGTGGTCGGAACCCTGTTTGAGGGCAGGTCTCCTCCGTGGCGGCAAGTAACTGTAACTGAAAAGTTATTAATGATGGGTTTGGCATAATCTGCCCGTTGGGAGTCTAGCGGCTGGCGGATTGCACGGTTTTATACCTTTGCCGTTCTGATGAATAATAAATATAGCTGTGGCCGACTACCACCCAGCAATAAAAAAAGGTTAAAAGAAAGAACGTGGTCAGTGTCCTTATTTGGGGGATGGTTTCTAAGTATGGGCCAGTGTGGGTAGGGGTCCCCCCCCCTTTATCCTTTGTTATTACCAACAGTCTGGTGGCTTCCCGACTGTTTATGGAGGGTAGACAGGGACTGGGGGTCTCCTTCCCCTCCCTTTTCTATCTCCTTAGGGTACTTGTATGGCCCTAGTTCTGGAGTTTAAGATTTTAGGATTATGAGGGGTTAATAGATTGCACGGCAGGAAGAGGAGGCGGGTAGCGGGAGGGTACTTATGTGCTGTCCCCGCCTATCCTCTTCCTCTTTATCGGAAGCGCGGTGCCCCCTCCCTCCCTTTTGTTTCATGTATTTGAAGGTTTAATGTTATTTTATATTTCTGTTTGTCAGTGTGTTATGTCCTCAAGGAGGCTGTATGCAGGTTGAAGAATTTTATAAGTCACAGCTGGCGGCAAGTTACTGTAACTGAAAAGTTATTAATGATGGGTTTGGCGTAATCTGCCCGTTGGGAGTCCAGCGGCTGGCGGATCGCACGGTTTTATACCGTTGCCGTTCTGATTAATAATAAATATAGCTGTGGCCGACTACCACCCAGCAATAAAGAAAGGTTAAAAGAAAGAACGTGGTCAGTGTCCTTATTTGGGGGATGGTTGCTAAGTATGGGACAGTGTGGGTAGGGGTCTCCCCCTTCATCCTTTGTTATTACCAATAGTCTGCTTTTGGTGGGTTTTGAACTAATGGTGGTCTGTGGATGACACTATTGTGGGGATCTGTGGATGACACTGTTACGGAGGGGATCTGTGGATGACACTGTTATGGGGGCATCTGTGGATGACACAGTTATGGGGGATCTGTGGATGACACAGTTATGGGGGCATCTGTGGATGACACTGTTATGGGGGCATCTGTGGATGACACTGTTATGGGGGATCTGTGGATGACACAGTTATGGGGCATCTGTGGATGACACTGTTATGGGAGATCTGTGGATGACACAGTTGTGGGGGATCTGTGGATGGCACTATTATGGGGAGGGGGTGGCACTGTTATGGGGAGGGGGATCTGTGGATGACACTGTTATGGGGAGGGGGATTTTTGGATGACACTGTTATGGGGAGGGGGATCTGTGTATGACACTGTTATGGGGGGGATCTGTGGATGAACATGCAATGGGGATCTGTGGATGACACTATATAGCATCTTAAGCTATATGTGTCATCCACAGATCCTCCCCATAACAGTGTCCGCCAATATATTGGGCACCGCCGCTCACAGCAGTATACATATCTAAACAGTGATCCTTAACCTCGAGTAACTTTAACTTTAAAACAGCGCTATCCTGTTTACTACCTTACAATCAAGCTCCGGTAAAAGGCAGAGCGGGCGGCGGCGTAATGTCACTCACGCACGTCACGCGCCTGCTCTGTCTGATTCATTCATAAAGTGGGAGGAGCAGGCGCATGACGTGAGTGATGGTACGCCGCCGCCCGCTCTGCCTGTTACCAGAGCTTGATTGTAAGGTAGTAAACAGGATAGCGCTGCTTTAAAGTTAAAGTTACTCGAGGTTAAGGATTACTGTTTTGATGTATACTGCTGTGAGGGGTGGGGTCCGGTGTAAGAGTACAGTGACTGCACCGGGCCCCGCCGCGAGTTGCCGGCCTCCAGCCCCTCCTCCCTCCCTGCTGATACATCGTTGTGCAGTATCGCAGCCAGCGATGTATCAGCGTTAGCGATGTACAAATGGCAGCATTCGCCCCATAAGACGCACTGCCATTTTCCCCGTCTTATGGGGCAAAAAATACGGTAATTATCTTAGAGACATCATTAAATAACCTTTTTCCTGAGTACTTTTCCCAAGCCTCCTCTGCTCCGTATCCATATCCTGTGACGAGCATTTGGGACATGACTTGACCCAGTGATCTAAGAACCAAAATGGAAGCAAAGTCCCTGACATCTTCTGAGAGTTCTTTGTTCCACAGAGAGAGAGAGAGGTGGCACCAAGCTGCATAGGTTCTTCCTGGTCAGATACCGGTACATAGGGAGTAGGAACCGGATCTGGAGGATACTTGAAACCCTGCAAAATCACACGTTCCCTATTTCGTTCTCTAAGCTGACAATCCAAATGTAAAAGTGTCACAGTTTCGTCTAAGGTGTTGGGGATAGGATAGTGGACCAGTAAATCGTTTAAGGCCTCAGAAAGACCCTGGTGAAACTTACACCTTAATGTAGTGTCATTTCATCCAGAAGCAATATAGCACTTCCTGCGCACAAAACTCCTCTACAGGCCAACTACCTTGTTTAAACTGACCAGTCTACTCTTAGCATATGCTGCTTTGTCCGGTTCATTATACAGGGTGGGCCATTTATATGGATACACCTTAATAAAATGGGAATGGTTGGTGATATTAACTTCCTGTTTGTGGCACATTAGTATATGTGAGGGGGGAAACTTTTCAAGATGGGTGGTGACCATGGCGGCCATTTTGAAGTCGGCCATTTTGAATCCAACTTTTGTTTTTTCAATAGGAAGAGGGTCATGTGACACATCAAACTTATTGGGAATTTCACAAGAAAAACAATGGTGTGCTTGGTTTTAACGTAACTTTATTCTTTCATGAGTTATTTACAAGTTTCTGACCACTTATAAAATGTGTTCAATGTGCTGCCCATTGTGTTGGATTGTCAATGCAACCCTCTTCTCCCACTCTTCACACACTGATAGCAACACCGCAGGAGAAATGCTAGCACAGGCTTCCAGCATCCGTAGTTTCAGGTGCTGCAAGATAAAAGTCTAAGGGGGTCACTGGATATGCGAAATTGCTACATGATGAGGTGTTTCCCTCTTTATGCACTGAAGCTGGCACGTTCCCTGAGTTTTTCCAGCAAGATGGTGCACCACCACATTATGGGTGTCAGGTCCGAGCATTCCTAGATGAACAGTTTCCTGGAAAGTGGATTGGTCGTCGTGGGCCAGTTGAATGGCCCCCAAGGTCTCCTGATCTGTCCCCCTTAGACTTTTATCTTTGGGGTCATCTGAAGGCAATTGTCTATGCTGTGAAGATACGAGATGTGCAGCATCTGAAACTACGGATACTGGAAGCCTGTGCTAGCATTTCTCCTGCGGTGTTGCTATCAGTGTGTGAAGAGTGGGAGAAGAGGGTTGCATTGACAATCCAAAACAATGGGCAGCACATTGAACACATTTTATAAGTGGTCAGAAACTTGTAAATAACTCATGAAAGAATAAAGTTACGTTAAAACCAAGCACACCATGGTTTTTCTTGTGAAATTCCCAATAAGTTTGATGTGTCACATGACCCTCTTTCTATTGAAAAAACAAAAGTTGGATTCAAAATGGCCGACTTCAAAATGGCCACCATGGTCACCACCCATCTTGAAAAGGTACCCCCCTAACATATACTAATGTGCCACAAACAGGAAGTTAATATCACCAACCATTCCCATTTTATTAAGGTGTATCCATATAAATGGCCCACCCTGTAGAACAGACCCATAGCAGAAAAGAAATTAACCGAGGCTAAAACAGGTGAATAAGAGGGAAGAGAGAATGTCCACTCCTGGGGATCTCCCTGTAACAATGAAATGGCAGTTTCTACTGGTTGCTGTTTAGAACCAGAAGGCTTGAGTCTGAAGTAAAGATTACAGCCCTCCTTAAAAGCAAAAAAATAATTTTCTGTCACCTGCAAACTTCTCAGAAACTTTAATTTTAGGTTCCATAGACAGGGAAGCCGAGGTTATGTCCAGCAACCTCTGAATAGTCTAGTGATTAAGGACCCTCTGGGCTAAATTCTGGAACATCAGGGAGAGGCTCTGCATTTGTTCCACTAAATCACGGACCGGATTCATAATGTGAAACAGGTAGAGCGAGGTTTGAGAAATTGAATATGTCAGAAATAGGCAACTACTATCACACACAAACAGGGACAGCGCAGCCCTAATACTTCCTGAACCCACTATTCCTAGTTACTTGCACTTACTTGTCTCCCTTGGTAGTGACCCCATAACTTAGCAGAAGTCCCTATGCTGGAGTACGCGTGAAGGCGAAACACAAACAGGGAACAACAAATAAACATAAGAGGAGTCATACCGTAAAGGGTCAAATGCCAGTCAGACAATAAAATTCAAAAATGCCAGATGCAAGCGAGAAAACCAACATGGCAGACAGTCAAAACCAGGAGATTAATACAATACCAAATATTGCTAGAAGCCAAAAAAGTTGTCATAATACCGATCTGGAATTCAAAAAGCCAAACAAGTTTTCAATACCACAAGGGAACAGCAGGGGGAGCAAGAGGATAAGTAGGGCCGGACTAGGGCGCAGCTAAGGGGAGGCCAGCATGATTAGGGTTGGTTGTGAGGGTCACGGAGGTTAGGGGTTAAGAGTTTGAATGTGTAGTTAGGAGAGGGGTGCGTCGCTTAGGGAGGGAGGAGTTCGGGGGGCTATTTATGGGGGTGTTGCGGAATTAGGGGTGCCATTTTGTAAGCAGAAGAAAACTGGTAAGATGTCGTCCCAGACACTTACCATCGATGATATGCTGGCTAGGCTAAGTGAGGCAGCGGCGGAGTGGGGCCATGAGTGGCTGAGTGCACAGATGTCCGGCATATTGAGGGGGGAGGCGGCGGGTACAGTCAGCTCGCCGCCGGAAGGAAGACGGACGCGGCGGGTACGGCCGCCGGCGCGCCTGAGTCCCAGTGAGACCCCCTGGGTTCGGCGCCGCGTCAGGAGCCCCTCCGGGGACCCTCCACCTCGGGGGAATGCAGGGCAGCCTTCATCCTCTTCCTCCCGGCGTGGGAGGAATCCATGTGGCAGGCGGAACCCAGCGCAGGGCAGGAGGGCCCTCCCCCTGCCCTCTCCGGCGAGCAGCGATGGATCGGGAGCAGGAACGGCGGGATCCTTACCTTCTAGTGGGGTCAGGAGGCCTGCTCAGCGAGGGTGGCACATGAGGCTGCGCAGCAGCAAGATGGAGGAGAGCGCAGGCCTCAGGATGAAGATGTGCCGGGTGGATCTGTGTCTCTCCAGCGCCCCCTGGTGGACAGTAGTGCACAGAGGAGCGCACCCAGCATGGAGACTGCTGGGGTGCAGAATGTCAGCGCCTGTCAAGTCCCAAGACGGAGTGTGGTGGTCCAGATGGATGACGGACGTCAGTGTTACAAAACTGTTATTTACCCTGTTAGTCTGATTGGTAAAGGGGAGAAATGTGGCGGAACCAGCTCCGCCACTTGTGCCTGTAGAGGACTGCTTGCCCGCCTCCTGCCTCTGGATTACGGCCCTTTAAGAACCATCTGGGGACATACTGTGGAGTTACTGGATCAGAGGCACATGGTGAGAACAATGGATGAAGCACATGGTGAGAACAATGGATGGCGGCCATTTTAACTCAAAGACACTGTTTGGACTTTTCTACACGGTGCCATCTCGCCGGTATTTGGTGCACAAAGACATCGGGCAGTAGTTTTAAACTATACAGCAGGGGACACATTATACAGTAATTATTTTTTATATAGCCTGTATATGTTCTGTGGAATTTGCATTAAACTGTATCTTAAAAACTCCTATAAATGCACAACACGCCAGCGGTGATGTTCATGCAAAATATTTTATTGTTTGCTGGGGTTTTCGATGTACCACATTAGCAGTGGCAATTTGTTACTCTTATGCACTGATATATATACCGGCCATAGGGGGTATTTTTCATCCACACTTGTCTGTACTTCCCTTCTGGGTTTTAATATTTTGTATTGTACATTTTTTGCATATATGTTTAATAAAATATTTTGCATGAACATCACCTCTGGTGTGTTGTGCATTTATAGGAGTTTGTGAATTTGTGGCCGTGCGGTGCACATTTTGGCTGGCGACAGCCATCTTTTTGGAGTTAATTAAACTGTATCTTCCAAACTACTGAACGGATCTGGGTGAATTTTGGATATGTGGTTCACCCATATGGTTATTGCATGTTTTGGGGTTCCTGTGATATGTTTTATAAAACTGTATTTCTCTGCCTGTGATAATTATATTAGCCATTGTGTTCAGTAATCATATCACAGGCAGAGAGAATGATTTTGTGTGGGAGTGTCTGTGTTTATTGTACGGATTGATTAGTTGTATTTCAAACCCCTATGGGCAGTACTATGTTTGTGGATTGTAAATAAAAGAGGCTGTATGCCCCAGGACAGTCAGTTCTAGCTTGACCAACAAATCGCAGCCTCAACTCGTTTTGTGGGGGAAAGATTATCCTAGCTGTAAAATAGCTAGTGGGATTGTTCTACATTTACAGGATCCTTCTGGATATCGAGACGAAGCGGCTCCTCTCTCTCTCCCTAAACAGAGATCCAGACTATACAAGCGGTCCAGCTTCCAGCTAGCCTGGGAGTAACCGTAACAGTCAGGATGCAGGAGTTTACGCTGCGGGGTTCACAGCGCCCGGGCAGCAAGGTGAGAACCTTTGGGGATCCCTGAATTCTATGTGTAGCGCTCAAAGGGGGAGCGGGCTGAGGGGAGGTCAAGGGGAGTTGGTTGGTGGTTTAGGGCAGTTTTTGGGTAGCTTGGCGGGGTTGGTGGCGGGGTTGGGGAATGCGGGTAGGGCCCCGTTACAAGGTTGGGGGTCAGGGCAGGGAGCGTTGGTGGGGCTGGCGAGGTGGCGTCGCGGGATGGTGGGGCGGTTTTGGTACAGACGCAGGCCGGGGGTGAAGAGGTGGGGGAGAAGGTGGGCGATGGGGCCCAGGGTGAGGTGTATGTGTGTTTTGAAGGGCCATTAGGGGCGCATTTGAAACAAGAGGTGAGAGATAGGATTTGGAAGGGGGAGATTTGTTCTCTACTCCCGCTGGAGAGGTTTAATCTGGATAGGGAGCGGAAAGACGAGAAGAGGAAGGATGAGGATGAGAAGAGGCGGTACAGGTTGATACCGCGTTCTTTTGGGAATTGGTTGCTAGCGTTTGCAATCTTAGCGAGCGTGATTGGGGAGAAGAATCCGGAGTGTCGGTTGAATACGGTACGACGAGCAGTTTAGGCAGAGAAAAGCAGTCCGCCCAAATATGCGGTGGGACCATAAGGATATTGGCTTATGGATGAGGGTGGCGGCGCCGGGGAGGCAGGTGCAGCCCTTTCGGGGGGAAGCAGGGGGGTCTGGGCAGTTTACCTTGGCGTCCGCAAAGGGACAGTGCTTTCTGTTCAATGAGGGGGGATGTAAGTTTGGTGCAAAGTGCAGATTTAAGCATGAATGTGCCACTTGCGGGGGGAATCATGGGGCAAACAGGTGTTTTAGGGGAGCTAAGCAGAGAGGGGGTGCAGAGGGTGCTGGAAAAGGGCCGGACGCCGGTGCGGGTGGGAAGGATGGGTCCGTTCTTAGATAGGTATCCTAATAGGGAGGTGGCAGAATGGTTACGGGAGGGGTTTACGGTTGGTTTTGTAATTCCGTCGGATCCTTTGCCTGCGGTTTGGGAGGGGGAAGAATCTGCGTTCGGCATTGAAGCACGCTCAAGTGGTGGCGGATAAATTGGCCGGGGAGGTTCGGTTAGGTAGGATGGATGGGCCTTTTGATGCACCTCCGGTGGCGAATTTGAGGGTGTCGCCGTTGGGGGTGGTACCAAAAAAGGAGCCGAATAAATTTCGGTTGATTCACCATCTTTCATTTCCGAAAGGGGCGTCGGTCAATGATGGCATTGACCCCGACATATGTTCGGTGGTTTATACATCGTTTGATGCGGCTGTGGGCTGGGTGCGGAAGTTGGGGCCTGGGACGCTATTGGCTAAAACGGACATTGAGGCAGCGTTTCGCCTGATGCCGGTTAGTCCAGATAGTTTACATTTGTTGGGATGTTGTTGGGAGGGAAAGTTTTTCGTGGATCGATGTTTACCTATGGGGTGTTCGGTATCTTGCGCATTTTTTCAGAGGTTTAGTTCATTTTTGGAATGGGTGGTGGTGGATGTGGTGGGTTGTTCATCCATCATTCACTATTTAGATGATTTTTTGTGTTAAGGGCCGGCAAATTCGCGGGTGTGTGCGTTATTGTTTGGTTCATTGCAGGCAGTTTTTTCATCGTTTGGGGTTCTGTTGGCGGAGGATAAAACGGTTGGTCCTACGACCGAACTGAGTTTTTTGGGGATCACTATTAATACGGTTGACATGGAATGGAGACTCCCTGATGATAAGGTAAGGGACTTGCGGGTAACGGTGGAAAGGACGAGGAGGGCGAACAAGATATGGTTGAAGGACCTGCAATCGTTGTTGGGAAAGCTGAACTTCGCCTGTCGCATTATGCCGATTTTATTATGCACCATTTTATTAGGTTAGGGAGGGATTTGAAAATGGATTTGGAAGTGTGGGGTGTGTTTTTGCATCATTTTAATGGCAGGGCATTGGTCCTGCCGGAGGTGAGGGCTAATTTTGATTTTGAGTTATTTTCGGACACTGCGGGGGAGGGGGGGGGGTTTGGTGTACTGCCAAGGGCGTTGGTGTGCTGGCAGGTGGCCTGAGTCATGGGTGAGTAAGGGATGGGTGCGGAACTTGGCGTTGCTGGAGCTCTTCCCGATAGTGTTGGTGGTGGTGTTGTGGGGTGATGAGTTTAGGGATAGGAAGATACGGTTTCATTGTGACAACCTGGGGGTGGTGCAAGCGATCAATTCGTTGACCGCTTCATCCCCTCCTGTGGTACGGTTGTTGCAGCATATGGTGTTACAGTGTCTGTCTATTAATGCGTGGGTGGTTGCGTGTCATGTCCCGGGGGTGTCTAATTCAATAGCTGATGCTCTTTCTCGTTCACAGTGGGAACGGTTTCGGCAGTTGGCTCCAGAGGCGGACCTGGAAGGTTTGGTTTGTCTGGCGTCAATGTGGGAGATCTTGGAGGTACTGTAGCGGGACTGTTTAGGGCATCCTTGACAGAAGGGACGTAGGCGGCATATGAGAGGGCTTGGGCTGGTTGGGAACGGTGGTGTGAGGGACTAGGGGTGGGGGTCGATGGGGGAGGTGTCTTTGTTGTAATTTTGGGGCAAATGAAGGAGGAGGGGTGGTCGGTTGCGCAGGTTAATAGGTGTGTAGCAGGATTAGCTTTCGGGTTCAAGGTCAGGGGTTTAGTGGATTTGTCTAAGACATTTTTGGTTAAACAGGTTTTGAAGGGTTGGAGGCGAGGTAGGCGGTATCAGGATAGCAGGAGGCCCATATCGTTTGAGTTACTGTTGGGTGTGGGGAGGCAGGTTGACGGGGTTTGTTTTTCGGTAAGGGAAAGGAGGCTGTTTAAAGTGGCTTTCTCTTTGGCGTTTTTTGGCGCTTTTCGTTTGTGCGAATTGGTGAGCAGGAGTGTGCGGTGTGCGGGAGGTTTGTCAGTGGAGGACGTGGATGTGGGAGGGGACAGGGTGATAATACGGTTGGGGAGGTCCAAGACTGACATGGAAGGAAGGGGTTGTAGGGTCACTTTGTTTGCAGTGCCTGGGTGCTTGATGTGTCCGGTGGCCTCCTTGTTGGACTTTTGGGGGCGTGCTAGTTTTGGGGAAGGCCCCTTGCTCAGGCATGAGGACGGATCGTTTTTATCTGGATACCAATTTGTGGCGGTGTTGAAGAAATGTTTGACTGGTATGGGGGTAGATCCGGCGCGGTATACGGGGCATTCCTTTAGGATTGGGGCGGCGACTGAAGCAGCTAGGTTGGGGTTATGTGATGAGCAGATTATGAAGATAGGTAGGTGGGAATCTGTAAGGTTTAGGTCATATGTCAGGTTGGATAGTTTGGTGTGAGAAGGGGCAGGACGTTTAATGCGTTTTTTTGTTGTTTCAGGTTCATCGGCAGCTCTGGTTTGGATTCTCGGACACTCCTTTGTGTGGTGGGGTGCGCTTAGGGCGGATGTTAGAAAGCAGGGTCGACAGTTGGGGTTGGCAGAGGAAGTGGCGGTGGTACGGTGGTTAGGGTTTAGGGGCATGTTATGGGGGGGTTGCGGGAAATCCATAGATTTGTGCGTTTGGATCGGGCCTCGGATGTGCTGGTGGTGCATTGCAGGGGCAATTATTTAGGGGTTACGCCGGTGCGTGACCTTATTCGGGATGTGAAATTTGATCTACTGAGGATTTGGTCGCTGTTTCCCGGAATTTTGGTGGTGTGGTCGGACATTGTTGGAAGTGAAGGGAGGCACGGTCGGTTGATAGATTCAACAAGGCTAGGATAGAAGTGAATAGGGCCATCGGAAAATTTGTGGCGAGGCATGGGGCGATTGCAGTAAGGCATAGAGAGTTGGAGGACGGAGTGGGGGAGTTCTGGAGGAGGGATGGAGTTCATTTGAACGCAGTGGGCATTGACTTATGGTCACTGGGGTTGCAGGAGGGTATTGAAAGAGCCCTGATTGTGTGGCGGAACGCGCAAGCTTGAGTGGGGTGAGGGGTCAAGTTGTGCGCTGTTGGCGGCAGGAGGTACTGGAAGCTGGGAGTACGGATCGGGATTTGAGGTTGAGAGGGCCCCTTATGGTGGGGGCTGGACTCTCATGGTGGGACTTACTTGTTTGGTTTGGTGAGGCGTCCACCACCGGGTGTCTCCGAGCTAGTATACTGCGGCTGGAGGCAAGGTGGATTTGCCGTGTGGTTGTGTAGGTGGACAATTTGGGGGGTTCCAGGACCTCCTTCGTCTGTATACAGTATATGTTATGTATTTATGTTAATAATAAATGGCTGCTGTGGCCAATTAAATCCATTTGAGGGCTGCTGTGGCCAATTATTTGAGGGATAATGGTGAGTGGATCAGGAGGACAGGTGGAACATGGTAGCTAAAGGAAGAGTGGTAAGACCCGGGATATCAACCAATACCTTAATCATGAAATTCACTGTCAACTGCACATGCTAGCACCGGCCTTTTAGACAGAAAAGAAAGCAGTTCACGCCAGTGTCCCTGCACCTTGGGTGCAGCTGCCAGCTGAGCGTCCTGATGCTCTGGAGTCCTGGCACGCCACCTCATTGACCTGGGGCTCCAGTGTCAGAGTGGGCCGCCTAGCAGCCTTAGTTTCCCTGGTAACCGGGCGCTGCTGCTGCTGCACGGAGGCAGCAGCAGCCGGGAAAACCATAACAGCTGTAGTCTGAACCTATCCATAAGTAGCAAAGGAGATGGTAAATAAAAGTACCATTCACTTGAATAGGACTGAGCTGCACAGAGGGCATGTGACTGATGGACATGACATCACAGACTGATGAAGAGGCTACAGTGTGGATAACATCTCACCGATAAAATTGTGTTTACAACTCCTTTAACCTGTTCCCGACTGCCCATAGACTATAAACTTCTGTCAGTGACAGTAGGACACCTCATAGAGAAGGCAGGGATGGTTCCTCGGTGTCCCTGCCTTCTAGATCACTGTATATACAAAGCTGAAGGAGTGCTGTGTATACAGCTCAGGTAGCGATATGCAGCTTCCTGTGTTGGCCCCAGCGATCATGTGACAGCCAGGGGTGGGAGACTGTAGGGTCTTTCTAGACTTCGATCAGCCCTGAAGTGAGGCCGTACAGTGCTGTATAGTGCTGTACAGCCTCTCTGGTGGCTGTATTCCCCCTGTAACTGGCTAATACAGCATGTTAGCCCTAGTTACAGGAGAAATCATTGACAATAAAATAAAAAGTTAAATGTCCCCCAAAGATCATGTATGACTGAATGGGGGACACAAACTGTAAAGTACAAACAATGAAAAAAAAAAAAAAAATTTTTTTTTTAAAAATATATAAACGTTTTGTGTATAAAAAAGCCCTTTTCCCGTGATCAATTAAAAAATTGTAAAAAATAGACATATTTGGTATCACCACGTCCGTAATGATCTACCCCATTCTAGTGAAAACCGTAAAAAAAAAAAAAAAGGTGAAAACATCAATTTTTGAGTCATCTCAAAATGTAAAAACGATGAAAAAGTCATACCTAACAAAAAGTTATACCAATGAAAATGCTGCCTCATCCCGCTAAAAGAAAATGACCACACAAAAACATTTTTGTTTCTAAAAAACATAGACATATTTGGTATCACCGCTTCCGTGATGACCGGCTCTATAACAGTATTACATGAAAAAACTATGCGAGATCAGCCTAGGCCTCTTTCACACAAACAATATAGTTTGTGTCAGCATGTGTTCAGGGTGCGTTCAGTGAAACAGTCTCAGAATGGCTTGGATAAGTAAAAGAATTCCAAAGTTATTACCACATAAAGTGACACATGTTAGATTCACAAAATTAGGCTTGGCAAGGGATGGGGGTAAATGACCTGGTCTGGTAGTGGTTAATGAGACTTCTCATACCTTCCAACTTTCTGTCAGAGAAAAAAGGCACACTAGCCTCTGTACGTGTAGCCAGTGGCGTACATAGAGAAGTAAGGGCCCCATAGCAAGGATCAAACCTGGCCCCCCACACAGGACGGAAGGGTTTCTGCCTAAACCCCTTTTAATGACCCTTGGGCCATTTTTGAACTGCCTCGTTTGCTAAAAGTTGTTTCTTTAGAGTGTATAGTCCTGACCAAGTTTTCACCCCCAGTAGAAGAGGGGATACTCGCAACAGGGCCCCCTCTTTGCGTGTAGCAAATGCTTGAGTTCTGTCTTATCATTCTTGTCGTTTTTCTGTGATTTCCTGACTCACAGAACATGTCATGACTCTGGAGATTGTCACAGTAAAGAACAATTAAGGTACGTCCGCATGTGTGGAAATACAGCAGAAAAATGCAATGTGCAATAAACCTATGAATTTTATTTAGAATTACTCCCCAAGATCATTATCTGCCTCTTCTCTGCATGTGTGTCACAGAAAAACTGAAGATTCTGCTATTATATTAGTTTTAAAAACTGAGAGCCCCCCAATAGCCTCTGGTAAAAGTCTAGTATCTAGCATTATGAGTCAACAAAAG
The DNA here is from genome assembly GCF_905171765.1 of Bufo bufo. Taxonomy (NCBI): domain Eukaryota; kingdom Metazoa; phylum Chordata; class Amphibia; order Anura; family Bufonidae; genus Bufo; species Bufo bufo. Next base: position 114,836,094 of record NC_053391.1, read on the forward strand.
TTAAAGGGCTTCTGTCACCCCCCAAAAGTCATTTTTCATTTTTGGGCTAATTAAAATCCTTATAGTGCGATTATTCAATATATAGTGCTCTTACCTTTTTCTTCGGCTTAGTTTCTTTAAAAACTGCACTTTTATAATATTTTAATTACCTCGCTACAAGCAAGTTACTTGCTGGTAGCCGCCACATCCTCCTTTAAAAAAAACACCCCCTCCTCCTGTTGATTGACAGGGCCAGCGAGCGCTCTCCTCCTCCGGCTGGCCCTGTCAGCATTTCAAATCCTGCGCCTGCGCCTTACGTGTCTTCATTCGGCGCAGGCGCTCTGAAAGAAGGACGCTCGCTTCCTCAGCACTCCCTCAGTGCGCCTGCGCCGATGACGTTACCTCTAAACCCGAAAGAGAAGACGTCATCGGCGCAGGCGCACTGAGGAAGTGCTGAGCAAGCGAGCGTCCTTCTCTCAGAGTGCCTGTGCCGAATGAAGACACGTAAGGCGCAGGCGCGGGATTTGAATTGCAGACAGGGCCAGCCGGAGGAGGAGAGCGCTCGTTGGCCTGTCAATCAACAGGAGGAGGGGGCTTTTTTTTTTTAAAGGAGGATGCGGCGGCTACCAGCAAGTAACTGCCCTACTTGCTGGTAGCGAGGAAATTAAAATATTATAAAAGTGCGGAAACTAAGCCACAGAAAAAGGTAAGAGCACTATATATTGAATAATCGCACTATAAGGATTTTAATTAGCCCAAAAATAAAAAATGACTTTTGGGGGGTGACAGAAGCCCTTTAATGTCTCCCCCCCCCCCCCCCCCCCCAATGCGTGTGTGCATTTTTTTTGCACTGCAACATACCTGTTCAGGCAAATGAAGATTTGCAGAAAAAAAATTAGGAGCCATGGTTCTACACTTCATTGAACTCTCACCAGTCATGCCATCATATGTCTGCAATATACTGTACATTTAATTAAGGCAACCTATTTAAATAACGTGGTGATCAACAATACCCAGTGTTGATGCTATAAGTTCTCATCTTCTATCACTAAGATTGACAGTCTCGCTTTAAAGGCTATGTACACCTTTGGAGTAAAAAAAAATATGATTGCATTTAACTTATTTTTGGCTAGACATCATATTTTCAATTGGCCTTTATTAAAAATATTGAGCTGTTCAGTCACAAAGGGTTAACTGTTTTTAACAGTTTTTCTAACTGTGTGACTGGTACTTTCACTTTGTGTAGGTCATCTAATAATCCTTATTTCTAAACTACTAAGAGGTCATAAACACTTATTTAAGCCACATTCTTATTAGTAAGATAAGGATTGAGCTATAATGAGTGTTTATAATGTGGGAGAGCAGAGATAAGGAGTCTGTCTGCTCCTCAGATGACGGAAAAGACAAAAAATCCACAGGCAGCTAGTAGAGCATGTCAGCTGTGTACAGAAAAAAGGATTCCATATTGTTAATAAAGACCAATTGAAAAAATGATTTTTCGCTTAAAATAAGTATAATGCGATAATAATAAAAAATTGCCCCCAAAAGGTGTACATAGCCTTTAGGCATTTTTCCATGGACTGAGAATCTTGACAATCTACAATAGGAGACCACATTCAAACTCAGTACTGATATTGATATTCTCTATATAAATCATGAAAATGAGGTTGCATTTTCGAGACTAATTTATATAAGTTTGAAGTTATTTTGATATATAGAACAAAATAAAAACATATACTCCTCCCCACCTCTCACATTATGGTTTACAGAGAGGTTTATGAAAATGTAATGCTCATCATTCTTCATAACTTTAAGACAAAATAACAATGAAATATTCTTATAAAACAACATCTTGTCATTCTAGAGAATGAAACAAAAATTTGTCATATTTTACATTTTTCAATTTGTACATATAAATCCTTAGCCAATCGAGTCACACAGAATAATAGCACTGAAAATATATCTAATGTACATTAACGTTCATATTTTATGGATGTAAATTTACAACAAAAATACAGAAAAGCAGTCATCGAGTTTTACTCAGTACAAAGCAGCCTCTAATTTAAAGGCCTAAATACACTAGCATAAAATAAAAAAGAACACCTGGAAAACGTAATGTGATTGAACTGAGACTGACAAAGTATAAATGGCTAGTAGTGCTTGGTTAATGATCACACAACCAACGTGCTGCACCCTTTATTTTGGGTTCTGCTGAACAGCATAGTTGAGCCAGGGTCACATTAATACTGGGGGGCATCTCCCCTTGTGGCGATACAGGCTGACACTCTGCCATGGTGACAGTCATACAGATGATGGATATCCTTCTGTGGAAGGTCATTCCAAGCTCCTTCAACTTGGAGCCATAGTTCAGCCAAGATGGATGTTGGCTCCTGTGCATGAGAGCTCTGTCGCTCCATCCAGTCCCAGATATTCTCAATGCGGGAGAAATCTGGTTATCCTGCTGGCCAGAGGATCTGCTAGATACCCTCAAGGGCAGGTTGTGTAGTGTGTTCAATATGTGGATGGGTGTTATCTTGTTGGAACACATCTCCTGAGTCAAAAAGGCAGAAGAACTGGTATCACAATATCCTGGACATACCAAAGGTTGGTCAATGTCACCTTATTTTTTTTACAAATTAGTACTAGAGATAAGCAAGTGTTCAGACTGTAGGAAAAAAGATGGTCGGTCAGGAGATATAAGAGTAACCCCCTAAATACTGCTCAAGTGCAAGAATCAATAAACTATAAGGGGCAGTATACTAAGACTAAAAATTCACTTTTAATGAGATATAGGAGATAAAACAACGGCCCCACAGACAAACTACACATAAGACCTGTACACACTCAACAAGTGTGCTGAGTGGTCAAAAGACAGTTAGCAAACAAAAACACACATATATAGGTGATGGACTAGACTGATGATAAGAGGAGACGGGCAAAACAGTATAGATACCAAATAGACTGGCCCTATTGCCTCCCTGCTTGTCCTAAATCACCCTATAGATAGTGTCCAGAGGACGGGGTCCAAAAAGCCCCGCAAGGGGTGGCCCAGACTGGAACTCTCTCCCTGTTGAGTGACCCTGATGAGGCCCTAACAGAGGGGAGAGTATCCGTCCAAAGGATTGGCCTATACATACAGAAAACAAAGAAAATGAGAAAAAATGTAACCCCACTCAGTCACTCCAGGAAGGGTAAAGAGGGTGGGCAAATACTCATGTGTCCCGACGCGTTTCCTCACAGGATGCCGGCCGGTCACCCCACCTCAGCAGACACCACCACCCTGGGTCTTTGCTGAGAAGGTGGATGTACAGCTGAATGCCGACCGCTGCCAACAATATACTCAGCCACACCAGGACTGAAGTATCTACGCAGGCTATTCCCCCGCCTCTGGGCTAACTAGCCTGAAGGGATAACTGCCATTTTTTGCCCCGTGTCCCCTAATGAATCTTGGGGCATCCTGTGAGGAAACGCGTCGGGACACATGAGTATTTGCCCACCCTCTTTACCCTTCCTGGGGTGACTGAGTGGGGTTACATTTTTTCTCATTTTCTTTGTTTTCTGTATGTATATGCCAATCCTTTGGACGGATACTCTCCCCTCTGTTAGGGCCTCATCAGGGTCACTCAACAGGGAGAGAGTTCCAGTCTGGGCCACCCCTTGCGGGGCTTTTTGGACCCCGTCCTCTGGACACTATCTATAGGGTGATTTAGGACAAGCAGGGAGGCAATAGGGCCAGTCTATTTGGTATCTATACTGTTTTGCCCGTCTCCTCTTATCATCAGTCTAGTCCATCACCTATATATGTGTGTGTTTTTGTTTGCTAACTGTCTTTTGACCACTCAGCACACTTGTTGAGTGTGTACAGGTCTTATGTGTAGTTTGTCTGTGGGGCCGTTGTTTTATCTCCTATATCTCATTAAAAGTGAATTTTTAGTCTTAGTATACTGCCCCTTATAGTGTGTTCAGACTGTACCCAGCTTTCATATCCCTTTATTTCCTATTAAGGAACCATATTTCCACCAATAAAAACAACGACTAAAGTATGAATCTATATATTAACCTCATTTTTCTTCATTGGATAAGTAATGATTCCATAATTGGAAATGTGCTGATCACTGAATTGAAAGACATATGTATTTTCTGGCAGTGGGTATAGAACCACTTTGTTAATCAACATAGTAACATAGTAACATAGTATATAAGGCCGAAAAAAGACATTTGTCCATCCAGTTCGGCCTGTTATCCTGCAAGTTGATGCAGAGGAAGGCAAAAAAAAAAACTGTGAGGTAGAAGCAAATTTTCTCCACTTAAGGGGAAAAAAATTCCTTCCCGACTCCATTCAGGCAATCAGATAACTTCCTAGATCAATGACCCATCTCTACTAGCTGTAGCCTGTAATATTAATGGTTCAATAGTCTGAGACTATAAATTCCTGTTTCTGGTCTTTTATTTAAAATATAACTTTTATTCCTTATTTTTGAATTCTAAACCAAAACCAAAACCCAAAGAGAAAAGATTTAAAAATACATATGGAGGGATACTTTGGTAGGGGCTCAAGTGTGTAAGGATTACTATCACTTAATATAGTGGAATCAGGGGGATATTATTTTCATATCCACCTGGAGGTAGTATGTTAGTAGTCTGTATAATTGTTGTTTTTATAATGTCTGCAGTGTCATCTGGCACCAAACACTCTGTAAACTAGACTACACTCTATTAGCTGATCGACCGTAGGGAAGCAACTTTTGCTACTTTGGAATATTCTCCTTTCTAGGATTCTACTGTCTCCCCAGTCGATTGCTGCTAACACCTCAAACCAATTAGTCTATGCTGCCCCTATCATACGAGCATGTGCGCGTTACGTCTGCAGATCGCTGCGCTAATGCTCAGATAAGTACCCTACCATAATCTTTAAAACACATTAAAGATGCAGCTCCCCGACATGTTTCACCACAAAGGCTGCGTCTTTAGGGGAAATGGAGCCACAACTAATGGTTAGTTGTGGCTCCATTTTCCCTGAAGACGCCGTCTTTGAGGTGAAACATGTCGGGGGAGCTGCATCTTTAATGTGTTTTAAAGATTATGGTAGGGTACTTATCTGAGCATTAGCGCAGCGATCTGCAGAAGCTGCGCGCACATGCTCGTATGATAGGGGCAGCATAGACTAATTGGTTTGAGGTGTTGGCAGCACTCGACTGGGGAGACAGTAGAATCCTAGAAAGGAGAATATTCCAAAGTAGTAAAAGTTGCTTCCCTACGGTCGATCAGCTAATAGAGTGTAGTCTAGTTTACAGATTGTTTGGTGCCAGATGACACTGCAGACATTATAAAAACAACAATTATACAGACTACTAACATACTACCTCCAGGTGGATATGAAAATAATATCCCCCTGATTCCAGTATATTAAGTGATAGTAATCCTTACACACTTGAGCCCCTACCAAAGTATCCCTCCATATGTATTTTTAAATCTTTTCTCTTTGGGTTTTGGTTTTGGTTTAGAATTTAAAAATAAGGAATAAAAGTTATATTTTAAATAAAAGACCAGAAACAGGAATTTATAGTCTCAGACTATTGAACCATTATTATTGAACTCCTGGGTCCAGTGGGTCATTTTGAAACATATATAAGCATGTAATATTATTACACTCCAGAAATACATCCAGGCCCAGCTTGAACTCTTTTAGTGAATTTACCATCGCCACCTCCTCAGGCAGAGAGTTCCATAGTCTCACTGCTCTTACCGTAAAGAATCTTCTTCTATGTTTGTGTACAAACCTTCTTTCCTCGAGGCGCAGAGGATGTCCCCTTGTCACAGTCACAGTCCTGGGGATAAATAGATGATGGGAGAGATCTCTGTACTTCCCCTGATATATTTATACATAGTAATTAAATCTCCCCTCAGTCATCTTTTTTCTAAAGTGAATAACTCTAATTTTGATAATCTTTTAGGGTACTGTAATTCCCTCATTCCCGTAATTATTTTAGTTTCCCTCCTCTGAACCCTCTCCAGCTCTGCTATGTCTGCCTTGTTCAGAGGAGCCCAGAACTGTACACTAGTGTTGATTGGGAATATTCTAATCACAAATTTTTATTGCGAATATTGGCACTTCGAGAATTCTAGAATATAGTGCTATATCTTCGCAGTCACGAATATTCTAGATTTTTTTTCATCAGTACCCATGATCCCTCACTGCTGCAATATCTTTGATTTTAGGAGTAGTGTGAATCTCAAACTTTCGTATCGTGAATTTTTATTGCCAATTTTCCGATTGACGATGTTCGCAACCAAGTAAATAATGACTGGAGATCACAAATTCTCTAATTCGCTAATATGTGACGAATATTCACCCAAATATTCACAAAATATCGCAAATTCGAATATTGGCCCTGCCGCTCATTACTGCTGTACACAGTACTCCATGTGTGGTCTGACCAGTGATTTGTAAAGTGGTAGGATTATGTTCTCATCACGGGCATCTATGCCCCTTTTGATGCAACTCATTATCTTATTGGCTTTGGCAGCAGCTGCCTGACACTGCTTTCTACAGCTTAGTTTGCTGTTCACAAAAATTCCTAGGTCCTTTTCCATGTCAGTGTTACGCAGTGTTTTACCATTTAATATGTAAGGGTGAATTGTATTATTCCTACCCATGTGCATAACCTTACATTTGTCAGTGTTAAACCTCATCTGCCACTTCTCTGGACAAGCCTCCAATCTATCTAGATTCGTTTGTGGCAGTATACTGTCCTCTTCCATGTTAATTACTTTACACAGTTTAGTGTCATCTGCAAAAATTTATATTTTACTATGCAAGCCTTCTACAAGATAATTAATAAATATATTGAAGAGGATAGGGCTCAATACTGACCCCTGAGGTACCTCACTAGTGACAGTGACCAATCTGAGTTTGTACCATTAATAACCACCCTCTGTTTTCTATTACTGAGCCAGTTACTTACCCACATACAGACATTTTTTTCCCAGTCCGAGCATTCTCCTTTTATATACTAACCTTTTATGCGGTACAGTGTCAAATGCTTTGGAGAAGTCCAGATGTACGACATCCATTGATTCGCCGCTGTCAAGTCTAGAACTTACCTCCTCATAGAAACGGATTAAATTAGTTTGACATGACCGATCCCTCATGAAGCCATGCTGATATGGCGTTATTTGCCTTTTTTCATTGAGGTACTCCAAGATAGCATCTCTTAGAAAAACCTTCAGTTTACCCACGACAGATGTTAAAGGGGTATTCTCATGACGCCGTTTAATTCTTACCTGCTCCCGGCACGCTGTCCGCTTCCTGGTTTCGGCACTCGGCAGGGGGCGGGCTCCATCTTGATTGATGTCTTCTCCCGGCCGGGCGGGCCAGGAAGAAATCACCATAACGCATGCGCGGTCTCGGCGTGCGCGTTCAGTACAGCGCGCGGCCGGCTGGGAGAAGATAAAAAGTCGTCTGCACGCGCGCAGCCACTGCAATTCCTGAGAAGAGCGGTGGCCGTAACCAGGGGAGACGGAAGACAACAGTCAGGTAAGTATAGGTTTATTTTCTTCTAAAGGGTGGGAATTTGTTAATTAAATATATTTATAAAAATGATCACTGTTAAATCATTAACAGATTTAACTGTGATCATTAAGATGATAATACCCCTTTAAACTTACCGGCCTATAGTTTCTGGGCTCTGTTTTTGGACCCTTTTTGAATATTGGCACCACATTTGCTATGCGCCAATCCTGTGGAACACTCCTTGTCAGTATAGAGTCTGTAAATATCAGAAATAAGGGTCTGGCTATGACATTACTTAATTCTCTTAGGATAAGGGGGGTGTGCCATCCGGTCCTGGCGATTTGTATATTTTAATCTTTTTAAGAAGCCGCTGTACTTCTTCCTGGGTCAGACAGGGCACTTTTAATGGTAAATTTTATTTTACATTCTGCATTTCATCTGACAATTTATTTTCTTCAGTGAATACAGTAGAGAAAAAAATATTTAATAGCTTTTCTTTCTCCTCATCGCTCTCTGCAACTCCCCCCTCAGCACTCTGTAAAGGGCCGTCCCCTTCAGATTTATACTTTTTACCATTTATATAATTGAAGAACATTTTAGGATTAGTTTTACTCTCTTTGGCAATTAATCTCTCAGTCTCTAGTTTGGCCGCTTTTATTAGTTTTTTTCATATTCTATTTTTTTCCTTATAGTTTTTCAGTACTTTCTCACTACCCTCCTGTTTTAGTGATTTAAATGCTATCTTTTTGTCATTTATTGCATTCTTTACAGTTCTATTTATCCACATTGGTTTCTTCTTGTTCCTTAACCTTTTATTCCCATAAGGTATGTACCTTTTAAAAATTTGATTTTAGGATGCTTTTTAAAATATCCCATTTTGTGGCTGTATTTTTATTTTTGAGGACTTTGTCCCAGTTAGTTAGGCCTATGGCCTCTCTTAGTTGGCAAAATTTAGCTTTTTTGAAGTTTGGTATTTTTTTTCCTCCCTGAAGAAACACTCTTTTGAATGATAATTGAAAAGTTATTACTTTATGGTCACTATTTCCCAGGTGTCCCCCAACCTGCACATCTGTTGTTCTGTCAGGTCTATTGTCTATAAGTCTAGTATGGCCGTCCCTCTAGTCAGGTCCTGAACCAGTTGGGAAAGGTAATTGTCTTTGGTTATTGCCAAGACAAATTTAGATTTGTGCTAATCCTAAGGGTTTTTCCTGGCAGTCACCTGGTTTCCACCCTTTAAAGGGAGTCTTTCACATAAAATGACCATTATACACCACAAACATCATGATATCCATTACATTCCCCATATTATAATCTTACCTTTCATATTGCTGTCCATCGCCTATTTTCTCTTAAAAACGCTTTTATTCCATATGCTAATTAGGTTCTGAAGGTGCCCAGGGGCGGCGCTTATGCGGACGGTGCCCAGGCCCCACAAACCCGGCTGCCAAACCTACTCAGAAGACAGCCATGAGAGGCAGGTCTGGGCTGCTGGGCAAGATGAGCTAGGCAGCGGAGGCTGGCAGCTAGATTTTATCATATTCATTGTTAGGTCTACATTATCTTAGTATATTCATATATAATGCTTTAAAGTAAATACTTACAGCATGATATAATAAAAAAATTATGTAACTCCCAGTTTTGTCCAACATAGAGCAACATTTTACTACTATGTATAGATGTATTTCCTTCTTATGCGAACTGTAATAAGGGACCTGCTGTATTTCTAGGGAACATTGAAATGATCTGAAGCAACAAGAATTCAATATGCTGCTGACAGAATCTTTTCTTGAAAAAATCACAGGATTTCAAGATTGCACGCCATTCACACATACAGTAGTTCTATTTTGTATTAACAGCTCTATAAAAAAATTTAATAGATCCAACAGTTTTGTAAACCATGGAGCTGTACTTTGCGCAAATTGAAGTCAAATAAAGCTGAAATTATTAGAACACGTAAAAAGATTGGACTGTTATATTTGAAATAAAATGGTAGGAACAAGCCCCAAGGCAAGATGCTTAAATTGTAACTCCCATTAGAGAGCAAATTCATATGGCATAGTTACTTTTTTGTAGCATAACATTCAGGCAACTGTGTACCTCTATACTCCTGTACCTTGAAAAAAGGAAGAGTTACTCTATTTTATTATGGGCATCCAATATCAAGGGCACATGACTTCCCAACCTCCCTCCTCTAAGTACGTCAATGGATGGAGCCATGGACAAAATTTAAATGGGTTGTGCATACAGTAATTAGAAGGGTGTGGATGACATACTGTACAGAAAAAATCTTGTGATAGTGACCTCACCAATCCCCCACTACTCCTCATTTAATGCTTCCTAGGATCTTGCTGGTTTCTACCACTCAGTCTCTCTTGACACATAGTAAATTACCTCTCAATCAATCACTGGTCACAGTTGTGACCTACCTCAGCGAGTGATTGGGTGAGTAGTCATTTCATGTGATGAGAGAGACCAGGAGGAAGAGTCCAGTGAGGACATAGGAGGAGTTAGAAAGGGAGCAGCATGAGATAGTTGAGGTGAGTATCTTTCCTGTTATTTTTATGCCATTACTTTTATGCCATGCTAACATTTTACCAGTAGGACAACCCCTTGAAGGCTAGCAATATGTCAGATTGACCAACACTGCCTTACACAGCATTTCCTAACCCTTCAATGGGCATGCAGAAGACTTCTCAGCCAACACAGTTTATCTTCGGAATGACCACAAGCAAGAGCAAAGATCAAGCTTCTGATTTGTGTCCCAACATTAAAATGTGTTTCTTGTTCTAATGATTATAGCAGCAAATTCCAGATTGATATTTCTGTACTTTAAATGAAGTAGTCTGGACACTTCTTCAGCTGACTGGATTATTTAGTGATTCTATAATATTCGATTTAATCACTTCTTTAATCACTAGTTTTAGGCTTCTTTTAATAAAACACATTAATCACATTAATTATATTGGACATGTAGTTTTATAATCTCCCTGGGCTTTTAGCTGAATAAAAATAAGATACTTTAGGATTTTTATAATTTCTCTGTGTTGTTAATTTTAACTATCTGTCTGCAGTGTCTAATATTAGGTGTGGATGGCCTGTGTGGCTGCACAAAGTCCAATCACCTTGATTAAGGAGGATCTACCAGGCTACCCTGTGAAATCTCTTTCATTCACAATATGCTGCAACACTCACATTCAGTTACTAGTGGACTATTATTCCCTTTCTTTTTACTTTTAGGCTCACAGCCAACTGCATCCTTTTCTAGCAGCAACGGCCCAATGCATAATGAATGCTCTTGTACTCAAGAACTGGAGAAAGACAATGCAGTAGACCGAACATCAGCTGCATAGGGTGTCCTGCTACTCCTTATCCACACACTGCTTGGTTTCCACACTCTAAGCAATGAGGGGTCATTTGAAGTAATTAGAAGTCTTTCAGAGGGTCGAATTGTGAGCAAGGGCATTCCACTGTCAGTACCAGTAGTGCATATCATTTAGGTACTACTGTATATGGTGGCATTATGTGGGCTGTATATAAAACTAATATTTTGGCACTATATGGCAGATACTATCTACAGTCCTGGCCAAAAGTTTTGAGAATTACATAAATATTGGAAATTGGAAAAGTTGCTGCTTAAGTTTTTATAATAGAAATTTGCATATACTCCAGAATGTTATGAAGAGTGATCAGATGAATTGCATAGTCCTTCTTTGCCATGAAAATTAACTTAATCTCAAAAAAAAATTTCCACTGCATTTCATTGCTGTCATTAAAGGACCTGCTGAGATCATTTCAGTAATCGTCTTGTTAACTCAGGTGAGAATGTTGACGAGCACAAGGCTGGAGATCATTATGTCAGGCTGATTGGGTTAAAATGGCAGACTTGACATGTTAAAAAGAGGGTGATGCTTGAAATCATTGTTCTTCCATTGTTAACCATGGTGACCTGCAAAGAAACGCGTGCAGCCATCATTGCGTTGCATAAAAATGGCTTCACAGGCAAGGATATTGTGGCTACTAAGATTGCACCTCAATCAACAATTTATAGGATCATCAAGAACTTCAAGGAAAGAGGTTCAATTCTTGTTAAGAAGGCTTCAGGGCATCCAAGAAAGTCCAGCAAGCCCCAGGATCGTCTCCTAAAGAGGATTCAGCTGCAGGATCGGAGTGCCACCAGTGCAGAGCTTGCTCAGGAATGGCAGCAGACAGGTGTGAGTGCATCTGCACGCACAGTGAGGCGAAGACTTTTGGAAGATGGCCTGGTGTCAAGAAGGCCAGCAAAGAAGCCACTTCTCTCCAAAAAAAACATCAGGGACAGATTGATCTTTTGCAGAAAGTATGGTGAATGGACTGCTGAGGACTGGGGCAAAGTCATATTCTCCGATAAAGCCTCTTTCCGATTGTTTGGGGCATCTGGAAAAAGGCTTGTCCAGAGAAGAAAAGGTGAGCGTTACCATCAGTCCTGTGTCATGCCAACAGTAAAGCATCCTGAGACCATTCATGTGTGGGGTTGCTTCTCATCCAAGGGAGTGGGCTCACTCACAATTTTGCCCAAAAACACAGCCATGAATAAAGAATGGTACCAAAACACCCTCCAACAGCAACTTCTTACAACAATCCAAAAACAGTTTGGTGAAGAACAATGCATTTTCCAGCACGATGGAGCACCGTGCCATAAGGCAAAAGTGATAACTAAGTGGCTGGGGGACCAAAACGTTGACATTTTGGGTCCATGGCCTGGAAACTCCCCAGATCTTAATCCCATTGAGAACTTGTGGTCAATCCTCGAGAGGCGGGTGGACAAACAAAAACCCACTAATTCTGACAAACTCCAAGAAGTGATTATGAAAGAATGGGTTGCTATCAGTCAGGAATTGGCCCAGAAGTTGATTGAGAGCATGCCCAGTCGAATTGCAGAGGTCCTGAAAAAGAAGTGCCAACACTTCAAATACTGACTCTTTGCATAAATGTCATGTAATTGTTGATAAAAGCCTTTGAAAGATATGAAGTGCGTGTAATTATATTTCACTACATCACAGAAACAACTGAAACAAAGATCTAAAAGCAGTTTAGCAGCAAACTTTGTGAAAACTAATATTTGTGTCATTCTCAAAACTTTTGGCCACGACTGTATAGATATATAAAAAAGGATGTATATATGTGTATATATGTGTGCATGTATGTTCCGCGATCACTCAAAAACCCAACCATTGATTTCATCAAAACTTGGTATACACATCCCTTGCTACCTGGAAAGAAATCTTGTGGGGGTCTCAGCTCTCTAGGACGCACCGTTCCTGAGATATTCCAAAAAAATGACCTGCATTAGCCAATACAAGCCTGCAAGTCTTTCTCTTCATATCCCAACTGCCATACACACGGTCACATGTCCCAAGCTTGCAGGCCTTTAGTCTCCGCATACACACAGTTTTACTCTAGGTTTCCATAACAACCCAGCCATTTTTCTACACTGCTGTAGGTCAGCTTTAGGCTAGGGCTACACAACGACATGTGTCGCGCGACAATAAGTCATACAACACATAGGGCACAACTACACTGCTACATGTGTCGTGCGACAATTTTTATAATGATAGTCTATAGTGTTGAACTGTGACATGAGACATGCTGCGACGGCGACGTGACAGTCGCAGAAAAATCCATTTTGGATGGATTTTTTGCAACTGTCGTGTCACAGTCACAGCATGTCACATGTCGCAGTGCGACACCATAGACTATCATTATAAAAATTGTTGAGACAAAATGTTGCCCGACACATGTTGTCGTGTAGCTCTAGCATTAAAAAGACAGGGCGCTGTGGAGGTCACTGTTAAAGAGGCGTTCACTGTGGATGTTACTGTTAAGGGGGCAGGCTGCTGTGGAGGTCACTGTTAAAGGGTCGGACACTGTAGAGGTCACTACTAAGGGGGCAGGGGCCACTATTAAAGGGGAGACTGCTGTGGAGGTCACTATTAAGGCAGCAGGGTACTGTGAGGTCACTGTTAGGCCCCTTTCACACGGGCGAGTATTCCGCACAAGTGCAATGCGTGAGTTGAACGCATTGCACCCGCACTGAATCCTGACCCATTCATTTCTATGGGGCTGTGCATGCTCTCTTTGTGCGCTTTTCGCGTAACGCAGGCTCCATAGAAATGAATGGGGTTGCGTGAAAATCGCAAGCATCCGCAAGCAAGTGCGCTTGCGGTGAGATTTTCACGCACGGTTGCTAGGTGATGATCGGAATGGAGACCCGATCATTATTATTTCCCCTTATAACATGGTTATAAGGGAAAATAATAGCATTCTGAATACAGAATGCATAGTAAAATAGGGCTGGAGGGGTTAAAAAAAATTAAAAATAATTAAACTCATCTTAATCCACTTGTTCGCGCAGCCGGCATCTCTTCTGTCTTCATCTGTGAGCAATAGGACCTTTGATGATGTCACTACGCTCATCACATGATCCATCACCATGGTGATGGATCATGTGATGGACCATGTGATGAACGCAGTGACATCATCAAAGGTCCTATTGCTCACAGATGAAGACAGAACAGATGCCGGCTGCGCGAACAAGTGGATTAAGGTGAGTAAATTTTTTTTTTTTTTTTTTTTTAACCCCTCCAGCCCTATTGTACTATGCATTCTGTATTCAGAATGCTATTATTTTCCCTTATAACCATGTTATAAGGGGAAATAATACAATCTACACTAGAACTAACCCAAACCTGAACTTTTGTGAAGAAGTTTGGGTCTGGGTACCACAGTCAGTTTTTTATCACGCGCGTGCAAAACACATTGCACCCGGGCGATAAAAACTGAACATCGGAACGCAATCGCAGTCAAAACTGACTGCAATTGCGTACCTACTCGCGCGGGTTTGCCGCAATGCACCAGGAAGCATCGGACCTAATCCGGACACGCTCGTCTGCAAGGGGCCTTAAGGTAGCAGGGTACTGTGGAGGTCACTGTTAAGGGGACGGGCCCCTGAGGAGGTCACTGTCAAGGGAGGCGGGTGCTGTGAAACTCACTGTTAAAGGGGCGGGCTGCTGGGAAGGTCAAAGTTAAGGGGATGGGCTGCTGTGGAGGTCCCATTTTAAAGTGGCGGGGCACTGTGGGGGGTCAGTGTAAAGGGGTGGGGGACTGTGGAGTTCACTGTTACAGGGGTGGGGTGCTGTAGAGGTCACTGTTATGGGGGATACTGTCGATATCTTTTAATGACACACACAAACATTAAATGAAATAGATGAAATATACCCGTGCAAAGCCGGGTCCTTCTGCTAGTATGGGATAATAACTGAACACCAGTATTATTTAGACATTATGACGGCTTGGATGTTGTATGGCATTATTATTTATGTCTTTTATGATTCTGTTATTTGGGCACTGAATAGATAGAATGTGTGGACATTGTATGATTATATTAATTGGCATTAAAATTAGTAAATAGTAAAATTGTGTTGAAAAAAACATAAAAATGACAAAAATGTTTTTCCTCAGGGGCTCGAATATGGTTCTTAAAAAAAATTACTTATCATTAATATAAGAGGCTCCACCCTGCCCAGCACTTTTGAAATACAAATTTAGCAGAATATTTTTTTAATGATGTGGACTGACTTTTTTTCATATGACCTCACATTCACTCTTGAGCAACAGCTGATTGAAGACTCCACTGAAGCTCCAAACCATAGACTTATTATCACCTAATTTTGTAAAAGGTTCCTAAAAATAGATCAGTGGTACACAACAATGCTAAGAGATGTCACTAAGGCTACATGCACACGACCATTGTGTGTTTTGCGGTCCACAAATCGCGGATCCGCAAAACACGGATGGCGTCCGTGCGCGTTCCGCAATTTGCCTAGAAAGCTGGTCCTTAGAAGTTAATGAGGTCTTCTCCAGACTATTGTGTCTAGGGTCCATGTAGCTGCTGTAAAGCATATCTCTACATGCTCTTTAAATAGGGGTTGGACACTTTGTAAGCACAACTGTAAAGAAAGTAGGGAGATATTTTACACTTACCAATATATCTTCTTAAAGGGGTTGTCCGGGTTCAGAGCTGAACCCGGAACATTCCTCCATATTCACCCAGGCAGCCCTCCTGACTTGAGCATTGGAGCAGTTCATGCTCCAATGCACTCCTTTGCCCTGCGCTAAATCACACAGGGCAAAGGTATTTTTTGGAGATCCGTTGACATACCGGGCTCTCCATGGGGCTGCCAGGAAGCCCGGTGTCATCCCCAGCACTGATGGGCGAGCCGGTGACATCACCGAACACACTGCCGGACGAAAGTTGCCTGGATGAAAATAAGGGTATGTCCGGGTTCAGCTCTGAACCCAGACAACCCCTTTAGGCCTCTTTCACACGGGCGTGTGCGCCCCGTTACCGTATTGCGGATCGCATTTGCGGATCCGCAATACACAGGTGCCGTTCCGTGGGCATTCCGCATCACGGATGCAGACCCATTCACTTCAATGGGTCCGCAAATCCGGAGATGCGGAATGGTGCAGAAAAGAAGCACGGAACGAAACCCTATGGAAGCACTACGGAGTGCTTCCGTGGAGTTTCGTCCCGTACTTCCGTTCCGCAAAAAGAAAGAACATGTCCTATCTTTTTGCGGAACGGCCGAATCGCAGACCCATTCAAGTGAATGGGTAGGCGATCCGCTGCGGCTGCCCCACGGACTGTGCTCGTGCGTTGAGACCCACATCGACCACAGGGCGCACACGCCCGTGTGAAAGAGGCCTTAAGCAGATCTGCTAAGTATGCTTAGAAATGCTGCAATACTTTACCCAATACCTAAAACCGCAACAGGGAAGAAAAGTCCTGCTGTCTGTGGTTTAAAAAATAAATAAAAATCACTCAGATTTCAACATGTCCTAGTTGCCTGTGGATGACACTTTTATAGGGAGAGGGATCTGTGGATGAAACATACCGTATATAGCATCTTATGCTGTATGTGTCATCCACAGATCCACCCCATGACAGTGTCATCCACAGATCCACCCCATGACAGTGTCATCCCCATTTCCCCCTCCATAACAGTGTCATCCACAGATCCCCCTCCCTATAACAGTGTCATCCACAGATCCCCCTCCCTACAACAGTGTCATCCACAGATCTCCCTCCCCGCCGCTCACAGGAGTGTAGATTTGACATTTCTAAACTGTAATCCACATCCTGCAGTAACTTTAACTTTAAATCAGGATTAAGCGGCTGCTCATCTCTACTAGTACCTTAACCTTACACCACTCAGCTAGCTTCGGTAATAGGGCCAGTCTACAGCCTACAGGTACTGCCTGTTAGTTGTTCCCGAGCGGGTGCTGATTTCTGCAGGTCAGAGGATACAGATTACAGTTTAGAAGAAATGTACACTCCTGTGAGCGGTATAGACCAGTGGTGGATCCAGAGCCTGGTCTAGGGAGGGGCACTTCCAGATTATTTTCTGTCCGCTGCCACAGAACAAGGGTGCTTATAGAACAGACTACACAGTGTAGAGGTATACTGTATATTGTGGGGCACAGTGTAGAGGTATACTGTATATTGTGTGGCACAGTGTAGAGGTATACTGTACATTGTGTGGCACAGTATAGAGGTATACTGTACATTGTGTGGCACAGTGTAGAGGTATACTGTACATTGTGTGGAACAGTGTAGCGGTATACTGTATATTGTGTGGCACAGTGTAGGCTATATGTGTATAACATAAACATATTTCACATGAAAACTTACAATTACTTGGCTTGGCCCTTGGGGATCTCAGACACCACTTCAACACTTTCGCCGGAGGCTCGGCAGAGCTGATGTTGTGTTTTATCCTAATGAGAAAGATTTCATAATAAGGATTTGGAGAGGGGGCAGAGGGATAGCAGAGCAGGGAGAGGCTGGTGCTGCTACTAGGGGGTCATACCATGGGGGAGTAATAAAGCTCACCATAATGCCCCCTAGTAGAAATAATTCTCCTTATAATGTGACAATGCAAAAAATACCCCCTTGTAATGCCCCCAGTTGAGCTAATGTCCCCCATAATTTGCCAGTATAAAATACCCCTATATAGTGCCTCCAGTAAATGCCCCCATAGTGCTCCTCTCCCCCTTCCTCCTAGTGCCCCCCATAATGTACCAGTATAAAATGCCCCATATATCGTGCCCCAGTAGATGCCCTCAGTGTCCCCCATAATTTGCAAGTATAAAATACCCCTTCTTAGTGCCCCCCATAGATGACTCCATAGTACTCCTCTCCCCCCTTCCCCATAGTACTCAACATAATGTGTCCCAGTATAAAATGCTACTATACAGAGCCCCCCATATAAAATACCCCTTCTTTGTGGCCTCAGTAGATGCCCCTATAGTGCCCACCAATAATGTGCCAGTAATAAGTGCCCTATATAACGTGGCAGTAATAAGTGCCCCCAATAATGTGCCAGTAATAAGTGCCCCCAATAACGTGCCAGTAATAAGTGCCTCCCCATCACGTGCCAGTAACAAGAGCCCCCAATGTGCCAGTAATAAGAGCCCAGCCCCCCATCACATGCCAGTAATAAGCCCCCCATCACGTGCCAGTAATAAGCCCCCCATCACGTTCCAGTAATAAGCCCCCATCACGTGCCTTTAATATGCCCCCCATCACGTGCCAGTAATAATCCCCCCATCATGTGCCAGTAATAAGCCCCCTATCACGTGCCAGTAATAAGCCCCCCATCATGTGCCAGTAATAAGCCCCCATCATGTGCCAGTATTGCAATAAGCCCCCATCATGTGCCAGTAATAAGCCCCCATCATGTGCCAGTAATAAGCCCCCCATCATGTGCCAGTAATAAGCCCCCCATCATATGCCAGTAATAAGCCCCCCCATCATGTGCCAGTAATAATCCCCCCCAATGTGCCAGTAATAAGCCCCCCCAATGTGCCAGTAACAAGAGCCCCCCTAATGTGCCTGTAAAACTATTGTAAAAAAAAACAAAAACACTTATACTTACCTTCATGTCAGCGATGCGATGCAGGCCTCTTCCGGCCTGTGTTCCGCACTGTATGGCACAGTTTGCGCGACGACGTCATCGCGCCGCCTGCGCCGGCCTCTGATAGGCTGCCGGCCTATTGCCTGCAGCCTATCAGAGGAAGGGGAAGGGACACGCCTCTCCCTCCCCTGCCCCGCCGCAGCACAGGCAGATGACTATGGAGATGAGCGCAATGGAAGCGCTCATCTCCCTGTGCCCGACTGCGGCGGCTCACTTGGGGGGGAACATTTTAGTTGGGGGGGCACATGGGGGGCACAGCGTGATGTAGCCCCCCCCCCGGCGACGCCACTGCCAGGTGAAGGGTAATCATATATTCATGATTTCTAGGCTGTCAGCTGGGAGCAAGTCGTGTGATGATAGATAGGAGGCTCCTCGCTATGTGAGCAGATCACTTTGTACTTCTGGCTTAATTTGAGTCAGTAAACTGGCGAAAATGAACATAAATTTGTTGGGGCGACTGGTCACGCCCCATCCTGGCCATTGTCACGCCCCCTCTTTGTTATTTATTTTTTATTTTTTTAAAGACTCAGTTAAAAAGTCGCAAACACATAGTTTGCAACTTTTTAACGCCATTTCAGGAACAAGGCAAATGATAAATCTCCCCTTCTATTCATTCTGTTCATGGCTTATATCCAGTGGCACAACTAGAATTACCAGGCCACACAGAAAGTTTATGAACAGGGTTAACTCTCCCAGCAACAAATGAGTGATACATCAGCATCACATTCCTGTGTGGGACGGGTAGTGACCTCTCTTTACTGCTGGGACTGGGGTGTTCTTCCTATTACTATGTCTGCAGTTATTTACTGATGACTGAGTTATTGATAATGTCGGAGGGGCTCTTTTCTCCATGAGAACACATGCGGGTGGGGATGTCATGTGACTGCTCATCTGAAGATGCTTGCTGCAGTGCATGCTGGGATTTTTACTTTCACTTTACAGCTTCTCCGCCCACTCAGCCTGTCTGAGGATCTCCCCTAGGGAAGTGTGCCATGATGATCAGGTTAGAAAAATGACATATAGCCAGTACATTTCACATGATATAAATACTTCATGGTTTTGGCTATTGTCTGGGTCACTTTGTATTTTTGATACTTAGGGTGGCCCAGCCCTTTAAACCCTTTAGGCCATATTTGACCTTAAGGACCAGGCCATTTTTTGCAAATCTGACCAGTGTCACTTTAAGTGGTGATAACTTTAAAACACTTTTACTTATCCAGGCCATTCTGAGATTGTATTTTCGTCACATATTGTACTTCATGACACTGGTAAAATAAAGTAAAAAAAAAATCATTTTTATTTATAAAAAAAATAGCTAATTTACCCACAATTTGTAAAAAATAGCAAATTTCCAAGTTTAAATTTCTCTACTTCTATAATACATAGTAATACCTACAAAAATAGTTATTACTTTACATTCCCCATATGTCTACTTCATGTTTGGATCAATTTTGGAATGATATTTTATTTTTAGGGGATGTTACAAGGTTTAGAAGTTTAGAAGCAAATCTTGAAATTTTTCAGAAATTTAAAAAAAAATACTTTTTAGGGACCAGTTCAGGTCTGAAGTCACTTTGTGAGGCTTACATAATAGAAACCACCCAAAAATGACCCCATTCTAGAAACTACACCCCTTATGGTATTCAAAACTGATTTTACAAACGTCGTTACCCTTTAGGTGTTCCACAAGAGTTAATGGCAAATGGTGCTAAAATTTCAGAATTTTGATTTTTGGGCAAATTTTCCATTTTAAACCATTTTTTCCAGTAACAAAGCAAAGGTTAACAGCGAAACAAAATGCTATATTTATTGCCCCGATTCTTTAGTTTGCAGAAACACCCCATATGTGGCCGTAAACTACTGTACGGGCACACGGTAAGGCGTAGAGGGAAAGGTGCGCCGTATGGTTTTTGGAAGGCAGATTTTGCTGGACTGGTTTTTTTGACACCATATCCCATTTGAAGCCCCCTTGATGCACCCCTAGAGTAGAAACTCCATAAAAGTGACCCCATCTAAGAAACTACACCCCTCAAGGTATTCAAAACAGATTTTACAAACGTTGTTAACCCTTTAGGTGTTGCACAAGAGTTATTGGCAAATGGAGATTAAATTTGAGAATTTTAATTTTTAAGCAAATTTTCAATTTTAATTCATTTTTTCCAGTAATAAAGCAAGGGTTAACAGCCAAACAAAATGCTTTATTTATTGCCCCGATCCTGTAGTTTGCAGAAACACCCCATATGTGGCATTTTTATAGAGCAGGTTGTCATGGACGCGGCGATACCTAATATGTATACTATTTTTTGATTTATGTACAGTACAGACCAAAAGTTTGGACACACCTTCTCATTCTTTTTCATCTTTATTTTCATGACTATGAAGGCATCAAAACTATGAATTAACACATGTGGAATTATATACATAACAAACAAGTGTGAAACAACTGAAAATATGTCATATTCTAGGTTCTTCAAAGTAGCCACCTTTTGCTTTGATTACTGCTTTGTACACTCTTGGCATTCTCTTGATGAGCTTCAAGAGGTAGTCCCCTGAAATGGTCTTCCAACAGTCTTGAAGGAGTTCCCAGAGATGCTTAGCACTTGTTGGCCCTTTTGCCTTCACTCTGCGGTCCAGCTCACCCCAAACCATCTCGATTGGGTTCAGGTCCGGTGACTGTGGAGGCCAGGTCATCTGACGCAGCACCCCATCACTCTCCTTCATGGTCAAATAGCCCTTACTTTCAAAATTTTCCCAATTTTTCGGCTGACTGACTGACCTTCATTTCTTAAAGTAATGATGGCTACTCGTTTTTCTTTACTTAGCTGCTTTTTTTTGCCATAATACAAATTCTAACAGTCTATTCAGTAGGACAATCATCTGTGTATCCACCTGACTTCTCCTCAACGCAACTGATGATCCCAACCCCATTTATAAGTCAAGAAATCCCACTTATTAAACCTGACAGGGCACACCTGTGAAGTGAAAACCATTTCAGGGGACTACCTCTTGAAGCTCATCAAGAGAATGCCAAGAGCATGCAAAGTAGTAATCAAAGCAAAAGGTGGCTACTTTGAAGAACCTAGAATATGACATATTTTCAGTTGTTTCACACTTGTTTGTTATGTATATAATTCCACATGTGTTAATTCTTAGTTTTGATGCCTTCAGTGTGAATCTCCAATTTTCATAGTCATGAAAATAAAGAAAACTCTTTGAATGAGAAGGTGTGTCACAACTTTTGGTCTGTACTGTAAGTTTTACAGAATGATTTCATTTTTTAAACAAAAAAAATCAAGTTTTAGTGTCTCCATAGTCTGAGAGCCATAGTTTTTTCAGTTTTTGGGCAAATACTTTGGGTAGGGTATGATTTTTGCGGGATGAGATGACGGTTTGATTGGCACTATTTTGGGGTGCGTATGACTTTTTGATCGCTTGCTATTACACTTTTTGTGATGTAAGGTGACAAAAAAATGCTTTTTTTACACCGTTTTTTTTTTTTTACTATATTCATCTGAGAGGTTAGGTCATGTGATATTTTTATAGAGCAGGTTATTACAGACACAGAGATACCTAATATGTATACTTTTTTTTATTTATGTAAGTTTTACCCAATTATTTCATTTTTGAAACCAAAAAAAATAATCATGTTTTAGTGTCTCCAAATTCTGAGAGCCATAGTTTTTTTCAGTTTTTGGGCGATTATTTTAGGTAGGGTCTCATTTTTGCGGGATGAGGTGACGATTTGATTGGCACTATTTTGGCGTACATACGACTTTTTTGATCACTTTTATTACCTTTTCTGGGAAGTAAGGTGGGCAAAATTTTAAGTTCATCATCGTTTTTTATTTTTATTTTTTTATGGTGTTCACCGTGCGTGTAAAGTAACATGACCATTTTATAGATCAGGTCGTTAAGGACGCGGTGATATCAAACATGTGTAGAGAATTTTATTTTTTTCATTTTTAATCAGTTATAAATGTGTTTTTTGAATTTTACTTTTTTTTCACTTTTATTTACTTTTTTTGACCCAAACCCACTTGGTTCTTGAAGATCCAGTGGGTCTTATGTCTGTATAATACAGTACAGAACACTATATAGTGTACTGTACTGTATTTTCACTTTACAAAGTCTGATTAGACTTCTGCCTTTAGCAGAAGTCTAATCAGCACCATGAACAGCCTCTGATTAGTACCATGGACAGCCGGACGCCTGTGAAGGCATCCGGTTGCCATGGTAACCATCACTCGCTGCCACAGCAGAGCATTGGGTGATGGGGAGGGAGGGGGCATGGAAGGGGTTTAAATGCATGGCATCTGTGCCAGCACAGATGTCAGGCGTTTCAAGCAGAGTGTCAGCAATGTGCTGACACTCTGCAAACTGCTCGGCTATCCTGAGAGTGGGGGCGGGCGGATGTTCGCATGCCTGCCCGCCCCCCCAAGCACCATCCTCCCCGCCTGCCCTTTCCGCACCCCCCTGTGCCCGCCGGCAGATAACAAAGAGGGCAGCAGGGGGGGGGTTAAACATTAAAATAAAGCTTATTTGAAGTTTCTGATCCCCGCGGGATCAGAAACTTCTGAAATCGCAGCAAACCGCAGGTCTGAATTGACCTGCGGTTTTCTGCGATCATCGACATGGGGGGGTCACAGGACCCCCTGGCGCATTTAGCCAAGGTGCCTGCTCAATGATTTGAGCAGGCACCGAGTTCCGATCACCGCCCGCCGGTGATCGGAACTATACACTGCGTGCAGAATTATTAGGCAAATGAGTATTTTGACCACATCATCCTCTTTATGCATGTTGTCTTACTCCAAGCTGTATAGGCTCGAAAGCCTACTACCAATTAAGCATATTAGGTGATGTGCATCTCTGTAATGAGAAGGGGTGTGGTCTAATGACATCAACACCCTATATTAGGTGTGCATAATTATTAGGCAACTTCCTTTCCTTTGGCAAAATGGGTCAAAAGAAGGACTTGACAGGCTCAGAAAAGTCAAAAATAGTGAGATATCTTGCAGAGGGATGCAGCACTCTTAAAATTGCAAAGCTTCTGAAGCGTGATCATCGAACAATCAAGCGTTTCATTCAAAATAGTCAACAGGGTCGCAAGAAGCGTGTGGAAAAACCAAGGCGCAAAATAACTGCCCATGAACTGAGAAAAGTCAAGCGTGCAGCTGCCAAGATGCCACTTGCCACCAGTTTGGCCATATTTCAGAGCTGCAACATCACTGGAGTGCCCAAAAGCACAAGGTGTGCAATACTCAGAGACATGGCCAAGGTAAGAAAGGCTGAAATACGACCACCACTGAACAAGACACACAAGCTGAAACGTCAAGACTGGGCCAAGAAATATCTCAAGACTGATTTTTCTAAGGTTTTATGGACTGATGAAATGAGAGTGAGTCTTGATGGGCCAGATGGATGGGCCCGTGGCTGGATTGGTAAAGGGCAGAGCGCTCCAGTCCGACTCAGACGCCAGCAAGGTGGAGGTGGAGTACTGGTTTGGGCTGGTATCATCAAAGATGAGCTTGTAGGGCCTTTTCGGGTTGAGGATGGAGTCAAGCTCAACTCCCAGTCCTACTGCCAGTTTCTGGAAGACACCTTCTTCAAGCAGTGGTACAGGAAGAAGTCTGCATCCTTCAAGAAAAACATGATTTTCATGCAGGACAATGCTCCATCACACGCGTCCAAGTACTCCACAGCGTGGCTGGCAAGAAAGGGTATAAAAGAAGAAAATCTAACGACATGGCCTCCTTGTTCACCTGATTTGAACCCCATTGAGAACCTGTGGTCCATCATCAAATGTGAGATTTACAAGGAGGGAAAACAGTACACCTCTCTGAACAGTGTCTGGGAGGCTGTGGTTGCTGCTGCACGCAATGTTGATGGTGAACAGATCAAAACACTGACAGAATCCATGGATTGCAAAGAGAAAAGAAAAAAGAGGTTGAGTGGTCCCACCAGGACTGGAGGTCCTGGGGAAAAGGCGCCAGAGGGATGGAGGAGATGTAGATGTAGACAAAAGAAGTATAGAATATCCTATAGGATGAGATAAGAAAGCACCACAAACTACGTGCCTGTTGAATAACTATTTGGGGAAGGCAGCACAAGTGTTATAGGGATGTGAAAAAAAATTTCATTCCCATTTGACAAATACCAATGACAGGTGAACCTAGTCTGGAGGTTCCAAATGAGGATCCAACCGGACGTGATTCAAAAAAGAAGGAACACTGTAAAGGCGCCACTCCCATAGATGTGGAGAAATTAGATGTGGTGGTTAGTACCCCCTTAAGCCGGAGGATAATATATGGTGATGAAAGATGTAGAATACTCTCCAAAGGGGAGATTCCTGATGATGAGAGCTGGAGTACTCACTTCACAGGGGGGGTAGTCACAGGATAAAGCTCAAGACACCTGTGGCCAACTGCCCCCCTAGCCGGGATCTCATGTAGAATGATTTCAATTGATGGCAGCCAACGACAAGGCTTCTGATCAATGCAGTTTATTACAGTAAAATAGCCCAACGCGTTTCGGAGGTATTATAGTCCTCCTTCTTCAGGGGTATTAAGAGAACAAAAAAGGTTTTCTCAGACATACAATATGGTTAAATCAACTAGATACACAGAGGTGCACACAATAGAATATATGGAAAATGTATGAAGATATATAAAAATATATAAATATATAAATAGCATAAAAAAAATACATAGTCATGAATAGAATATGGACATAATAAATAAATAAATAAATACACATTCACATGTCTCTAACAAAAAACCTTGTGATGTATAAAGAAAACTGAGAAAACCTTTTTTGTTCTCTTAATACCCCTGAAGAAGGAGGACTATAATACCTCCGAAACGCGTTGGGCTATTTTACTGTAATAAACTGCATTGATCAGAAGCCTTGTCGTTGGCTGCCATCAATTGAAATCATTCTACATGAGATCCCGGCTAGGGGGGCAGTTGGCCACAGGTGTCTTGAGCTTTATCCTGTGACTACCCCCCCTGTGAAGTGAGTACTCCAGCTCTCATCATCAGGAATCTCCCCTTTGGAGAGTATTCTACATCTTTCATCACCATATATTATCCTCCGGCTTAAGGGGGTACTAACCACCACATCTAATTTCTCCACATCTATGGGAGTGGCGCCTTTACAGTGTTCCTTCTTTTTTGAATCACGTCCGGTTGGATCCTCATTTGGAACCTCCAGACTAGGTTCACCTGTCATTAGAATCCATGGATGGCAGGCTTTTGAGTGTCCTTGCAAAGAAAGGTGGCTATATTGGTCACTGATTTGTTTTTGTTTTGTTTTTGAATGTCAGAAATGTATATTTGTGAATGTTGAGATGTTATATTGGTTTCACTGGTAAAAATAAATAATTGAAATGGGTATATATTTGTTTTTTGTTAAGTTGCCTAATAATTATGCACAGTAATAGTCACCTGCACACACAGATATCCCCCTAAAATAGCTAAAACTAAAAACAAACTAAAAACTACTTCCAAAAATATTCAGCTTTGATATTAATGAGTTTTTTGGGTTCATTGAGAACATGGTTGTTGTTCAATAATAAAATTAATCCTCAAAAATACAACTTGCCTAATAATTCTGCACTCCCTGTACATGCCGTACCGATACGTCATGTGTCCTTAAGAGGTTAAGTATAGCTCTGGCATGGTCGCTGAAAGTCAACTTTATTTGTACACCTTCAGGGGGGTCAGGGGGAGCTGCAGTTTTCGCTGGTACAATTTTTATTCATTTTTTTATGTAAAATTGTGACAGGGGTGTGATGTGAATTTTTTATATTTCTGTTTTTAATTTTTTTTTATTACTTTCTACACTGTAGGGTTGTTTTGGGTATTGAACTTTCTATACCCAATCGATACTTTTATGCCAGTATCGATTCGGTATCAGAAAGTTTGTTTTTTCGATATTAGACCCACCTCTTATGACGCTCGGCAGACAGTTGAGAAGGAGGGAGTCCGTCCCACCAATGACGTGGCCGCACTGAGGCCAATGAAGTGAGCGGGCTCTGAAGCTGCCCACACCACTGCCACCAATGAATATGCTGCTATTAATTAAAGCAGGAAGTGGGACGGGGAGGGAGAACACTGCTGCGCCGTCTGAACTAGTGAGCTCGGCGAACGGCAGCGGCAGCCTCCTCCTCCTGAGTGTCCTCCCCAGAGTCAAGCAGCCAGTATAGCAGGAGCCTGGCCACTGTACCATCAATGATAATTAACCTTTAATACAAATACAGGTGTCTGTATTAAAGGTAAATTATCATTGGTGGCGCAGTGCACCCTCCCCCTTCAGTTTTAAAGGGAGTCTGTCACCTCCTTATGACCATATACAGTGCTTACATGGCTCTGTAGCACACCTATACAGGATTGTAACGGTACCTTTGTTCTTTTCTTTAGACTTGCACAAGCAGGAAAAACGAAGTTTAATTCATATGCAAATGAGCACTCGCAAGTGCCCAGGGGCGGAGTTCAGTGTGTAGGTGCCCAGGCTTCTTTTTATTTTACTCCTTCCCAGCCTCTTCCTTTGCACTATCGATGAGGCAAGAGACTTGGAGGGCGGGCAAAGGCAGAGACTGGGAAGGAGTAAAGTGAAAAGAAGGGAGAGCAGCCTGGGCACCTACACACTGAACGCCGCCCCTGGGGACTTGCGAGTGCTCATTTGCATATGAATTAAACTTTGTTTTTCCTGCTTGTGCAAGTCTAAAGAAAAGAACAAAGGTACCGTTACAATCCTGTGTAGGTTTGCTAAAGAGAAAACTGAAAAGAATGGCGTGGTATTAAACAAGCAGGAAGTGCTCAAACCCACATGCAGTTGTGCATATATATACAGGGGAGCAAATCCTGCACTTGTGGCCCGTTGCTAATGACGATCCCCAGCAAAAATGCAGACAGTGGAGGATGCCCGCAGCGAACCACAAGTACCACAATAGACATCCTACACAAGATAGCAATTATGTGGATGTGATAATCAATATAACAATATAACAAAATAATAGCAAAGACAGGTGCAGTCTGCAGGTCTTACTAAACCCTCAAACTGATTTTAAAATTGTGTAGGACATGTCTGAGCCCGAGCACCGCGCCAAGGTTTCTCAAGTAGCTCGGGACCTAACACTCACCTACCTGTGCCTATGTGGGCAATACCAGGAGCCAGTGTAAGCACTGTATATGGCCATATGGAGGTGACAGACTCCCTTTAAAATCATTGGTGGTGCAGTGCGCCCCTAGTATTAAAATCATTGGTGGCAGTGGCCACAGGGTCCCCTCTTCATTGGTGGCAGTGGCCACAGGGTCCCGCTTCATTGGTGGCAGTGGCAGCTTGTGATTGGAGCTCCAGCATCGTAATCCTGGGGCTCCGATCAGTTATCATGGCAGCCAGGACGCTACTGAAGCCCTGGCTGCCATGGTAAGCTCTCTGCTGCTATGTGCATTATGCACAGGGCAGCAGGGACAGTGTAAAGTGTAAAGTCCTATTAATAGGACAAGGGATTAAAAGATCTAGCACCTAAGGGCAATAGTTATTAAATAAAAAAAAGTAAAAAAAAAAAACACCAAATTATTAAGTATAAATCGCCCCCTTTCCCAATTTTACAAATAAAATATATAAACAATAAATAAGCATATTACATATTGCCACATCTAAAAAGTCTAAACTATTAAAATATTTTAAAAAACTCATATGCGGTGAATGCCATAACAGAAAAAATAAATAAATAAAGCCGCACGATTCACAATTTTTTGTAGTCACCTTCCCCCCCCAAAAAATAGGATAGGACTGTTCAATTATGGGCCGGACATTCCATAAAATGTTGAAGGCTTTTTTGGTGTTTATTTTTCTCGCGTGGTATCGAATGATATCGAGTATCGCAATACTTTTTTATGGCATCGAAACCGAATCAAAATTTGGGTATCGAAACAACCCTACTACACTGTACTTTTTAGTCTCCTTACAGCACTTGAACATGTGATCTTTTGATCGCATGCCCCATAGAT
Source organism: Bufo bufo (assembly GCF_905171765.1). NCBI lineage: Eukaryota > Metazoa > Chordata > Amphibia > Anura > Bufonidae > Bufo > Bufo bufo. Next base: position 114,864,614 of record NC_053391.1, read on the forward strand.
TGCAATACTATTCCAAGCTGTGAAATCCTGACAGGCTGTCTGTGAAGACATGCCTCAGGCTTGGCTTTGCAGGCAGCTTACTATGACAGGACTGGGAGCCTTCACAAGGCCCCAGGCTTTAATAGTAACCAATCAGAGCCCCATGATTTCATAGTGAGGGCTCTGATGGGCAAAGGGAGCCACTTTTCTCTAATCCCACAGATGCCGCAGTTATTATTAACAGCAGCATCTAAGGGGTTAAATGACCAGGATCTGAGTCATCTTTACTACTATTCAGTTCTGGCGGGTATCTGCTGTGTTGTACAACTGGCAACCACCACATATTGAGCAAGCTCATCATGTGGGCCTGCTCCATGCAACCCCTTAATGTTCAAGATGTACAGGTATAGCATGGTGGGTTAATATGTTAACAAATTAAGAACATTACTTTCTTCAATCTAATTCCTCAAATACTATTTTTTAAGATGCTGTGTACATTATAGGCCCTGAATTCACAAGTAATAATAAATGATTATTAGGCCAGTTTCACACTAGCTCTTAAAGGGGTTATCCCATGGCTAATGTAAAAAATACAAATTAACCACCTACCTGTTTTCCCCGAGTCCAGCTCGGGCAGTTGGAAAATAATCTAACTGTTCTACCCGAGCTGGGCTCGGGCAGAAAATGGAGGGGGAAGGGCTGCTTTAGATGCTGTTATCTCCTGAATGGTAGCATCTAGAAACATACAACTGGTCTTGTTTGAAAGATGACATTCCAGGCTTTTCAAAACCAACATTAGCCCAAGCAACATAGGAGAAAAATACTGTATCACAGCATCCCAATTTATATCAGTGATATATTCCCCTGTACTGAATGTATTGCTGTCATTCTGGTATTGTCTGAAAGCTTGGAAAGCCAGCTTTCAAACAATACAAAGTCTATATATCTAAACCAGATATATGAGCAGTTAAAGCAGCCCCTCTCCCCTTCCCCTTCAGTCTGGAGGAGAAAGCGGGAGCAGCTTCAGAGCTTACAGGCAGTAGGAGGAGAGAAAAAAACAGTACAAAATATATAAAAATGTGGTATTATGATCAATGTACTGACCCACATAATAAAATTGCATTATTTTTATCATACAGTGAACACCGTAATTCCACAAAATAATATAAAAATTGCATTTTTTTTTATCTTTCCCTAGAAATAAAATAATAAGTTATTTAATACACTATATAACCCAAAATGATTCCTAAAAAACCTACAACTACTCCCGCTAAATAAAAAAAAATTTGAAGAAAAAATAAAAAATGCAATGGAGTTAAAAATGCAATAGTGTCCCCTGAGTTGTGTGCCAACAAGATTGACTGCAGACACACATTAAAAATCTACAATAAAAAAGTGAGATTTTTGGGAGTTTTTTTTATTTTATTTTAACGTGACTGTTAGGAGTTTAACCACCTCCGGACCGCCTAACGCAGGATTGCGTTCCGGAGGTGGCAGCGCTGCGCAGAGTCACGCATATACGCGTCATCTCGCGAGACGCGAGATTTTGCTCAAAGCCGGCCCGCGCATGCGCATCGCGGGCCGGCAAAATTAAAAGAAGTATTTCGTCACCAGCCTGCCAGCAACGATCATTGGCTGGCAGGCTGGCGATTTTCAAAAAATCCAATCCAAAGTCATATAACAGATCATATTAGTAAATATGATCTGTTATATGGCTTGTCTGCTCCTGTGCTGGTCCTTTTCGTCGGTTGGATCCAGCACAGGAGCAGACTGAACTGTGAGTACACCAACACTACACCTTAGCCCCAGATCACCCACCTGCACCCCAATTAACCCTTTGATCTCCCCTTTGATCGCCCCTGTCAATCACTAATGAAAGGAAAAAAAGTGATCAGTGTAAACTGTCACTTTTTTTTTTTCACTGGTATTGGCTGTTAGGTTTTAGGGATAGTTTAGGCCCCTTGGTTAGGTAGTTAGCGTCAGTTAGCGCCCACCCCACCGCACCGCAGTCACTTTTATTCGCTGTTTAGCGTATCGCTAATCAGCATTTGTACTTTTATAGTATCTGTAAGTGATCAAAACTGATCACGGTCAGATCTATAATAGTATTAGTGTCACCTTAGCTCGCCCTCCACCCAAAACGCAGAGTTTGCCCGATCAGGCCTGATCGGTCGCCCACACGTGCGCTCACCCACGCCCGCCCCACCGCAGTGACAAAAAATATATATTTTTTGATCACTGCACATTCATTTTACACGCACTGCGGCGATAAAAAAATCCGTTTTGATATTTTTTATCAACCGCAGCAGCCTCCGGTACTTCGCTAGCCTCCCCTTTGTAAGACTGGTTTGCTTTTTTTCTTGGGTAGTCTCAGGGAATACCCCTAAATTTAGTAGTCCAAAATGTCAAACAGGGGGTATTCTTCTGAAGAGGCCTACAGGATTCTGACCCAGTCGGATGAGGAGTGGGAACCCTCATCTGACGAATCTAGCGGGTCAGAATATGAACCTGTGGAAAGCAGTGGCTCTCTGACCCAAAGTTCGGACGAGGAGGTGGAGGTCCCTGGCAGCACCAGGCGTACCCGGCCCCATGTCGCTAGACCACAGGTTACGCAGGATCCGCTTCAAGAGCAGCAGAGTGGGGCTGTCGCTGCCGGATCACGTGGTGAGTAGAGTTGAGCGAACACCTGGATGTTCGGGTTCGACGAGTTCGGCCGAACTTTCGAAAAATGTTCGGGTTCGGGATCCGAACTCGACCCGAACTTCATCCCGAACCCGAACCCCATAGAAGTCAATGGGGACCCGAACTTTTGGGCACTAAAAAGGCTGTAAAACACACCCGGAAAGGGCTAGAGGGCTGCAAAAGGCAGCAAAATGTAGTTAAATCCCCTGCAAACAAATGTAGATAGGGAAATGATGAGTTAACATAAAATAAATAAAAATTAAACAATATTAATTGGAGTGAGGTCCCATAGCACAGAATCAGGCTTCAAGTCACCCACCAATGGAGAAGGTCACTTACTATTATTTTGACCACAGCACCCAGACAAAGGAGAGAGGTCCCACAGCAGAGAACCAGGCATCATATCACCCACCACAGGAGTAGGCCACCATTTAGTTACTTTGACCCCTACACCCAGACGGAGGAGAGAGGTTACACAGCAGAGAATCAGGCATTTAGATCACCCACCACAGGAGTAGGCCACCATTGAATCAGACCCCGGCAACCATGTCAGATGGCACAAGCATAAGCTTTATATCAATCAGCACAGGAGAAGGCGACTTTGACAGACTTTGACCCCTACACCCGGACGGAGGAGAGAGGTTTCAAAGCAGAGAATCAGGCATTTAGATCACCCACCACAGGAGTAGGCCCCAATTTAATGGGACCCCGGCAACCATGTCAGATGGCACAACCATCAGCTTCATATCAATCAGCACAGGAGAAGGCGACTTTGAAAGACTTTGACCCCTACACCCAGACGGAGGAGAGAGGTTTCACAGCAGAGAATCAGGCATTTAGATCACCCACCACAGGAGTAGGCCCCCATTGAATCAGACCCTGGCAACCATGTCAGATGGCACAACCATCAGCTTTATATCAATCAGCACAGGAGAAGGCGACTTTGAAAGACTTTGACCCCTACACCCAGATGGAGGAGAGAGGTTTCACAGCAGAGAATCAGGCATCATATCAACCACCACAGGAGAAGCCACCATTTAGTTACTTTGACCCCTGCACCCAGGAAGAGGAGAGAGGCACCACAGCACATATTCTGGCATCATATCAGCCACCACAGGAGAAGCCACCATTGAGTTACTTTGACCCCCGCACCCAGGAAGAGGAGAGAGGCACCACAGCACATATTCTGGCATCATATCAGCCACCACAGGAGAAGCCACCATTGAGTTACTTTGACCCCCGCACCCAGGAAGAGGAGAGAGGCACCACAGCACATATTCTGGCATCATATCAGCCACCACAGGAGAAGCCACCATTGAGTTACTTTGACCCCTGCACCCAGGAAGAGGAGAGAGGCCCCACAGCACATATTCTGGCATCATATCAGCCACCACAGGAGAAGCCACCATTTAGTTACTTTGACCCCTTCACCCAAACAGAGGAGAGAGGTTCCACATCAGAGAATCAGGCATCATATCAACCACCACAGGAGTAGGCCACAATTTAATGGGACCCCGGCAACCATGTCAGATGGCACAACCATCAGCTTCATATCAATCAGCACAGGAGAAGGCGACTTTGAAAGACTTTGACCCCTACACCCAGACGGAGGAGAGAGGTTTCACAGCAGAGAATCAGGCATTTAGATCACCCACCACAGGAGTAGGCCCCCATTGAATCAGACCCTGGCAACCATGTCAGATGGCACAACCATCAGCTTTATATCAATCAGCACAGGAGAAGCCACCATTGAGTTACTTTGACCCCTGCACCCAGGAAGAGGAGAGAGGCCCCACAGCACATATTCTGGCATCATATCAGCCACCACAGGAGAAGCCACCATTGAGTTACTTTGACCCCCGCACCCAGGAAGAGGAGAGAGGCACCACAGCACATATTCTGGCATCATATCAGCCACCACAGGAGAAGCCACCATTGAGTTACTTTGACCCCTGCACCCAGGAAGAGGAGAGAGGCCCCACAGCACATATTCTGGCATCATACTAACCACCACAGGAGAAGCCACCATTGAGTTACTTTGACCCCTGCACCCAGGAAGAGGAGAGAGGCCCCACAGCACATATTCTGGCATCATATCAGCCACCACAGGAGAAGCCACCATTGAGTTACTTTGACCCCCGCACCCAGGAAGAGGAGAGAGGCACCACAGCACATATTCTGGCATCATATCAGCCACCACAGGAGAAGCCACCATTGAGTTACTTTGACCCCCGCACCCAGGAAGAGGAGAGAGGCACCACCGCACATATTCAGGCATCATATCACACACCACAGGAGAAGGCCTCTTTCAGTGATTTAGGCCTTTGGACCCAGACAGAGGAGAGAGGCACCACAGCACATATTCTGGCATCATATCAGCCACCACAGGAGAAGCCACCATTGAGTTACTTTGACCCCTGCACCCAGGAAGAGGAGAGAGGCCCCACAGCACATATTCTGGCATCATATCAGCCACCACAGGAGAAGCCACCATTTAGTTACTTTGACCCCTGCACCCAGGAAGAGGAGAGAGGCACCACAGCACATATTCTGGCATCATATCAGCCACCACAGGAGAAGCCACCATTTAGTTACTTTGACCCCTTCACCCAAACAGAGGAGAGAGGTTCCACATCAGAGAATCAGGCATCATATCAACCACCACAGGAGTAGGCCACAATTTAGTTTATTTGACCCCTGCACCCAGGAAGAGGAGAGAGGCCCCACAGCACATATTCTGGCATCATATCACACACCACAGGAGAAGGCCTCTTTCAGTGATTTAGGCCTTTGGACCCAGACAGAGGAGAGAGGTCAGAGATTAGCTTCATATCCCCCAGCACAGCAGAAGACCGCTTTATTTGACTTAGGCCTCAGCACCCAGACAGAAGACAGAGGTAGCATGGCAGAGGTTATGGCTTCATGTCACCCGTTAGTTTAACCGGCCACTTTCATCTGGTTAGGCCCCGGCGCCCAGACAGAGAAGAGTTTCATTCAACTGTGGGTTTCATAAAATTTGTATCAAATAAAGAAGTGGCCCGTAGCACAACAAGACATGTTTTAGGCAGTTAATAAGGACTACTCTGCACAAGGGAGGGACAGGTCCTGTGGGATCCATGCCTGGTTCATCTTTATGAAGGTCAGCTTGTCCACGTTGGCTGTGGACAGGCGGCTGCGCTTGTCAGTAATGACGCCCCCTGCCGTGCTGAATACGCGTTCAGATAAAACGCTGGCCGCCGGGCAGGAAAGCACCTCCAAGGCATAACATGCTAACTCTGGCCACGTGGACAATTTCGAAACCCAGTAGTTGAATGGGGCCGAACCATCCGTCAGGATGTGGAGGGGTGTGCAGACATACTGTTCAACCATGTTAGTGAAATGCTGCCTCCTGCTAACACGTTCCGTATCAGGTGTCGGTGCAGATAGCTGTGGCGTGGAGACAAAACTTTTCCACATTTCTGCCATGCTAACCCTGCCCTCAGATGAGCTGGCCGTGACACAGCTGCGTTGGCGACCTCTTGCCACTCCTCTGCCTTCACCTTCCACCTGTTCCCCTGTGACATGTGGGAATGCTCTCAAGAGCGCCTCTATCAGCGTGCGCTTGTACTCGCGCATCTTATGGTCGCGCTCCAGTTCAGGAATTAAAGTGGGCACATTGTCTTTATACCGGGGATCCAGCAGGGTGGCCACCCAGTAGTCTGCACACGTTAAAACGTGGGCAACTCTGCTGTCGTTGCGCAGGCATTGGAGCATATATTCGCTCATGTGGGCCAGGCTACCCATGGGTAAGGACAAGCTGTCCTCTGTGGGAGGCGTATCGTCATCGTCCACCGTATCCCCCCAGCCACGCACCAGTGATGGGCCTGGGCTGCCACCCCGCTGTGAACTTGCGTCATCCTCGTCCCCCTCCACCTCCTCATCCTCCTCGTCCTCCAGTACAGTGCCTTGGCTGGCGACTTGTGAACCTGTCCTCTGCTGCTTAAACAAACCTCCCTCTGAGCCACTTCGAACAGACTGGCCCGAAAGTGTTAGAAACGAGCCCTCATCCTCCTCCTCCTCCTCCACCTGGGCCACCTCCTCTAACATCATTGCCCTAAGTGTTTTCTCAAGGAGACATAGAAGTGGTATTGTAACGCTGATAACAGTGTCATCGCCACTGGCCATGTTGGTGGAGTACTCGAAACAGCGCAGCAGGGCACACAGGTCTCGCATGGAGGCCCAATCATTGGTGGTGAAGTGGTGCTGTTCGGCAGTACGACTGACGCGAGCGTGCTGCAGCTGAAACTCCACTATGGCCTGCTGCTGCTCGCACAGTCTCTCCAGCATGTGCAAGGTGGAGTTCCACCGGGTGGGCACGTCGCATATGAGGCGGTGAGCGGGAAGGCCGAAGTTCCGCTGTAGCGCAGACAGGCGAGCAGCGGCAGGATGTGAACGGCGGAAGCGCGCACAGACGGCCCGCACTTTATGCAGCAGCTCTGACATGTTGGGGTAGTGGTGAATGAACCTCTGCACCACCAAGTTCAGCACATGCGCCAGGCAAGGGATGTGCGTCAAACCGGCTAGTCCCAGAGCTGCCACGAGATTTCGCCCATTATCGCATACCACCAGGCCTGGCTTGAGGCCCACCGGCAGAAACCACTCGTCGGTCTGTTGTTCAATACCCCGCCACAACTCCTTTGCGCTGTGGGGCCTGTCCCCCAAACATATGAGTTTCAGAATGGCCTGCTGACGTTTACCCCGGGCTGTGCTGAAGTTGGTGGTGAAGGTGTGTGGCTGACCGGATGAGCTGGTGGAAGCAGTGGAGGAGGAAGCCGAGTAGGAGGAGGAGGCTACAGGAGGCAGAGAATGATGCCCTGCGATCCTAGGGGGCGGAAGGACGTGCGCCAAGGAACTGTCCGCCGGGGGCCCAGCCGCCACTACATTCATCCAGTGTGCAGTTAGTGAGATATAGCGTCCCTGGCCGTGCTTACTGGTCCACGTATCTGTGGTTAGGTGGACCTTGCCACAAATGGCGTTGCGCAGTGCACACTTGATTTTATCGGACACTTGCATGTGCAGGGAAGGCACGGCTGTCTTGGAGAAGTAGTGGCGGCTGGGAACCACATACTGCGGGACAGCCATGGCCATCAGCTGTTTGAAGCTGTCTGTGTCCACCAGCCGGAATGACAGCATTTCAAAGGCCAGCAGTTTAGAAATGCTGGCGTTCAGGCCAAGGGCTCGAGGGTGACTCGGGGGGAATTTGCGCTTCCTCTCTAAGGTTTGAGATATTGAGAGCTGAACGCTGCTGTGTGATATAGTGGAGACGCTAGTTGACGGTGGCGGTGGTGGTGGTGTCGGTGGCACATCCTCTGTTTGCTGCTCGGCAGGTGGCAACATTCCTCTCGAGGCGGAAGCCGAGGCAGCAGCGGTAGAGGGAGCAGGGGGAGCCTCAGCGAGTGCCTGGTTTTTAAGGTGTGTACCCCACTGCAGTTCATGCTTTGCATGTAGATGCCTGGTCATGCAGGTTGTGCTGAGGTTCAGAACGTTAATGCCTCGCCTCAGGCTCTGATGGCAGAGCGTGTAAGTCACTCGGGTCTTGTCGGTAGGACATTGTTTAAAGAAGTGCCATGCCAGGGAACTCTTTGAAGCTGCCTTTGTGGGGCTGGGTCCCTGTTGGCGATGTCCAGTAGCAGGCGAACTCTGGGGGCGGCGGCTCGTCTGCTTTGGCCCCCTGCTCCCTCTTTGGCTTCGCTGTTGTCTCGGTCTCACCACTACCTCTTCCTCTGAACTGTGAAAGTCATCGCCACGACCTTCAGTCCATGTGGGGTCTAAGACCTCATCGTCCTCTGCATCGTCTTCCACCCAGTCTCCCTCCCTGACCTCCTCCTGTTCAGTCTGCACACTGCAAAAAGACGCGGCAGTGGGCACCTGTGTTTCGTCATCATCAGAGAGTCGGTGACTCTGCTGTGGTGGTATTCCCATGTCCTCTTCATCTGGAGACATAAGTGGTTGTGCGTCAGTGCATGGTATGTCTTCCTCCACTGGGGAAGGGCTAGGTGGACGCCCCTGGGAAACCCTGGAAGCAGAGTCTTCAAACAGAAGAAGAGACTGCTGCATAACTTGTGGCTCAGACCGTTTCCCTGATATGCTTGGGGGTGATGTGACAGACTGATGGGCTTGGTTTTCAGGTGCCACCTGTGCGCTTTCCGCAGAAGACTGGGTGGAAGACCATATGGTGAACGTGCTGGAAGCACTGTCGGCCACCCAATCGATTAATGCCTGTACCTGCTCAGGCCTTACCATCCTAAGAGCGGCATTGGGCCCCACGAGATATTGCGGTACATTCTGCCGGCTAGTTGAGGGAGTTCGTTCCCTACTGTGTGCGCCTGGGGCCGAACGGCCACGTCCTCTACCAGCAACAGAGGCTCCACGGACACCACCACGACCGCGTCCTCGTCCCTTAATAGTATTTTTCTTCATTGTTGCGATTCAACTCGCACCACAATGAAATATATTATTTTTTATAAGCAAAATCCCCTCACTGGAATACTTTCAGTCTTTTGACTGTATGGATTACAGATGGAATGACTGTTATATGTGAGTACCGCTTTCTTTGACAGATTCTAGTATGGGTACATATATGTTTTCCCAACCCCAGCACATTAGTTTGCTAATTCCAGATGTATGAAACGCAGGCCTAACTGTATCTAGTATATTGAACGCCAGATAAACTAACTTGGCCTTTTTTAAATAAAATAAAAATTCCCTCACTGGAATACTTTCAGTCTTTTGACTGTATGGATTACAGATGGAATGACTGTTATATGTGAGTACCGCTTTCTTTGACAGATTCTAGTATGGGTACATATATGTTTTCCCAACCCCAGCACATTAGTTTGCTAATTCCAGATGTATGAAACGCAGGCCTAACTGTATCTAGTATATTGAACGCCAGATAAACTAACTTGGCCTTTTTTAAATAAAAAAAAAATTCCCTCACTGGAATACTTTCAGTCTTTTGACTGTATGGATTACAGATGGAATGACTGTTATATGTGAGTACCGCTTTCTTTGACAGATTCTAGTATGGGTACTTATATGTTTTCCCAACCCCAGCACATTAGTTTGCTAATTTCAGATGTATGAAACGCAGGCCTAACTGTATCTAGTATATTGAACGCCAGATAAACTAACTTGGCCTTTTTTAAATAAAAAAAATTCCCTCACTGGAATACTTTCAGTCTTTTGACTGTATGGATTACAGATGGAATGACTGTTATATGTGAGTACCGCTTTCTTTGACAGATTCTAGTATGGGTACATATATGTTTTCCCAACCCCAGCACATTAGTTTGCTAATTCCAGATGTATGAAACGCAGGCCTAACTGTATCTAGTATATTGAACGCCAGATAAACTAACTTGGCCTTTTTTAAATAAAAAAAAAATTCCCTCACTGGAATACTTTCAGTCTTTTGACTGTATGGATTACAGATGGAATGACTGTTATATGTGAGTACCGCTTTCTTTGACAGATTCTAGTATGGGTACATATATGTTTTCCCAACCCCAGCACATTAGTTTGCTAATTCCAGATGTATGAAACGCAGGCCTAACTGTATCTAGTATATTGAACGCCAGATAAACTAACTTGGCCTTTTTTAAATAAAAAAAAAATTCCCTCACTGGAATACTTTCAGTCTTTTGACTGTATGGATTACAGATGGAATGACTGTTATATGTGAGTACCGCTTTCTTTGACAGATTCTAGTATGGGTACATATATGTTTTCCCAACCCCAGCACATTAGTTTGCTAATTCCAGATGTATGAAACGCAGGCCTAACTGTATCTAGTATATTGAACGCCAGATAAACTAACTTGGCCTTTTTTAAATAAAAAAAAAATTCCCTCACTGGAATACTTTCAGTCTTTTGACTGTATGGATTACAGATGGAATGACTGTTATATGTGAGTACCGCTTTCTTTGACAGATTCTAGTATGGGTACATATATGTTTTCCCAACCCCAGCACATTAGTTTGCTAATTCCAGATGTATGAAACGCAGGCCTAACTGTATCTAGTATATTAAACGCCAGATAAACTAACTTGGCCTTTTTTAAATAAAAAAAAAAATTCCCTCACTGGAATACTTTATGGCTTTTCACTGTATGGATTACAGGTGGACTGGTATTAGTAGGGGTGACACAAGCACACCCAAGTCCCTGATGTAGGATTTCTATGGCACAGACCACTATTACAAGTGATTAATGGACGTTGGGAGAGATTGTGCTGCAGCACTAGTCCCAAGATGGCCGCCGCCTATCAGCCCAGTAACATGTGCCACAAAATGGTCTGCACAACCTTTAAAAAAAATAGCCTTGGACTGTGCTGCTAAATCGCTATTGGTCTGAATCCCAGGTGTAGATGTCTGACTTGTTTGGAGCTTTGGAATGCACACTGTGGCAGCTTCTGCTGCAGCACTACAAGTCGCAAAATGGCGGCCGGCGGTCAGCCCAGGTACATGTGGATGGAAAAATCACTCTGGCCACTCTAAAAATAGCCAATCCCTATCAAAAAAGCAGCTCAGCTGCAGTTGTTCAGATGAATCACAGGTGGAGGAGAGAAATTTGCTTCCAGTTATTCAATTATCCCTGCCTATTCTCGCCCTAGCATCAGCTGCGTCTATCCCTGTTCTATTCACATCGGGAGTGAGCACGTCCCGACGTGCGCACAAGCTTATAAAGAGGCTGAGTCACATGCTGCACTTGGCCAATCACAGCCTTGCCAATAGTAGGCATGGCTGCGATGGCATCTTAGGGCAAGTAGTATGATGCATGTTGATTGGCTGCTTTGCAGCCTTTCAAAATGCGCCAAAATACATGCCGAACGACGAACCCGAACCCGAACTTTTACGAAAAAGTTCGGGTTCGGGTCCGTGTCACGAACACCCCAAAATTCGGTACGGACCCGAACTATGCTCGAACTGTTCGCTCAACACTAGTGGTGAGGCATACACCAGCAGCGCAGCCCTTCCAGGACCTAGTACCAGCACTGCCGTACAACCTGGTGAAGTAGCGAGCACCAGAAGGGCAGTTGAAGCTGGTACGCTGGCACGTGCACTAGTTACCCCGTCGCAGCCACCGCAAAGACAGGCCCGTAGAGCCCCTAGAGTCCCTGAGGTGCTGGCAAATCCTGATTGGCAGTCACCAACTTCAGCCGCACCAGTAGTTCCCCCTTTCACCGCCCAGTCTGGAGTTCGGGTTGAGACAGCTCAAATCGGTTCGGCCCTGGGATTTTTTGAGCTGTTCTTGACTGCGGAGCTCTTGGACTTAGTCGTGGCAGAGACCAACCAGTATGCCACACAATTTATAACCGCAAACCCGGGAAGCTATTATGCCCAGCCTTTCCGGTGGAAACCAGTCCAAGTTTCCGAACTTAAAATTTTTTTGGGCCTTCTCCTCAACATGGGCCTGACAAAAAAGCATGAATTGCGGTCATATTGGTCAACGCACCCAATTCATCACATGCCCATGTTCTCTGCTGCTATGTCCAGGACACGATTTGAGGCCATCCTCCGTTTTCTGCATTTTAGCGACAACACCACCTCCCGTCCCAGAGGCCACCCTGCTTTTGACCGGCTCCACAAAATTCGGCCCCTCATAGACCATTTCAACCTGAAATTTGCAGATTTGTATACCCCTGAGCAAAACATCTGCGTAGACGAGTCCCTAATACATTTTACCGGGCGCCTTGGCTTCAAACAATACATCCCAAGCAAGCGTGCCCGGTATGGGGTCAAATTGTATAAGCTCTGTGAAAGGGCCACAGGCTATACCCAAAAATTTCGGATCTATGAGGGAAAAGATCAGACCCTGGAGCCGGTCGGTTGCCCTGACTACCTGGGGAGCAGTGGGAAGACAGTCTGGGACTTGGTGTCACCCTTATTCGGCAAGGGGTACCATCTTTATGTGGACAATTTCTACACAAGTGTGGCCCTCTTTAGGCATTTGTTTCTAGAACGGATTTGCGCCTGTGGCACCGCGCGAACTAGTCGCGTGGGCTTCCCCCAACGGCTTGTAACCACCCGTCTTGCAAGGGGGCAGAGGGCTGCCTTGTGTAACGAAGAACTGCTCGCGGTGAAATGGAGAGACAAGCGTGACGTTTACATGCTCTCCTCCATTCACGCAGACACGACAATCCAAATTGAGCGAGCAACCCGTGTCATTGAAAAGCCCCTCTGTGTCCACGACTATAATGCGCTCATGGGAGGGGTGGACTTCAATGACCAGATGTTGTCTCCGTATTTAGTTTCCCGCAGAACCAGACGCTGGTATAAGAAGGTGTCTGTATATTTGATTCAATTGGAACTGTACAATAGTTTTGTTCTCTACAGTAAGGCTGGGAGAACAGGATCCTTCCTCAAATTCCAGGAAGAGATCATCGAGAACCTCCTTTACCCAGGAGGTTCCGTGGCCCCATCCACCAGTGTAGTTAGCCGTCTACACGAGCGACATTTCCCCAGTGTCGTTCCTGGTACCTCAACCCAACCGTCACCCCGAAAAAGATAGAGTGGAATAAGGCGTGACACCCGCTATTTCTGTCCTGACTGTGCTGACCACCCTGCCCTATGCTATGGAGAGTGTTTCCGGAAGTACCACACACAGGTACACCTAGCATAGGGATCACATCTCACCAGGACAGGCACACAGGGCTATTAGGGCCCATTCACTCACAGCTGCTGCAAACCTCTCCTTTCACCTGGGATAAAGTGCATAACGTACTTCGCCACATCTTTGGGCGATTTGCGCTTTGCACATTGTCCCATGGGGAAGGAGAGGTTTGTTCTGTAAAGGTAAAAAAAACTAAACAAAAAAAAAAATACCGGTAAGTAAAAAAGTTAAACGTTCAGTTAAAAAAGTTTAAAAAAAGTTTCTATGTTCTGTTCAACAGTTAATAAAGTTATTGCTTTGCGGCCTGGTTTTTTCTTTTTTTTTTTTTTTTTTTTTTACCTTTCAGGTGGACCAACCGATCGACTAGCTGCAGCACTGATGTGCATTCGGACAGAAGCATTGCGCTGCTGTCAGATTACACGCAAGTCGGTGTAGGCGGCGCTGCAAGACGAGATTTCTCCTCTGCAGTAAAAGATACGTTTGCCGAGGCATATGAGCTGAGGAGGTGGCGGTGTTCATATACTTTGGCAAACACTTTGTATATATAAAAAAAAAAATCCCGGCAATGATTTATTCATCCACATCGATTGATGTGAATGGAGAAATCTGGTTTGCCAGGGCATACGAGCTGAAGTGGGTATGGATGTTGGGCGGAGCTCCTATGTCCTGGCAGACGCCTTTCCCCTCCTTTTTCTTTTTTGGCAGAGATTTTTTCATCCACATTGATCGATGCGAATGAAGAAATCTGTGCCGTTCATTTTTTTCTTTCAGCCCAGAGGCTGAACGGAAAAAAAAAATCTCATTACCCGTATGCTCAATATAAGGAGAATAGCAGAAACTCCTAATGCTGGGCATACATGTAATGATTGCGGCGACCCTCAAATGCCAGGGCAGTACAAACACCCCACAAATAACACCATTTTGGAAAGAAGACACCCCAAGGTATTCGCTGAGGGGCATATTGAGTCCATGAAAGATTGAAATTTTTGTCCCAAGTTAGCGGAAAGGGAGACTTTGTGAGAACAAAATCAAAAAAATCATTTTCCGCTAACTTTTTTTTTTTCAATGAACTCGCCATGCCCCTCATTGAATACCTTGGGGTGTCTTCTTTCCAAAATGGGGTCACATGTGGGGTATTTATACTGCCCTGGCATTTTAGGGGCCCCAAAGCGTGAGAAGAAGTCTGGTATCCAAATGTCTAAAAATGCCCTCCTAAAAGGAATTTGGGCCCCTTTGCCCACCTAGGCTGCAAAAAAGTGTCACACATCTGGTATCTCCGTACTCAGGAGAAGTTGAGGAATGTGTTTTGGGGTGTCTTTTTACATATACCCATGCTGGGTGAGATAAATATCTTGGTCAAATGCCAACTTTGTATAAAAAAATGGAAAAAGTTGTCTTTTGCCAAGATATTTCTCTCACCCAGCATGGGTATATGTAAAATGACACCACAAAACACATTCCCCGCCTTCTCCTGAGTACGGAGATACCAGATGTGTGACACTTTTTTGCAGCCTAGGTGGGCAAAGGGGCCCACATTCCTAAGAGCACCTTTCGGATTTCACAGGTCATTTTTTACTGAATTTGATTTCAAACTCCTTACCACACATTTGGGCCCCTAGAATGCCAGGGCAGTATAACTACCCCACAAGTGACCCCATTTTAGAAAGAAGAGACCCCAAGGTATTCGCTGATGGGCATAGTGAGTTCATGGAAGTTTGTTTTTTTTGTCACAAGTTAGTGGAATATGAGACTTTGTATGGAAAAAAAAAAATAATCATCATTTTCCACTAACTTGTGACAAAAAATAAAAAATTCTAGGAACTCGCCATGCCCCTCACGGAATACCTTGGGGTGTCTTCTTTCCAAAATGGGGTCACTTGTGGGGTAGTTATACTGCCCTGGCATTCTAGGGGCCCAAATGTGTGGTAAGGAGTTTGAAATCAAATTCTGTAAAAAATGACCTGTGAAATCCGAAAGGTGCTCTTTGGAATATGGGCCCCTTTGCCCACCTAGGCTGCAAAAAAGTGTCACACATCTGGTATCTCCGTACTCAGGAGAAGTTGGGGAATGTGTTTTGGGGTGTCTTTTTACATATACCCATGCTGGGTGAGATAAATATCTTGGTCAAATGCCAACTTTGTATAAAAAAAATGGGAAAAGTTGTCTTTTGCCAAGATATTTCTCTCACCCAGCATGGGTATATGTAAAATGACACCCCAAAACACATTCCCCACCTTCTCCTGAGTACGGAGATACCAGATGTGTGACACTTTTTTGCAGCCTAGGTGGGCAAAGGGGCCCATATTCCAAAGAGCACCTTTCGGATTTCACAGGTCATTTTTTACAGAATTTGATTTCAAACTCCTTACCACACATTTGGGCCCCTAGAATGCCAGGGCAGTATAACTACCCCACAAGTGACCCCATTTTGGAAAGAAGAGACCCCAAGGTATTCGCTGATGGGCATAGTGAGTTCATAGAACTTTTTATTTTTTGTCACAAGTTAGTGGAATATGAGACTTTGTAAGAAAAAAAATAAATAAATAAAAAATCATCATTTTCCGCTAACTTGTGACAAAAAATTAAAAGTTCTATGAACTCACTATGCCCATCAGCGAATACCTTAGGGTGTGTACTTTCCGAAATGGGGTCATTTGTGGGGTGTTTGTACTGTCTGGGCATTGTAGAACCTCAGGAAACATGACAGGTGCTCAGAAAGTCAGAGCTGCTTCAAAAAGCGGAAATTCACATTTTTGTACCATAGTTTGTAAACGCTATAACTTTTACCCAAACCATTTTTTTTTTTACCCAAACATTTTTTTTTTATCAAAGACATGTAGAACAATAAATTTAGAGCAAAATTTATATATGGATGTAGTTTTTTTTGCAAAATTTGTCAACTGAAAGTGAAAAATGTCATTTTTTTGCAAAAAAATCGTTAAATTTCGATTATCAACAAAAAAAGTAAAAATGTCAGCAGCAAAGAAATACCACCAAATGAAAGCTCTATTAGTGAGAAGAAAAGGAGGTAAAATTCATTTGGGTGGTAAGTTGCATGACCGAGCAATAAATGGTGAAAGTAGTGTAGGTCAGAAGTGTAAAATGTGGCCTGGTCTTTCAGGGTGTTTAAGCACTGGGGGCTGAAGTTGTTAAACATCATATAGTACATGCAAATCTTTTTCTAACAAAGCTAGAACCAGCCCTGTACCTCACATGTATCCAGAGATCTCCCCATTCATTGTTCTGCTATATTTATATCAAGCTGACAGCTCAGGGGATTGTCTTCTGCTGCAGCTAAGGGGGCGTGTCCTTTCTGCTGCAGCTCTCACCCTATTACAATGCAGGAGGCAGTTGAGGGAGGAAACAGAGCATGTATGGCCTTCTCAGTGAGTAGGACAAAGAAATAAGAAAAACAAACAGCAGATTGTGATCTACAGATACATTTTATTAAATAACCCAGTGGCTATGCTAAATTTTCAGTTTCCATGCAATTACAAAAGTATTCAGATCCAGGTGTTGGTTTGAAAACTGTACAATATTTTTAATGGGACAACCCCTTTAACATCTCCAGAGATATTGTCACGAGTAGGAGGTCACAGGAGAGACCTCCGCGTCGTCAAGCAATAAACTAATAGAAATCAGGTACAGACACACAAGAGTTTATTGCACAAACAAAAACCAGGGAAGGCAGCACACACAAAACATGAGCTCTATGTACCGTCAGCACAGTGGGAGAAAACCCCCACTGCGCCACTGTCTAGTAATACTCCAGAGGGGCGTGACTAAGCAACTCCTGGTATTCACTAGGGCCCAAGATGGTAGGGTTAGGCTTTGTAGCAGGAAGTTGCCAGGGTCCACTCTGGAGCGTGAACTAGACAGTGACAGCAGGAACGAATGGACAACAGGTACCAGAAGGTACCGACAGCACATAGGCATACATAACATAGACAGGCAAATACAAACAGGGCAACTAATAACACAAGCAGGAGTACATAGCAAGGAGACAGGAGTGACGAGTAGAGAAGGACTTGCTCCACCAGTAATAAACTGCATGGCCTTACCCATGGCACTCTGCTGCAAAGAAAGGTGCAGCAAGGGCTTGCTGAACAGAGACATGAATACAGGTAACTAAAACATAACTGGCAGAACAGATAACAGAAACACAGGAAAGAGGACATCAATGAACAAGTAGGGAAACCCACAGAGCACAGACAGACACAGATCCCATGGGTCAGCAGCATGGGAGAGTGGGTACAAACAAGGAGCAGGACAGGACAAGACAACACACCCCAGGAGAGCTGACACAGAACTGAGGAAACCTCAGCCTTATATACAGGTTCCATGGGTGCAGCAGAGAGGCCACACCCATGGAGCAGACAGAGAGGATTAACTCCTAATAGGAACACAGGGGAGTTAACCCATACAGAACCACAAATAACACAGAAACGAAACTTCAGCGAGGAGCGCCGAACGAGCAAGGACAGAAGGTCACAGCCAGAGATAGTGGCTGTGACAGATATCTGGCACTGCCGGAAGCTACCTGAATGCCCACTGGCCCCATTAACTATAATGGGGACTTGTGGAGATCTGGCTGCAACCGGCAAATGTGCCGAGAATCGGCCAGACTAAACCGCTGAGCCTGCCAGAGATGTTAACTGCTAGTGTGAAACTAACATTATTGTATTTCCTATCTGAGAATGACTATAAGTAATTGACCATAAATATACCACAAGAGGCATCAGTAATGTCATCATGTCATCTCTGATTAAAAGGGTCACTATAAACAAACAGACATACAGAAAATAGAGCTTAAAGGGGTTTTCTTGGAATTATAAATGATTTATTTGTGGCATCTAGGGGGGATCACCTAATAAGGGGTTAAGAAAGATGAGATATGAACTATATCAGTTCTAAGCAATAGCTTTTCTGTATAATTAATATTTCTTCAGTTGTCAGACTATGTCTGCTGACACTTTTACGATCCAGTGGTAATAGATTGTAGCATTATTTAGCAGTATTAGTAGTATTTAGTAATTTTTTGTTGACATACATTACACTTTTTGCCTTATACATGGATGAAAGAGTCTCAGAGCAAGAAGAAAAATGTCTCTCAGCTTTAATGTGCCATGGGATCATAATTCCTTTCTTAAGATTCAACCATTCATGGCACCATTCATATAAAATATCTTTAGGTCATGGAAGGTGTACAGTATATTCATTGCAGGCTGTGTACATATTCTCTATTTCCATCCAGCTGAAAGATTGACTAATGAAGCCATAAATGAACATCTTATTAGCCTAATTCTACATGGGAAAGTAGTATAAGCAGCTATTTGCTCAACCGATATCATTTAAACAACTTCATCAGTCTTCGTCAGCGTGAGTCCCTGGGTTGAATTAACCACAGTCTCAACAAGGTGGGGAGATGGTATGAAAACAAAGTGTTGTCATGTCGGCTATTTATTTATACCAATCACCACACTAAACGGGAATGTAATGTTTAAATCTCCTGCTTGGAAGGTTTTTTTCATGGTATGTACTATTAATAATATAATAGATTCACAGCACTGTGTATTAGGCACAGAATGAACTAGGTAAGGGTGCTTTTACACAAGCGTTTTGGTTTTCCGGTATTGAGTTCCGTCAGAGGGGCTCAATACCGGAAAAAACTGATCGGTTTTATCCTAATGCATTCTGAATGGAGAGCATTCTGTTCAGTATGCATCAGGATGCATCAGTTCAGTCCCTCTTACGTTTTTTGGCCGGAGAAAATACCGCAGCATGCTGCAGTTTTCTCTCCGGCCAAAAATCCTGAACACTTGCCAGAATGCCGGATCCGGCATTATTTTCCATTGAAATGCATTAATGCCGGATCCGGCCCCAAGAGTTCCAGAAAAACTGATGTAGTTTTGCGGTCTGCGCATGCGCAGACCTTTAAGAATGTGAAAAAGATAAATACCGGATCCGTTTTTTCGGATGACAACCGGAAAGACGGATACGGTATTGCAATGCATTTGTCAGACGGATCCACATCAGGATCTGTCTGACAAATGCATCCGTTTGCGTCTGGATTGTCGGATCTGGCAGGCAGTTCCGGCAACGGAACTGCCTGCCGGAATCCTCTGCCGCAAGTGTGAAAGTACCCTAAAGGGAATGTATTGAGAAAATCACATACTATTTAAACCATGTTTCTATTACTGGTGGTGTTTTGGTAGTAATTATTATTATTATTATTATTATTATTTATTATAATTAATGTATTGCCATTATATTTATTAAATAGTTGTCACACCATCCACTGAAACACATAACAGGCCATTTCCTGTTTTCTACCTCCTAGGGCCCTTTTACATGGGCCAAGGATCGGGACAGCTATTGGGGACAAGCCTTCACACAAAAGCTTATTCCTAATAATTGCCCTGTATAAAGTGTAGGAAGGCACAAGGGACCGTCGTTGACGGAAGGTATGTGTCACCAAGGTTCCTGGCCTCGGTGGAGTAAGAAGAACCAGTTTTTATGTTTCAGCAGAAATTGCTGTTTGACACCTTGCTATTTAGTAATAGCTGTAATAGCTGATCCGGGACGGCTCTTACTGGGAGTAGTCAAAGTGCTGGGTGGGTGACTACTCCCCACGTTGACTGGCCTATATAAAAAAAAACAGCCAGCAATGTCAGCTGGTGGTAATTACCTCTTTCTCTGACAGAGGAGCTGTGTCAATCGCTGGATTGGGATCTGAGCCGTGTGCTAGGCTGGAGGCCTGAGTTTGGTACGTCTGCTCTCTCCTGAGCAATGCTGATCGGGTGTGAACTAACACCTAGGATAACATGTGACTGTTTTTCTGTATGAACTGTCTAGGTGTGAATGAACACAAAAACTGCAAATGGACTATCATACTGTTTTGTTGCCATGTGTGAATAAAACACTGAAGTTTTGGAGTTACAAACTGGTATTTGCCTCTATACTGCGTCCACTTGTCCTGTCTACCAGAGAAAATCCCCACAATCGGTGGAGGATGCGGTCAAGAGCAGTGAGGCTGGCGTGAATGCGAGACCCCAGTATTATGACTTACTCCCCCTTTTGCAAAAGTGGCTACAGTCTGATGTGCTGAGTCCCATGGATATGCTGGACAGAATATTGGCTGATATGTTCTGGAGGGCTTTGCCATACCCCTCTCAAGCAATGGATCAGCCAGGTCTCTCCAGGTAATGCCCCTGAGATGGTCGACCTGGTGGAATGCTATGAGGCTACCTGGAATCTACAGGGGGGTTCTTTTGGGAGGGGGGCAGTCAAATCCAGTAAATCTCCACCCCAGACCCGGCGACTTGTGCCACCCAAACCCGCCCGGGATGTACACCCTGTGGACCCGGCTTCGATAGTCTGCTGGTGGTGTCAGGAGCCTGGCCATGTACGAGCTGACTGTCCACATCAGATGGAACCCATGGACACGAACTATGACTTCCGTTGGTCGTTATATGCCAGGAAGCTGTGTGCAGTGGGTACCCCAGAAACTCTAAATCACTTGTGCTAGATGGAAGTGGGAGACACTCCAGCGGAGGCCCTGCTGGACTCAGGGAGTCTGGTGTCCCTAGTAAGGGCTCCCCTAGTACGGTCCGCTGAGTATACTGGCCGGAAAGTCGGGGTCATGTGCATTTATGGGGACTTAAAAGACTATCCCACTGCCCTGGTGTCTCTAACTACGGGGGCCGGCAGGTGGACTCCCGAAGTGGCAGTTGCCACAAACTTACACTACGAACTTATAATCGGGAGAGACTTCCTGGGTTTCCGGGCACTGTGGCCTGCCTCGAGAGTGACTGATACACATGAGACAGGGGTAACCCCAGCAGAGTGGTCTAGCTCCGGGGGGAGGCCAGAACCCTGGGAACCCGAGGCCGAAGAGCCAGCGGTAAGGGTAACCACCACTTTGGTGGAAGAGGCGGAGACAACTCCACTGACTGTAATGGTGGGAGACGTGGAGGACTTGCCGAAGGGGCCTGAGCTGGCAGACCTCAATGTCTCCGGGGATAATTTTAGCACTGCACAACACCAGGACCCAACCCTATCCCAAGGCTGGGAAAATGTATTAATAGTAGATGGTGAACAACAACAAGCTGGGGCAGAGGCAGTGTTCCCCCATTTTGTGGTTCATTAGGATATGTTGTATCGGGTAAACCAGCTGCAGGGTGAACCCATTGAGCAGTTGGGGGTGTCACAGGCTTATCGCAAACTCGTGTTAGAGTTAGCTCACCAACATGTTCTCGGGGGTCATCTGGAAATGCAAAAAACACAGGACCGGATACTACTACGGTTTTACTGGCCCAGTGTGTTTAGGGAGGTGGACGAATTCTGTAAGTCTTGCCCGATCTGCCAGGCAACTAGCCCCCAGCACCTTTTCCGCAGTCCCTTGGTACCTCTCCCGATCATAGAGGTACCATTTTAGTGAATCGATATAGACCTCGTAGGCCCAGTACCGAAGTCCGCTAGAGAACACCAGCACATCTTGGTCATCCTAGACTACGCCACTTGGTACTCGGAGGCTGTGCCACTGCGACATACATTGGCTTAATTTATAGCTAAGGAGCTAATGGAGATGTTCTCCCGAGTGGGGCTACCAAAAGAGGTTCTGACTGACCAGAAAACCCCTTTTATGTCCAAGATCATGAGGGAACTCTGTAAGTTGCTGCATATCAAACAGTTACAGACGTTCGTGTACCATCCGCAAACGGATGGTCTGATTGAAAGGTTTAACAAAACACTAAAAACCATGTTAAAAAGGGTGGTGTCTAAAGATGGGAAGGACTGGGACCTTCTTCTGCCCTATCTCATGTTCACTGTGCGAGAGGTACCCCAGGCCTCTATTGGGTTCTCGCCCTTCGAATTGCTATATGGCAGACATCCTTGTGGTTTGTTGGGCGTAGCCAAAGAGTCGTAAGAACAGCAACCCACTCCACATAAAAGTGTCCTTGAGTATGTTACCAAGATGCAACAGCAGATAGAGACCATTTTGCCTCTTGTCAGGGAGCATATGGAGGCTGCTCAGTGAGCCCAGAGTCGGATCTATAATCGGCAGGCTCGGGTCCGGATCTTTAACCCGGGTGATCAGGTTTTGGTTCTTGTGCCGACCGTAGACAGTAAGTTCCTGGCCAGGTGGCAGGGGCCCTATGAAGTACTCAGGAGGCCAGGGAGTTTTTTAGCCGGAACCCGGATGTGTTTTTGGATCTCTCTGGACCCACTTCCACAATTCGGCATAACATTGTCACTGAGTCTCAGGCAAAAGTCCTGCTAAAACCATACCAGGTACCCGAGGCTCGGCGACAAGGCATCTCAGAGGAAGTGCAGATGATGCTGAGGCTAGACGTCTTTGAGGAGTCTAAAAGTGAGTGGGCTAGTCCTATAGTGCTAATACCCAAGCCAGACGGGACACTCCTGTTTTGTAACGATTTCCGAAAACTAAACGAGATCTCTAAGTTTGATGCATATCCCATGCCTCGGGTCGATAAGCTTATTGAGAGGTTAGGCCAAGCCCGGTATTTTTATGTTATGGACTTCACCAAAGGGTACTGGCAGGTACCCTTGACAGGGGCTGCCATAGAGAAAACTGATTCATAGAAAGGAAAAGAGGTGTGTAGAAAGGTTCAAAAAACTATACTTTTATTGATATGCACTAAAATAGGGGGGGGGGGGGGATAAGACCTAACCAAGCAATATGACTAACCAACGCTCAGAGGACTTATGAAAAAAAAAAGTCTTGAGCGTTGAGAATATGCTAAGATTGGATGTGATGCAATTAACCCAGCACCCCTACTGCCACCAGAGGAATGTATTGTTGTCACACTGGTAACAGAGAACTCCACTACGCTCAGACTGGTATATTGTAATTTCACCCAGTATAAAATTACTGAACTGAGGGAGTTAAAGCCAGTTGTGAATAGATAACACTGCTGCCAAAAACAAACACTCCCCCTCTTATAAAGGGAAAAAAATCTGTGTGTGTGATTCCAGACACCTGAAGCAAATATAGCGCAGTGCAACAGGGAGCCCATGCACAAATAACTACTAAGGTACCCCCTATGGTTTTGGGGATGTATATGCAACCTTATAAGTGGTTTACACAAAAAAGGAAAAGGGGGATGAGATCCCAATTCATCCACTTTGTGACTGGTATCAGTTGCAGATGAAGGGATATGACTACCCCAAAGCAAAAAGGCTTGGGAGCTAAAGAGTTAGCTCAGCTTCATCTGAAGCAGCGTATCTCGGCAGGTCGGCACAATATGTATCAGCACATCTGCTCAAATGTCAGCACATCAGCTCTGTGCTGATGTGCTGACATTTGAGCAGATGTGCTGATACATATTGTGCCGACCTGCCGAGATACGCTGCTTCAGATGAAGCTGAGCTAACTCTTTAGCTCCCGAGCCTTTTTGCTTTGGGGTAGTCATATCCCTTCATCCGCAACTCATACAAGTAACAAAAAGCGGATGAATTCGGATCTCATCACCCTTTTCCTTCTTTTTTCTAAACCACTTATAAGGTTGCAAATACATCCCCAAAACCATAGGGGGTACCTTAGTAGTGTTGTAGAAAATATTAATAGTTGTAATCAGCTCGCATCAAAGTTTGTGTAAGGAAAAAGGTGAATCCCTTCTCTCAGCCCCAGTCAGAGACAAACCCAGGTGTTACCATCTTGATTAAAAATTTTGAGCAACTCCTCCTGCCCTGCTCAGTCTGCAGAGTCCAAGAGAAGCACCCTATCTCTTTCTCCTTTTCTCTTTCTCTATCTCTCTCTCTCTCTCTCTCTCATCCCTTCGTCATCTCTCCATCTAACCTTGAGACGATGCACCATGTTTAATCCAGCTTCTCTTCGTCCTGGTTTTAAGGACGATGAGAAGGGGGGAAAGTGGTGCAGAAAACAACGATCTTCAAACTTTCTAACATCTCAAATGTCAATCCTTTTCTTTGCTGGTACTTGGGTCCGATTTTTGCAAAGAAGGTAAAAATCACGGCCGATCCATGGCCTGAATGTTCCTCTGTAACACTTTTATTCCATCAGGTATGCCCCCAGGCAGCCCCACGGGTTATCACCCGATGTCCACCACCGGGTTCGGGAGCTTCTCCCGGACCCAGACTCAATAACCAGTGTTCATTCTAGTCAACCAGGTGATTGGGTCGTGCTAAAGAAACATCCAAGGACGGGACTAGAGCCGAGATATCTTGGGCCATTCCAGGTGCTGCTGATGACGCCAACCTCTCTGAAGTTCGAGGGACGAGACAACTGGATCCACACCGGTCACTGCAAGAAGCTGCTCAACTAAGTCAAAGAATGCAGAGTATCACTTTTGTTTATTTGTTACAAGAAGGCATTTGTTGATAACGATACATTCCTAGAGGGTAATATTAATATTAGCTCTGGCTCCTGGTCCAGGCTTATTAATCCTGTATGGGTGTCCGGGCAGCTAGGTGACCCGTAGATGTGGGATCCTCCAGTTGTGAGGAAGGTTATGCCTGGCTAGCAGACATCATTGACAAGGGTCAGGCCCATACTGACAGGAGCAGGACAGAGGCGGAGCTATGACTAGTGAGGGTCAGAATCCTTTTTAAAGCTTTGGGAGGTCTTGGGGCTCACTGGTTTTCCATTGGATCCGGGTGAAAGGAAATGGGACATGTACTTATGTTTTTTGTTTCCATTCCTTCTATACGCCGGAGTGAGATGTTCCTGATGTCTAATCGACTGAGTTACCGAAGACCGAACAGACAAGACGCCCTGAAGACCAAACCATGGACCAGATGCAGAGGATCCCAAACCTGCCGGCGACCAACGCGAAACGCCACCTCCTAAGTCACCTCCCGAAGAAAAGAAGACGTGTCAAGATTGACTTTCTGTTTTCCATCATGTGTTATGTTTTACAAAGACTGTTTTTTTTTTCGAGATCCGTCGAGGGACATTGGGGAGCATATGACAAAGAGGAGGGACTGTTGTGGAAATTTTATTATGCGGACATTTTACTTTAGGATGTGTGTGTGTTTTTATAGATTGTCATCTGTCTCCCTGTGTCTGATTTAGCCAAGGAGCGCTCTAGTAGAGGGTACTTTGGCTGAATCGGGACCAGTGGCAAAACCGTCAGTATGAAAACCTTCCCATGGGCTTGGAGACATATCTGCTTTTAAGACATGCATATCTGCCTTGTCGGTATACTAGTATCGTTTACTGACAATAGCCATAGCAATGTCTCGCAGATAATTTCAAACCTATGGGAACCAGTAGAATGATCTTTATTAGATACTGATCACCTTTGAGCAGTATTGAATGAGGTCCATGCTGACAGTAATGGGGGGTGGGCGGACACCTGGCTGATCAGACAATGGACATGACTCATCCTTCCTTATACAGGGATGGGGCGTGTGCATTGTCTGCCCAGCCACATTGATTGCCCCGCCCTGTCCTTTGACAACACTTCCTGCATCCTTGTCTTGAGCCAGCCCCTTTTACACCTTTTGCTAGTAAATAAAGGTGAGCAGACTGAGCAGGGCGGAGGAGTTGCTCAGAATTTTCAATCAAAATGGTAACACCTGGGTTTGTCTCTGACTGGGGCTGAGAGAAGGGATTCACCTTTTTCCTTACACAAACTTTGATGCGAGCGGATTACAACTATTAATATTTTCCACATTAATATTTGTGCATGGGCTCCCTGTTACACTGCGCTATATTTTCTTCAGGTGTCTGGAATCACACACACTGATTTTTTTCATTTCCCTTTATAAGAGGGGGAATGTTTGTTTTTGGCAGCAGAGTTATCTATTCACAACTGGTTTTGAACTCCCTCAGTTCAGTAATTTTATACTGGGTGAAATTACAATATGCTGGATGTTGAATGAAGCATTGTTGTACATTTTGGCCAAAGCGTAATAAGCCACTTACCACGTCAAGGTCGCCTCCATGAGTGGTCCCTAACACTAGTTCCTACCTGTTATGGGCCATGACAGCCACACAAAGTCCAGGGAGCGCAGGTACAGCATGCACGCCAAGCACACTCTGCTTTTAACCCCGTCCGGTGCCATTACAGCTTTCATCGGAGTCTGCTTATATAGCACCTACCAGTAGCCATTTGGCTCCAGGAGAAGTATATAGTGAGCTTAGCATGCATGTTGGTACTTGACGGGGTTAAAAGCAGACGGGGTTAAAAGCAGAGTGTGCTTGGCGTGCATGCTGTACCTGCTCTCCCTGGACTTTGTGTGGCTGTCATGGCCCATAACAGATAGGGACTAGTGTTAGGGACCACTCATGGAGGCGACCTTGACGTGGTGAGTGGCTTATTACGCTTTGGCCAAAATGTACACCAATGCCTCATTCAACATCCAGCATAGAGGCAGGGCAGAGTGCTGGTTGCAGAGTGCGATTGCATTTGTGTTTTTGTGTTTGTATCTGTATTTCGCCATAGCAATGTGCACCTGCATACAGGGTTGTGCTGGCTGAACCCCCCACATTTTTTTATTTGTAGTATATATTGGAGGCGTGGCGATCTCCAAGCAGCCATGCACACCTGACCAGTTAGTCTGCCCTGGAGGCTGGTTTTAAAGTCAGTATAAAACTGAGTCTGCTTATATAGCATCTACCAGTAGCCATTTGGCTCCAGGAGAAGTATATAGTGGGCTCAGCATGCATGTTGGTACTTGCATCCCTGGATCCGATGAAAGCTGTAATGGCACCGGACGGGGTTAAAAGCATAGTGTGCTTGGCGTGCATGCTGTACCTGCGCTCCCTGGTCTTTGTGTGGCTGTCATGGCCCATAACAGGTAGGAACTAGTGTTAGGGACCACTCATGGAGGCGACCTTGACGTGGTGAGTGGCTTATTACGCTTTGGCCAAAATGTACACCAATGCTTTATTCAACATCCTGTATAGAAGCAGGGCAGAGTGCTGGTTGCAGAGTGCGATTGCATTTGTGTTTTTGGTTTGTATCTGTATTTCGCCATAGCAATGTGCACCTGCATACAGGGTTGTGCTGGCTGAACCCCCCACATTGAAATTACAATATACCAGTCTGAGCGTAGTGGAGTTCTCTGTTACCAGTGTGACAACAATACATTCCTCTGGTGGCAGTAGGGGTGCTGGGTTAATTGCATCACATGCAACCTTAGCATATTCTCAACGCTCAAGACTTTTTTTTTTCATTTCCTCTGAGCGTTGGTTAGTCATACTGTCCGCCCTTGGAATTGTTTTTTAGGTCTTATTCCTTCCCCCCATTTTAGTGCATCTCAATAAAAGTATAGTTTTATACACCTTTCTACACACCTCTTTTCCTTTCCGGGAATTTGTTCGACACTAAGAGGTGGCACCTTACCATATTTTTTTTGTCCGTGAATTACAAAGAGAAAACTGCCTTCATCACACCAGAGAGGCTGTACCAATATAAGGTATTACCATTTGGTCTGAATGGCGCCCCTGCCACTTTTCAACAGCTCATGGACATTGTGTTGCGTCCACATCGTCGGTACGCTTCGGCTTACCTGGACGATATTGTCATCCACAGTACAGACTGGGAAAGTCATCTACCCAAAGTGCAGGCTGTAGTGGACTCCCTTAGGAAGGTTGGACTTACCTCTAACCCAAAGAAATGCGCAATAGGGTTAGAGGAGGACGTGGAGTTATCAAACCCCAAGTAAATAAAATAGAGGAGATTCAGAATTGGCCCCGACCTGTCACCACGAGGCAAGTAAAGTCGTTCCTGGGAATGGTGGGCTATTATATGAGGTTCGTTCCCTATTTTGCCACTTTAGCGGCTCTGTTGACTGGGCTCTTGAATGGACGGAAGTCCGTGATGGTCCGCTGGAATGACCAGGCGGAAGAGTTTTTTTCCGCGTTGAAGTTGGTCTGGTGCGGGTCACTGGTTTGGGGTACAGACCGATGCCTCTGAAGTAGGCCTTGAAGCTGTACTCTCTAAGGAAATCAATGGGGAGGAACATCCCGTTGTTTTCCTGAGCCGCAAACTTACCCCAGCGGAGACCAAGTACAGTATAATGGAGAGAGAGTGCCTGGCCATCAAGTGGGCACTCGAGTCTCTCCGCTACTATCTGTCAGGGAGAAAATTCTGTCTGGTGACCGACCACTCCACTCTCAAGTGGATGAGCCAGGCCAAAGAGAGGAATGCTCAGGTCACCAGATTGTTCTATTCATTACAGAACTTCAAGTTCTCAGTGGAACACAGGGCAGGCCGCTTGCAGGGAAACACGGATGCCCTATCCCGGGTACATTGTCTGGCAAGTGTTCACCCCCTCAGGGTTGAACAAAGTGGAGGTATGTAGGAAGGCGCAAGGGACCGTCGTTGATGGAAGGTATGTGTCACCGAGGTTCCTGGCCTTGGTGGAGTAAGAGCCAATTTTCATGTGTCAGCAGCAGTTGCTGTTTGACACCTTGCTATTTAGTATAGCTGTAATAGCTTATCCGGGACGGTTCTTACTGGGATCGAGTAGTCAAAGTGCTGGGTGGGTGACTTCTGCCCACGTTCCAGGCCGGGTCTTGACTGGCCTATATAAAAAACCCAGCCAGCAGTGTCAGCTGGTGGTAATTACCTCTCTCTCTGACAGAGGAGCTCTGGCAATCACTGGATTGGGATCTGAGTCGTGTGCTAGGCTGGAGGCCTGAGTTTGGTAGGTCTGCGTCTCCTCAGCAATGCCGATCGGGTGTGAACTAACACCTAGGATAGCAGGTGACTGTTTTTCTGTATAAACTGTCTAGGTGAGAATGAACACCAAAACTGCAAATGGACTGTTGTACTGTTTTGTTGCCATAAGTGTAAATAAAACACTGACGTTTTTGAGTTACAAACTGGTCTTTGCCTCTATACTGCGTCTGCTTGTCCTGTCTACTAGAGCAAATCCCCACAAAAGATGTTGGTTGATCACTCGACAAGTAAACAAACTCTTGTCTGGTGATCATATTCATTCATGTGGCACTTAGATTCGTCTTTGTTAGCAGCACATACCAATGTGTAAACAGGGATATACTGCCCATAAAAAAAATTACTCTGCTTGGGAAACCAAAGATCGTAGCAGCAATCATTCATCCCCATACAGAGGGAATGATTGCTGCTTGTAAAGACAACTTTTCTACCTTTAAACGCTGAAGTAATCATCAGGAAAACATGGTTGATTTATAAACATTGCATTGTGCTAAGACCCATGTAAATGGGCTTTTAGGCTAGGGCTATATGGCCGCTCGTGACCATATGACATAATTCTGTAATGCTGAGCTGCTAAATCACAACTAATAATAGTGTAAGGCTATGGGCAGAAATAAAAACCAGCCAAATTTGTACATGACCCATTCACTCATTAGTTGCACTAATGCAGGACATCTCATTCTTATGTCACCAAATGTGCACTGTACACCATAGATACACATAGTGCTCTGCCGTAGGCTGTTCTCCAAGCCAAGGATGCAGTCTAAATGCAGTCCGAGGATACAGTCAGTAACACTACAAAAATCCACTGTATATCCCTAGCCTAATATGATTTTTTTTATCATATGGCCAGTTGGCTCACGGTAAAGGAAGAGACTTTATCTAACTGATACAGTCCTCTAATGAAACCCATATGTATTGTTTCATATAATTCAAACAGTAACTATAATTAAGTGTTGAATCTTGATGTTACTGAATTTCTTGCCTCTCTCACCAGTGACATGTGGCTGTGATATACATTACACATGCAGTTACACACCATCAGGCAATTTGTGGATTTCTTTTTCTGGATGAAAAGAGTGTATTTCACTTTAATGATATCACATCCAACTATCGCACTTTATGTTATGCTGTATACAACAGACAAGGTAATATTTGTACCTCATTTTACTAATCCTGTTTTTGCTTTGTTCCAGTTTTCTTTGATGACAACCATTACAGCCACCATATGACTTCTGATTCTAGATATCTCCTATAGCTTCACCTCTGTATAGCCTGCTAAGCTTTTCACTGGACAATTAAAACTTCTAGTACACTAATTGTTCCGTTTTTTGCTGCTTTATGTGCATCCGTGAAACTTCAATTTGGATAATGATGAATAGGAGCAAAACTAAAATATCAACAATTCTTATGCAACTGAGCATTGGCATAGTTCTGTGCATCTAGAGAGTGGGTCATAAAGCCCCTTCCCTAGACATGATACACTGCCATCCGCTACCCAAGAAAACTGCTACATTCAATGTGTATATGGGTAGCTAGTGTGTTGTAAATCATATATAGTGAAGGTTCAGCATTACACTTAAAATGTTATACCGAATAGTTTATCTGGACATTGTCTTCTTTTTTATTTTTATTTTTATTCTCAGCTTTTTTTCAATTGATTTTATCACAGCAATCTTACACCATACGTTCTCCTCCCTACTGCTGTGTGAGATCATTACGTTTTCCATCCTTATATTCACCATTAAAGACTAATTTTGGCACAGTCCTCCCGTTTCATCATGCTCAACTGTTCTGCTCAGTCGCTGCAGTATGCTTTGTGATATCTGAGAGCAGATGCAGCACAGCTGCAGTATAAATCCCTAGAAAGAATAGCCTAAGGGAGGGTTCTATTGAACCTGACTACAGTGGAGACTGTTTGTATTCAGTATTGCCTAGTTATCCATAGCATTCTGTATGCCATATACAGAACTAAGGAGGCATAAGAGTTGGTCTAAATTTTTGGTGGATGGATTTTTGGAGCTTGTGGACAGAATATTGGCTGAAGCTGAGCCAACAAATAGGTGGTATAAACAAGACTAGACCGTCTAAAGATGCACTGGATTTATTACCCAGCATCAGCCACTGTAATTTGGCACATTGTAAGACTATCTAAATTGACCTTGACCTACATTGGCCCTTGATTCTGGGCCAGTGTGTTTTATATAAAGTAGCATTCACAATTTCTCATCCTACAAGAACCCCCAACCTACATCCAGGGCCAGTTTTAGACAAAATGTGGCGCTGGGCAAAATCAAAAGGGGGGGCCCACATCTTGTAATAATGTGCTAAAAACACAGCCCTACGTCCGACATCCCCGCCGAGCAATTGTTTAAGGAGACGGTGCATGCTGTTCACTGCTGCTGTACCATAGACATACAGCAGCAGAGCAGAAAGAGAGGAGGGAGACGGGTGTCAGACCCCCGCCGATCTAATATTGATGACCTATCCTAAGGAGAGGTCATCAATATGAAAAAACCCGGAGAACCTCTTGAAGCTACCCCCAATACTGTGCCTGTTGTGCTCCCCCCCCTCCCGTCCACAAACACTATATTATACTATACACCCAGACTGACCTTATTAGTAATGGTGCCCCCAATAGTGATAATACACCCCAAGATAACCACCATTAGTAGCAATGCCCTCCATATTGAGTCAAATAATAATAAAGCCCCTACAGTATCCTAGTAGTAATAATAAACAATAATGCTCCCGGTGGCTCTAATGTCCCCCTGTAGTGCCCCCCACTAGTTCCAATATATAATGTTTCACCGTAGTGCCAGTATGTATATAATGCTCCTCCATTCCTCCCCAGTAGTGCCAAGTATATATAATGAACTCCTTCTCCCATCCCTGGCATAGGTGTGCGCACGGGGTGTGCCGGGTGTGCCTGGGCACACCCTAATCACACCACTGTGCTCCGCAGCCTGCCGCAGTGCCGATTGAGCCAGCCCCGCACTGTCCGCACAGCTTCAACATACATCGACTGCTCGACTGACGACTATACTGTATCGACTGCTCACAGTGCTCCTGTGCTCCTGCTCCGTCCGTGACTCCGTCTCCCGGCGGCCGGCCGCGTAACGTCACTCACTCCGACGTCACGCGCCTGCTCCGCCTGCTTCATTAATAAAGTGGGAGGAGTAGGCACGTGTGGCGTGACGGAGTGAGTGACGTCACGTTACGCTGCCGCCGGCCGCCTAGTTTGAATGTCTGAAGAGCCTCAGAGCCTGCCTGCCCGCCCGCCCAGTGCCCATGCCCAGTGAATTGTGTGCACTCTAGACTCCACTGTGAAAAATAAAAACTGTGAATGAATGTGAATACTAGCTGGCCTGGAGTCCTGACTGTCCCAGTAAGTTAGTAATAGATTAATCATTAGATAGTAGCACAAGTGAACTTGGCACAATTTTAATTACAACACTTACATAAGGAACAGCGGGGTCCTACAATAGTTGCCAGCCTCCACCCCCTGTTAGGGGTCAGTCACTGTCAGGAACACTGTTATGGGTGGGAGATATCTGTGGATGATGACACATATATAGCACAAGATGCTGCTATATATGTGTCATTCACAGATGCCCCCCGGCCCCCCATAACAGTGTCATCCACAGATCCCCCCCCCGCATCTGTGTCAGATTCCACACAGATGCCCCCATAACAGTGCCATCCACAGTTATCCCCTTAACAGTTTATTAAGGGGATATCTGTGGATGACCCTGTTATGGGGGCATCTGTGTAATATGACACTGTTATGGGGGATATGTGGATGACACTATTATGGGGGGGGGTCTGTGGATGATACTGTTATGGGGGCATCTGTGTGGAATATTATAAGAAAGGAATCCCAGCAGTCGTGTCTTGATGCAAATCAGGTATCTTTTTATTCCATAAACGGAAATAGTCCTATGACCAGGGCGCATTTCGGCGATGTGCTTTCATCAACAGGTATATCCAAAAGTAATTCTAACAAGCTATATATACTATAGTCACCACCCACAGGGGCAGGAGGTCCATCCCATAAGGGGAATGGCCACAAAAAGACAGGTGTGATCAATATAATAGTGAACAAACCAAAAAGCAAAAAACACTTGGATAGATATTCTATCTTACATATTGTAGACAATTTTCTTGTGCAATGTTCAGATATTCGACGTCTGAGAAATAAATAATAAATCTGCCCTTTACTTCCGACCACACATCCAAGCCCTTTCCACCACCTGCCGCCTCCAACTCAAAAACATCTCCCGCATCCGTGCTTTCCTTAACTTTGAATCTGCGAAAATGCTTGTACATGCCCTCATTATCTCCCGCCTAGACTACTGCAACATTCTCCTCTGTGGCCTTCCATCTAGCACTCTCGCACCCCTCCAATCTATCCTCAACTCTGCTGCCCGACTAATCCACCTCTCACCCTATTACTCCTCTGCCTCTCCCCTCTGCCAATCCCTTTATTGGCTCCCCATTGCCCAACAAATTCACTTCAAAGTACTAACAAATACATACAAGGCCGTCCATAACCTGTCCCCTCCCTACATCTCTGAGCTACTTTCCCGATACACCCCCACACGCACTCTCCGATCCTCACAAGACCTCCTTCTCTCCTCTTATTGCCTCTTCCCACAATCGACTCCAAGATTTCTCCCGTGCATCCCCCATACTCTGGAACTCGCTACCCCAACATATCAGACTCTCACCTACAGTGGAATCCTTCAAAAGAAACCTGAAAACCCACCTCTTCAGACAAGCCTACAACCCGTGACCCTGCTGCCTCTATACCGCCATGACAAACTTAACCCTCTCCTACTGTGTCCTTCTCCCATACCATGTACATTGTAAGCCCTCACGGGCAGGGCCCTCTCTCCTTCTGTACCAGTCTGTAACTCGTCTTGTTCCTGCTTAGTGCACTTGTCTGTATTATGTATGTGCACCCCTTATCATATATACAGCGCTATGGAATGAATGGCGCTTTAATAATAAATAATAATAATAATAATAATAATAATAAATAATAAATATATTGTAAACACGTAACAGAATTGTTTCTCTACAAATGCATGATTTGTAGAGAAACAATTCTGTTACGTGTTTACAATATATTTATTATTTATTTTTCAGACGTCGAATATCTGAACATTGCACAAGAAAATTGTCTACAATATGTAAGATAGAATATCTATCCAAGTGTTTTTTGCTTTTTGGTTTGTTCACTATTATATTGATCACACCTGTCTTTTTGTGGCCATTCCCCTTATGGGATGGACCTCCTGCCCCTGTGGGTGGTGACTATAGTATATATAGCTTGTTAGAATTACTTTTGGATATACCTGTTGATGAAGGCACATCGCCAAAACGCATCCTGGTCATAGGACTATTTCCGTTTATGGAATAAAAAGATACCTGATTTGCATCAACACACGACTGCTGGGATTACTTTCTTATATTATTTCTGTGGAGTGACGTCCTCTCCCGGGGAGCGTGCACCTGAGCGAGTGCTGGTTTTTCCACATCCATCTGTGTGGAATATGTCACCTTTTATGGCGGATCTTTGGATGACACTGTTATGGGGGGGGGGATCTGTGGATGATACTGTTATGGGGATCTGTGGATGACGCACTGTTAATAACAGTGCATCATCCACAGATGCCCCCATAACAGTGCCATCCACAGATATCCCCTTAACAGTGCATCAACCACAGGTGCCCCCTTAACAGTGCATCATCCACAGATATCCCCTTAACAGTGCATCATCCATAGATGCCCCCATAACAGTGTCATCCACAGATCCCCGATAACAGTGTGTCATCCACAGATCCCCGATAACAGTGTGTCATCCACAGGTCCCCCATAACAGTGTGTCATCCACAGATCCCCCATAACAGTGTGTCATCTACAGATCCCCCATAACATTGTGTCATCTACAGATCCCCCATAACAGTGTGTTATCCAAATATTCCCCATAACAGTGTGTCATCCACTGATGCCCCATAACAGTGTGTCATCCACAGATCCCCCATAACAGTGTGTCATCCACAGATGCCCCCATAACAGTATCATCCACAGATCCCCCATACCAGTGTTATCCACAGATGCCTCATAACAGTGTGTCATCCACTGATGCCCATAACAGTGTCATCCACAGATGCCCCCATAACCGTGTGTCATCCACTGATGCCCATAATAGTGTCATCCACAGATCCCCCATAACAGTGTGTCATCCACAGATCCCCCATAACAGTGTGTCATCCACAGGTCCCCCATAACAGTGTGTCATCCAAAGATCCCCCATAGCAGTGTGTCATCCACAGATCCCCCATAACAGTGTGTCATCTACAGATCCCCCATAACAGTGTGTCATCCACAGATCCCCCATAACAGTGTGTCATCCACAGATCCCCCCATAACAGTGTGTCATCCACAGATCCCCCATAACAGTGTGTCATCCACAGATCCCTTATAACAGTGTGTCATCCACAGGTCCCCCATAACAGTGTGTCATCCACAGATCCCCCATAACAGTGTGTCATCCACAGATCCCCCATAACAGTGTGTCATCTACAGATCCCCCATAACTGTGTGTCACCCACAGATCCCCCATAACAGTTTGTCATCCACAGATCCCCCATAACACTGTGCCATCCACAGATCTCCCATAACAGTGTGTCATCCACAGATCCCTTATAACAGTGCACCTGCGCACTGAGGAGAGACTGAAAGGAGGGGAAGATCCGCGGAAGCAAGCAGAGGACAGCACAGCAGATGACTGAATAGCTTCTTTTGTAAGTAAATTATTTTATTATAGTGCTGAAACTGCTTTAAACTCAAAAGAAAAGTTTTGGAGAGTGTTTCCCTCTTTCTCAGGTCTGAAGCAATACAGAGGAAGAAAGGAAAACTCTTGAAAGCTTGTCTTTTAAGTATTAGGATAGTACAATAAAAAGGTATCCCTGCATACCGCAATACTTTCGTATTTTGTAATCTTATTTATATATACTTATTTTGTTTTTTTCAGTAGTATGATTAAGTGGTAAAAATTATTAGTGCCCCCCCCCTTCCATTTTTGACTGTGATATCTTATTTCCCCCCCCCCTATATATTTTTCCTAGAGTCGCCACTGCTCAAAGGTAGTATTTTCCGAAATACTGCCTGTACCACGAGCCACACAAGAAAGGCAGTGGGAGATTAGGGAGATTAACAAGTGGCTCAAGAACTGGTGTAGGAAGGAGGGGTTTGGGTTCCTGGAGAACTGGGCCGACTTCTCTATCGGCTACAGGCTCTATCGTAGGGATGGGCTGCACCTCAATGGGGAAGGGGCAGCTGTGCTGGGGAGAAAGATGGCTAGAAGGTTGGAGGAGTGTTTAAACTAGGGACTGGGGGAGGTAAATTACACTATAGGAGGGGAAGATAGTGCAGATAGAGACCGGGGGCAAGGTAGTGGGACTGGGGGAGGAATGGAAGGAGGGACTAGAACAGTTCAGAAGGAAAGGTGTAGGGTAAAAAATATACATAAACCTCTCAAATGTATGTATACTAATGCCAGAAGCCTGACTAATAAAACTGGGGAGCAGGAATTAGTGATGTGTGAGGAGAACTATGACATAGTGGGAATAACTGAGACATGGCTGGATGATAGCTATGACTGGGCGGTTAACTTACAGGGTTACAGTCTGTTTAGAAAGGATCATTAAAACTGGAGAGGGGAAGGGGTTTGCCTTTATGTAAAGTCTTGTCTAAAGCCCACACTCCGTGAATATATAAGTGAGGGACATGAACATGTGGAGTCACTGTGGGTAGAGATACATGGAGCTAAAAACAATAAATTACTAATAGGAGTTTACTGTAAACCACCTAATATACCAGAGTCCACAGAAAATCTACTACTAAACGAGATAGACGAGGCGGCAAATCATAATGAGGTGGTTATTATGGGGGACTTCAACTACCCAGATATAGACTGGGAAACTGAAACTTGTATATCTCATAAGGAAAACCCTATTAAAGGATAGTATTTAAACTAGGAAGGGGGGGCAAAAGAGTGAAAATAAAAGAGTCCAATTGCCCCCCGAAACAATGCCAGAACAGGCCAGAAGCACTGAGGTTAAGAAATGATAAGCTCAGAGTCCTGTCTACAAATGCTCGCAGTTTAGGTAAAAAAATCAATGAACTTGGGTCAATAATGGCATCTGAGAATGTAGATTTAGTGGCTGTTACAGACACATGGTTTAATGAAAGAAATGACTGGGACATAACCATACCAGGGTACTCTTTATACAGAAGAGACAGAGAAGGCAAGAAAGGAGGAGGAGTGGCCCTGTATGTGAAAGATAGCATTAAATCTAACCTAATACAAGTTGGTGAGGCCAACATAGAGTCAGTTTGGGTTACGCTGCAGTTTTCTAACCATGCAGTAACTCGTGTAGGTGTGATATATAGACCACCTGGTCAAGTTAAAGAACTAGATGATCTACTAGTTGAAGAAATAGCTAAAATGACAATGAAAGGAGAAGTTATCATTATGGGAGATTTCAATCTTCCAGATATAAACTGGAAAACCAAAATAGCAAGTTCTACCAGGAGTACAGATATTCTAAATTCCCTACTGGGGTTATCTCTACAACAAGTGGTTGAGGAGCCAACCCGGAGGGAGGCCATTTTGGATTTGGTATTCACAAACGGGGATTCGGTATATGATGTCATTGTAGGCGAAACCTTGGGATCTAGTGATCACCAGTCAGTGTGGTTTAATATAAGAACTGTGAAAGAGTCCCACCACACAAAAACAAAAGTTTTAGATTTTAGAAAAACAGACTTTTCAAAAATGAAATTAGTCATAAATGAGTCCTTATCAGACTGGAACGGATTACATGGAGTCCAGGAGAAATGGGACTACTTAAAAGGTGCATTATTGAAGGCAACAGAAAATTGCATTAGACTTGTCAGTAAAAGCAAAAAAAGGAGGAGACCAATGTGGTACTCAGCAGAAGTGGCCCAAATCATTAAAAATAAAAAGCTAGCATTTTGTAATTATAAAAAAACCCAGAGCAATGAAGATAAGGAAATCTACAAGATTAGGCAGAGAGAGGCCAAGCAAGTTATAAGAACTTCTAAAGCGCAGGCAGAAGAAAAACTAGCTCAGTCTATGAAAAAAGGGGATAAGACATTCTTCAGATATATAAATGAAAAAAGGAAATTAAAACAAGGAATAACTAAATTAAAAACAAAGGACGGAAGGTATGTAGAAGAGAATAAAGGGCTAGCCGACTGCCTTAATGAATACTTCTGTTCAGTTTTTACAAAAGAAAAAGGAGAAGGACCTCCACTAGAAAGAATGACTATTAAATCGTTTGATGCATGTATCTTTACAGAGGAAGATGTTCTAAGTTTGCTGTCTAAGGTGAAGACAGATAAGTCACAGGGGCCTGATGAGATACACCCAAAATTATTAAAAGAGCTTAGTGGTGAGCTGGCAAAACCGTTAACAGATTTATTTAACCAATCATTAGTAACAGGAGTCGTCCCGGAAGATTGGAAATTGGCAAATGTCGTGCCCATTCACAAGAAAGGTAGTAGGGAGGAATCGAGCAACTATAGACCAGTGAGTCTGACATCAATAGTAGGCAAATTAATGGAAACCCTATTAAAGGATAGGATTGTGGAACATCTAAAATCCCATGGATTGCAAGATGAAAAACAACATGGGTTCACTTCAGGGAGATCATGTCAAACAAATCTTATAGATTTTTTTGACTGGGTGAATAAAATAATAGACGGTGGAGGTGCAGTAGACATCGCATATCTAGATTTTAGTAAGGCTTTTGACACTGTCCCACATAGAAGACTTATCAATAAACTGCAGTCATTGAGCATGGACTCCCATATTGTTGAGTGGATTAGGCAGTGGCTGAGTGACAGACAACAGAGGGTTGTAGTCAATGGAGAACATTCAAAACAAGGTAATGTTACCAGTGGGGTTCCACAGGGATCTGTACTGGGACCGATTTTGTTTAATATCTTCATAAGTGATATTGCAAAAGGCCTCGCTGGTAAGGTTTGTCTTTTTGCTGATGACACAAAGATATGTAACAGGGTTGATGTTCCTGGAGGGAAACGCCAAATGGAAAAGGATTTAGGAAAACTAGAAGAATGGTCAGAACTCTGGAAACTGAAATTTAATGTGGATAAGTGCAAGATAATGCACCTGGGGCGTAAAAACCCAAGGGCAGAATATAGAATATTTGACACAGTCCTGACCTCAGTATCTGAGGAAAGGGATTTAGGAGTAATTATTTCAGAAGACTTAAAGGTGGGAAGACAATGTAATAGAGCAGCACGAAATGCCAGCAGAATGCTTGGATGTATAGGGAGAGGTATAAGCAGTAGAAAGAGTGAAGTGCTTATGCCGCTGTACAGAACACTGGTGAGACCTCACTTGGAGTATTGTGCGCAGTACTGGAGGCCATATCTCCAGAAGGATATAGATACTCTAGAGAGAGTTCAGAGAAGAGCTACTAAACTAGTACATGGATTGCAGGATAAAACTTACCAGGAAAGGTTAAAGGACCTTAATATGTATAGCTTGGAAGAAAGAAGAGACAGAGGGGATATGATAGAAACTTTTAAATACATAAAGGGAATCAACTCGGTAAAGGAAGAGAGCATATTTAAAAGAAGAAAAACTACCACAAGAGGACACAGTTTTAAATTAGAGGGGCAAAGGTTTAACAGTAATATAAGGAAGTATTACTTTACTGAGAGAGTAGTGGATGCATGGAATAGCCTTCCTGCAGAAGTGGTAGCTGCAAATACAGTGAAGGGGTTTAAGCATGCATGGGATAGGCATAAGGCCATCCTTCATATAAGATAGGGCCGGGGGCTATCCATAGTATTCAGTATATTGGGCAGACTAGATGGGCCGAATGGTTCTTATCTGCCGACACATTCTATGTTTCTATGTTTCTATGTTTCTATGAAAACAGGTTCTTGGCAATAACCAAAGACAATTACCTCTCCCAACTGGTTGAGGACCCGACTAGAGGGACGGCCATACTGGACTAAGTATTAACCAATAGGCCTGACAGAACAACAGACGTGCAGGTTGGTGGACACCTGGGAAATAGTGACCATAAAGTAATAACCTTCCAATTATCATTCAAAAGAGCGTTTCTACAGGGAGGAACAAAAATACCAAACTTCAAAAAAGCTAAATTTAGCCAACTAAGAGAGGCCATAGGCCTAACTAACTGGGACAAAGTCCTCAAAAATAAAAATACAGCCATAAAATGGGATATCTTTAAAAGCATCCTAAAATCTCATTGTGAGAGGTACATACCGTATGGGAATAAAAGGTTAAGGAACAAAAAGAAACCAATGTGGATAAATAGAACTGTAAAGAAAGCAATAAATGACAAAAAGAAAGCATATAGAGCACTAAAACAGGAGGGTAGCACGGAAGCACTGAAAAACTATAAGGAAAAAAATAGAACATGTAAAAAACAAATAAAAGTGGCCAACTAGAGACCGAGAGATTAATTGCCAAAGAGAGTAAAACTAACCCTAAAATGTTCTTTAATTATATAAATGTTAAAAAGTATAAATCTGAAGGTGTCGGCCCTTTAAAGAGTAATGAGGGGGGAGTCGCAGAGAGCGACGAGGAGAAAGCAAAGCTGTTAAATATTTTTTTCTCCAATGTATTCACTGAGGAAAATAAACTGTCAGATGACATGAAGAATGTAAAAATAAATTCCCCATTAAAAGTGTCCTGTCTGACCCAGGAAGAAGTACATCAGCGACTTAAAAAGATTAAAATAGACAAATCGCCAGGACCGGGTGGCATACACCCCCGTATCCTAAGGGAATTAAGTAATGTCATAGCCAGACCCTTATTTCTGATATTTGCGGACTCTATACTGACAGGGAATGTCCCACAGGATTGGCGCATGGCAAATGTGGTGCCAATATTCAAAAAGGGGTCCAAAAACAGAGCCTGGAAACTATAGGCTGGTAAGTTTAACATCTGTTGTGGGTAAACTGTTTGAAGGTTTTCTGAGAGATGCTATCTTAGAGGATCTCAATGAAAATAAGAAAATAACGCCATATCAGCATGGCTTCGTGAGGGATCTGTCATGCCCAACTAATTTAATCAGTTTCTATGAGGAAGTAAGTTCTAGACTTGACAGCGGCGAATCAATGGATGTCGTATATCTGGACTTCTCCAAAGCATTTGACACTGTACCACATAAAAGGTTAGTATATAAAATGAGAATGCTCGGACTGGGAGAAAACGTCTGTATGTGGGTAAGTAACTGGCTCAATGATAGAAAACAGAGGGTGGTTATTAACGGTACATACTCAGATTGGGTCACTGTCACTAGTGGAGTACCTCAGGGGTCAGTATTGGGCCCTATTATCTTCAATATATTTATTAATGATCTTGTAGAAGGCTTGCATAGTAAAGTATCAATTTTCGCAGATGACACAAAAACTGTGTAAAGTAATTTACACTGAAGAGGACAGTATACTACTACAGAGGGATCTGGATAGATTGGAGGCTTGGGCAGATAAGTGGCAGATGAGGTTTAACACTGACAAATGTAAAGTTATGCACATAGGAAGGAATAATGCAAGTCACCCGTACATACTAAATGATAAAAAACACTCGGTAACACTGACATGGAAAAGGATCTAGGAATTTTAATAAACAGCAAACTAAGCTGCAAAAACCAGTGTCAGGCAGCTGCTGCCAAGGCCAATAAGATAATGGGTTGCATCAGAAGGGGCATAGATGCCCGTGATAAGAACATAGTCCTACCACTTTACAAATCGCTAGTTAGACCACACATGGAGTACTGTGTTCAATTCTGGGCTCCTGTAAACAAGGCAGACATAGCAGAGCTGGAGAAGGTCCAGAGGAGGGCAACTAAAGTAATAACTGGAATGGGGCAACTACAGTACCCTGAAAGATTATCAAAATTTGGGTTATTCACTTTAGAAAAAAGACGACTGAGGGGAGATCTAATTACTATGTATAAATATATCAGGGGTCAGTACAGAGATCTATCCCATCATCTATTTATCCCCAGGACTGTGACTGTGACGAGGCAACATCCTCTGTGTCTGGAGGAAAGAAGGTTTGTACACAAACATAGAAAAGGATTCTTTACGGTAAGAGCAGTGAGACTATGGAACTCTCTGCCTGAGGAGGTGGTGATGGTGAGTACAATAAAGGAATTCAAGAGGAGCCTGGATGTATTTCTGGAGTGTAATAATATTACAGGCTATAGCTACTAGAGAGGGGTCGTTGATCCAGGGAGTTATTCTGATTGCCTGATTGGAGTCGGGAAGGAATTTTTTATTCCCCTAAAGTGGGGAAAATTGGCTTCTACCTCACAGGTTTTTTTTTTTGCCTTCCTCTGGATCAACTTGCAGGATAACAGGCCGAACTGGATGGACAAATGTCTTTTTTCGGCCTTATGTACTATGTTACTATGTTACTTACATAGCATTATTTGTGCCAACATTTTGGCATATCTTAATGTAGACACATTTATTCAGTTGCACCAAAAGGCAGGGGCGTAACTACCATAGCGGCAGACCATGCGACTGCTATGGGGCCCAGGGAAAGAGGGGGCCCAGTTGGGACCATCTCCTCTTCTACTGGGGGTGAAAACCCTGTCAGGACTCTACCCTCTAGATAAACAAATTTTAGCAAATGAGGCAGTGTGATAAATGGCCCAAGGCTTACTAAAGAGGTTTAGGCGGAAAACCTTCTGTCCTGTGTGAGGGGCCTGGTTTGATCCTTGCTATGGGGCCCTTAGTTCTCTATGTACGCCACTGCCAAAGGGAATTATTTCTCCAACATCCTTGACATTTCCCATTTTTAAACTAGAATGTGGGTTTTGGCAGTTTTTGTTTAGAAACATTTATTAAGGTGAAATTCAAGATTCTGAAATTCAAGATGTTAGCTTTCAAAACTGCATCAGAAAACCGGACCATGTGGCTGTACCCTTAGGGATAAGCAAATCGATTTGCACAAATAGATTTGTTCATCTGAACGAATTTTATTTCTGTGAAGGAGCATCATTCTACAGACAATTAAATAATGTACTGGCAGATTAATATGGCTCCACATCTCACGCTGCAATGATAATCTTGCAAATACTAGTTAAGTGAATCAGTGATTGTACATCCACCGCTAAAGTTCATTCAGCGGCTCATGCAAACCTTTTAATGCTGATTTGTTTATTGTACTATCATAGTGCATTGTCACGAGTTGGAGGTCACAGGAGAGACCACCGCGTCGTCATGCAATAAACAGAAATCAGGTACAGACACATAAGAGTTTATTGCATAAAACAAAAACAT
Source organism: Bufo bufo (assembly GCF_905171765.1). Lineage (NCBI taxonomy): Eukaryota > Metazoa > Chordata > Amphibia > Anura > Bufonidae > Bufo > Bufo bufo. Next base: position 114,907,991 of record NC_053391.1, read on the forward strand.
GAAAGGCAGCACAGAGAAAACATGAGCTCTATGTACCGTCAGCACAGTGGGAGAAAACCCCCACTGCGCCACTGTCTAGTAATACTCCAGAGGGGCGTGACTAAGCAACTCCTGGTGTTCACTAGAGCCCTAGATGGTAGGGTTAGACTTAGCTGCAGGAAGTTGCCAGGGTCCACTCTGGAGCGTGAACTAGACAGTGACAGCAGGAGCGAATGGACAACAGGTACCAGAAGGTACCGACGGCATACATAACATACAGGCAAATACAAAACAGAGCAACTAGTGATACAAGCAGGAGTTCACGCAAGGGAGCAGGAGTGGCAATGAGCAGAGAAGGACTTGCTCCACCAGTAGTAAACTGCATGGCCTTGTCATGCCACTCTGCTGCAAAGGCTTGCTGAACACAGACATCAGAATAAACACAAAGTAACTAAAACATAACTGACAGAACAGATAACAGAAAGACAGGAAGGAAGACATCAAAATGGACGGGAAAGAGGACGCAAATGAACAAGTAGGGAAACCCACAGAGCACAGGCAGACAGACACAGATCCCATGGGTCAGCAGCATGGGAGAGAGAGAGTACAAACCAGGAGCAAGACAAGACAACACACACCAGGAGAGCTGACCCAGAACTGAGGAAACCTCAGCCTTATATACAGGTTCCATGGGTGCAGCAAAGAGACCACACCCATGGAGCAGACAGAGGATTAACTCCTAATAGGAATACAGGGGAGTTAACCCATACAGAACCACAAATGACACACAGGAACAGAACTTCAGCAAGGAGCGCCGAATGAGCAAGAACGGAAGGTCACAGTCAAAGGTAACGACTGTGACATGCATGAGCCGATACTCGCAGTAATGGCGGATGCACAAGATTGACAAGTCCGGGCAAGATGCGTAGCCATATTATTCTCTGAGCAGAAGGATTGTCTGAAGCTGTGGCGATGTTCTTTAAAAAAGTGTAAATTTGTTCAGATGAAAAAATTTATTCATACGAATCAATTCACTCATCCCTACTACCTTTACATTATAGAGTAATATATTTGTATATTTTATCATTGGCCCCAACTTGTGTAAAGGTAAACTTGTGTTTTAATCTTTTTGTCCTTTTGATAAGGATATTTCTGCCATTCTACTTTACTATCAAAATGGTTAATGTGTAAAAATGTAGCAATAAATGATGTAAAGATGAAAATGTCTACATTAAAGATTGTCTATCTTTTGTCCTTGGAGAATGTCATTCAAAACACTCAATTCCACTATTCAAATCAATACTTGATTGCGACAATATTTTTTGATGGAAAAGCCACTGTCAAATGAAAGCAAAGCGCTTGCAATAGCCCAAAGTGAAATGACTTGAAATTTGTGCAATTTCATCTAAGAAAAATAGTGTCTTGATAATGAATGCAATCATGTCCCTAAATTATAGGCACCAAAGACACCATTACAGGCTGAAAACAAAGGTGAATTGATCACGGTAATGTTATTGCGTTCTATTCTATGCAGTGGATGATATTACAGTGTGGTTATTTCTGACTGCTCTGCTTAATAGAGTTTGTGTTTTCCCAGCATAACTTTTTCTAAGAATATTAATAATTTATGTCATTTTTGTTGACACTTTGCAGACTGAAAATGAAAGTCTTATGATTACTATGAAACTAAAAATATGCAGTGTTGCAAGAAAGAGGGGAATCAAATAATGATAATCCGGTTGAAAAGAAAAGGGGTGAATATATTTGTTGTACATTAGTTGTACATTAGAATTGCAGCTTATTGCTAGCATCCTAAATATCTTATTGCATCATTATTATGAAATCAAACAATAAATGAAAATTCCTAAATATAGGCAACTTAATTAAAGGGGTTGTGCAGCAATTTATATTGATGATATATCCTCAGGATAGGTTATCAATATCTGATCAGCGGTGGTCCGAAACCTGGCACCCCCATCAACCAGCTGTTTGACGAGGAGGCGGTGCTCCATGCGAGCACCGCTTCCTGGTCTGTACACTATGAGTTGTTGTAATGAACCCTGAGATGGTAGCTAGGTGGCTCGCCGGTTTTGAACCGAACGGCCGAGAGCCAGAGTGATTATAGCTCACCGTTCGGTTCTCCGTTCGCCAATTTAATCCAAAAGAAGTGAAATGCTGCAGCTGAGATTCTCCCAAGTAGCGATCAGTTACCCAAACACCAGTTGAAACATGATGAAGGGTGTAGCAGACAGCTTTATTGATGCCACACTTTATTTTATGGAAGTCCCCCTGCAAGAGGACCTCCCACAGTATACAAATGTAATAACCAATCACATTGTTCATTTACAGTCTAGAGACATTCCCCAAAAATGTACACAACCCCCCTGCCTGTGATACAATCAACAACACAATAAGCATTGCCTATGACACAATCAACAACACAATAGCATTGCCCATGGCACAATCAACAACACAATAGGCATTATCTGTGACACAATTAGCAAAATAAAAGTAATGAATCCAGGGGGTTTATATAAGGTTACAAACTGTGGTCCAGGCAATAACAGGGGTTCTGTTACAGTTGTCTCTTATGGATCGAAGGCGTAGGTGTAATTACAAGTACTTGCTCCATTCAAGTGAATAGAGCGAGAACTTGTATTTACCCTGGAATTCTGAGATGAGGTACAGTGTAATGAAGAGGAAGCAACGCTCGCATGGAGCTCCGCCTCCCCTTCGAACAGATGATAGGTAGGGGTGTCGGGTGTCATACCCCTGCCATTAAGATATTTATGACCTATATTGAGGATAGGTCATCAATAGAGATGAGCAAAGTTTGGAAAATTGAATTCGGACGATTTGCCGAAGTTCGTGAAGAAATTTAATTAGCTCCAAATTTATTTGTCACGAATCACAATAAATCAGGTATACCCAGGCTTAATGATATGCATTTCACTTGGTGGCCTAATCTCAGTGTAAAATCTTCGAACTTAGACTGTAAGGACAGTCCAGGGAGATTGCAGCGAGAGGGTATCGCCGTGTGCATTACGTTCTAGTGCACCCACATTCATAGTTAATCAGTTTTGTAGGTTCTGTGCCATCACTATTACAGGCAGTTGCAATTTATCACCATCTACATCACTGTTCAGGGCAGCAAGATTCATAGCTAATCCCTTCTGTTAGCTGTGGAATTACTGTGCATTAGAGATGGCCTTGCGGTTTGCCCGGCAGTCGTTTTGCGGTGAACTTTGCGCGTTTGAGATTCGCCCAACATGTGAACATATGGCAAAGTCCGCTGGCACCATATTCTTTTGAATTGCGCCGAACTTTGACCCATGACACATCCATCAGGTGGGACAGGACAGCCAATTGAGACATTTCAGCACATGGACACACCCCCAACATATCAAAAAACGCAATATGGCAGCCATTTTACATTCTGTGTTTCGCCAGTGTAGGGAGAGGTTGCTTTGTGGAGCAGGGACAGGCTGTTAAGGACACCAAACACTAGCTAATAGGGCCACAAAAGTCCTTTTAAAGACTGGTATAGGTGTGCTATCGATAGGTGTGATATACTGAGGGGTGTGATATACTTATAATATACTTTCTAACATAGAAAGTATATTATATTGCATTTGTATTGTGCAGCAGTTGTATGCGTATCTGCTAAGATACCGCAGCTATACAGAGGGACAAGCGCTATTGAACAACTATTTGCAACGGGTGTGATATACCTGTTGCCCCCCAAAAAACTGATTGAGGGGTGTGATATACCTTCTTCCACAAAATACTGATTAAGGGCTGTAATATATCTGTTACCCCAAATAAACAGGGTGGTGTGATTTAACTGTTGTGGCAAAAAAAATAATTGAGGGGTTTGATATACCTGCTTCCACAAAATACTGATTAAGGGGTTTGATATGCCTGCTTCCACAAAATACTGATTGAGGGCTGCGATATACCTGCTTCCAAAGAATACTGATTAAGGGGTTTGATATACCTGCTTCCACAAAATTCTGATTGAGGGTTGCAATATACCTGCTTCCACAAAATACTGATTAAGGGGTTTGATATACCTCATTCCAATTAAATATTGATTGAGGGCTACGATATACCTGCTTCCACAAAATACTGATTAAGGGGTTTGATATACCTTCTTCCAATTAAATATTAAGCAATCGATAATTTGATCAAGGAAGAGCGGGTGATGGAAGGCCATGGTAGAAAATTACAAAATCTTGACAAAGTATAGAAAAACTGGTTACTATAGGGCTGGGTACGTGTTAGAGATTTTTTTTTTTTTGTCCCTCCTCTCTCTCCCTTTGGGGTGGTGGGTGGGTACTCAAATGGGAGGAAAAGAAAGAGAAAAAAGAAAAAAAAAATTCTTGTGTAGTTTTGTAACTTTAATGGTCAATTTGGAACTTCTTTATTGTTAAAGTTGATGTGTTTCGTGTGTAGATGTGTATGTTTCTATGAAATCGAAAAAAAAAGTTTAATAAAAAAAATATATATATTGATTGAGGCCTGCAAAATACCTGATTCCACAAAATACGATTTAAGGGGTTTGATATACCTGTTTCCACCAAATGTTGATTGAGGCCTGTGATATACCTGCTTCCACAAAATACTGATTTAGGGGTTTGATATACCTGCTTCCACAAAATACTGATTGAGGGCTGCGATATACCTGCGTCCACAAAAATAGTGATTAAGGGGTTTGATATACCTGCTTCCACCAAATACTGATTGAGGCCTGCGATATACCTGCTTCCACAAAATACTGATTAAGGGGTTTGATATACCTCCTTTCAATTAAATATTGATTGAGGGCTACAATATACCTGCTTCCACAAAATACTGATTAAGGGGTTTGATATATCTCCTTCCAATTAAATATTGATTGAGGCCTGCAATATACCTGATTCCACAAAATACGATTTAAGGGGTTTGATATACCTGTTTCCACCAAATATTGATTGAGGCCTGTGATATACCTGCTTCCACAAAATAGTGATTAAGGGGTTTGATATACCTGCTTCCACCAAATACTGATTGAGGCCTGCGATATACCTGCTTCCACAAAATACTGATTAAGGGGTTTGATATACCTCCTTTCAATTAAATATTGATTGAGGGCTACGATATACCTGCTTCCACAAAATACTGATTAAGGAGTTTGATATATCTCCTTCCAATTAAATATTGATTGAGGCCTGTAATATACCATGCTTCCACATAATACGATTTTAGGGGTTCGATATACCTGCTTACACTAAATATTGATTGAGGCCTGCGATATACCTGCTTCCACAAAATACTAAATAAAGGCGTCGATATGCCTGTTTCCACCAAATATTTATTGAGGCCTGCAATATTCCTGCTTCCACAAATACTGCTCTTCTCTAGGCACACGGTCATTTTGAAAATGACAAGCAGAGGAAGAGGCAGGCCATTCCGCAGGTGTGCTAGGGGTGAGGAAGGTGCACCAGGCCGGAGCCTAAGTGGGTAGTTGGAGAAGGTGCGTGTGATTACTACAAAGGGCACACCAGAGTTGGGTGAGTGGCTCACTCAGCCATTCTGCTTCTGCACCCTCCTCATCCTCTGTATCTGCACCCTCCTTGCTCTCTATGTGCACCCCCAAATAAACCACCACCACCATAACCCATCCACTAGAGTCAGAGGAATTATTGTCCCATCCATTCCCAGAACTTGCCGATGCGCAACCATTCTTGACATCGGATGAGGAAGAGGAGGTAGCAACGGCCGCCACCCAGCAGTCTGACGACAGTACCCACATCAGCCCAAGAAGGGAGGTCCCCACTGTTGCTGCCTACTCCGAGATCTCAAATGTTAGTGGTGGTGAAGGTTACGATGATGATGTGTCGATGGATGTCATGTGGGTGCACACAAAAGAGGAAGAGGAGAGGAGTTCAGAGGGAGAGACGGAGCAGCAGAAAGGGAGAAGAAGGAGGAGAAGCAGGCAGAGCTTGCAGGGCACAGGAGGCAAAAAGCAGACTGCAAATGTATCTGGAGCGAGACATCCACCATGGACGGTCACTTCTTGCACTCCCAGGACGCCGGCACATGACTTTTCAGTCAGCTGCTGACAATAGTGTTGCCAATTGCAGTCTGTGCTGTCAACGCATAAGTCACGGTAAGCCCAACACTCACCTAAGGACGACCATCTTAAGAAGGCACCTGGCCTCCCATCACCGAGCCCAGTGGGAGCAACGCCGTCAGAACTCACAAAGCCACACCCCCGGTGCTCAACATCCTCCCTCTTCTCCTTCTCTTTCTCCTCCCATTTGACCTCCACTCCACCTTCCAACGTGCTGTCGTTGCCTTCATCTGGCAGAAGGCAGGCTTCCGTGGCCCAAATGTTTGAGCTTTCAAAAGTTGATGACGCCGGATGACCCTCTTACCCAACGGCTGACCGCTGGCTTGTCGGAACTGCTAGCCCGCCAACTACTGCCATACAAACTGGTGGACTCAGAAGCCTTTAAAAAATTTGTGGCCATTGGCACACCGCAATGGAAGGTCCGCAGAAGGAAATATTTCTCCCAGAAGGGCATCCCAGAGCTAAATGGCCACGTTCAGCGGCAAGTAAATATATCTCTGGCACACATTGTCGGTGCCAAGATACATCTGACCACAGACACGTGGTCTAGCAAACACGGGCAGAGAAGGTACATAACTTTTACTGCCCACTTGGTGGACCTTCTGATGGCCGTGAAGCATGTAACCCGTGACTCCCACGTGGATTTGGTGTTACCGTCTTGAATTGCATGCAGACCTGCCTCTTCTTCTCCTTCTCCTACTCCATCCTCCTTCTCCTCCTCAGCTGACTCCTCCTTTTCCACTGCTACCGTCTCTTCCGCTGCACTCCCCAAGCTCCCCAGAACCTGTTGGACATCCCAGGTGAGACGTTGCCATGCTGTGCTGCGTCTGTTGTGCCTGGAAGCCAAGAGCCACACCGGTCCTGAAATGCTTTCAGCTCTGCAGTCACAGGCCGATCAGTGGCTCAATTTGACAGTTGGTAAAGTGGTGTGCGACAACGGTGCCAATCTGCTGAGCTCGTTGAAGCAGGGCAAAATGACACACTTGCCGTTCATGGCACAAGTCCTAAACTTAGTCGTGCAGCGATTCGTTGCCAAATACTCCGAGGTCCAGGACGTCTTGCGGCATGCCAGGAAAATCTCTGGCCATTTTAGAAGATCTTACACGGCCATGGCTTGCATTGTTGATGTTCAGCGGCGACACCACTTGCCCAACAGACGTATGATTTGTGACAGCCCAACGCACTGGAACTGCACCTTTTATGTGTTTGATAGGCTGCTCCAGCAGCAATGTGCCGCTAACGACTACCTGTACGAACTCTGCAGCAGGAAAGGTTCTGGGGAGCTTGGTTTCTTTTCACCGCGCCAATGGCAGTTCATGCGCGACACATGCAGACTTCTGCGGCCATTTGATGAGATCATTAAACTGGTCAGTCGCAGCCAGGGTGCCATCAGTGACATCGTACCTTACACATTCTTTCTAGAGCGTGAATTGCGTCGTGTCATTGATCAAGCGGTCGAGCTGCAGGAGCTGGAAAATGAGGAAGTCGTAATAATGAATGAATTCCCGGGGGGGGGGGGCTACTCCATCTGGGACAAGTCAGCAGGTAACTGAAGAGGAGTAAGAGGAGAATGGTGGCTGGGGGGAGAAGGAGGAGCAAGAAGAGCAGGATTTGAAGGGGACTTTAAACTTTTCGGGGATCCCTGGTGTTGTCCGTGGCTGGGGGGGGAGGAGAAAGAGGACAACATTTTCCTGGGAGATGATCAGGAGCCAGGGAGCTCCACCGCTTCCAATTTAGTGCAAATGGGGGCCTTCATGCTCCAGTGTTTGAAGAGGGACCCCCATATAAAAAGCATAAAGGGCAAGGACCAGTACTGGCTGGCAACGTACTTAGACCCCCGGTACAAATACAAAATGGCGAACATGTTAACAGTATCACAGAGGGCTGGAAAATGCAGCATTTCCAGGCATTGCTGCGAGAGATGCTGCATTCTGCTGTTGCGGGCGCTGGCAGAGGAATTTCCACCCACAGCTAAACAGGTGCGGATACCAATCCTACCGCGCCTTCAAGAAGAGGACGGTTTCAAGATGTGTTGGTCACTTTGGATATGAGATCATTCTTTTAGCCAATCCATCGACAGCCGCCCTCCGGATCCAGCCTCAGGGAACGCTCTGAGAAGTGAAGAACCCCTTGACTACTGGTTGTGCAGGCTTGACCTGTGGCAAGAGCTAGCACAATTTGCCATGGAACGTTTGGCTTGACCCTCGTTGAGTGTCCTGTCCGAAAGGATGTCCTGCGCAGCAGGGGGGATAGTGACCGATAAGCGCACTCGTCTAGCTAACGACAGTGTGGACAACCTCACATTTCTAAAAATGAATGAAGCATGGATCTCGGAAGAATTCAACACCTGTGACGACCATGTGTAATTGAATTTCCTCATGACAGCCCACACATATCTGCCACCACCCAGAACAATGAATGGTCCTGGTCTTATGCATATACAGCGGCCTAAAAAGCTTTTTCTGTCAGGTGAATGCCTAATTTTTGGGGCCTGTACTCCAGTGGCCTAAAGTAAAATTGTTATCCAGAGACTGCCTAATGTGCCTCCAGCCACATAATCAAAAGTTCTTTTCTGTCAGATGAAGGCCTAATGTTGGGGGCCTGTACTGGCCTACAGTAACATTTTTATCCAATAACCACCTAATGTACCTCCCACCAAATCGCCTAATTTTTGGGGCCTGTACTTGGCTACAGTAAAATTTGTATCCAGTGACCGCCTAATGTACCTCCAGCCACATAATTACAAGTACTTTTCTGTAAGGTTAATGCCTAAGTTTTGGGGCCTGTACTGCAGTGGCCTACAGTAAAAATTGTATCCACTGACCCCCTAATATACCTCTAACCACATAATAACAAGTTTGTTTCAGTCAGGTAAAGCCAAATTTTTAGGGCATGTACTGGCCTACAGTAAAATTTTTACCCAGTGACCGCCTAATGTACCTCCAGCCATATAATAATAAGTTATTTTCTGTCAGGTGAATGCCTTTTTTGGGGCCTTTACTCCAGTGGCCTACAATAAAATGTTTATCCAGTGAGCGTCTAATGTACCTCCAGCCATATCATCACAAGTTATTTTCTGTCAGGTTAATGAATGATGCTTGGGGCCTGTACTCCAGTTGTCTACAGTAAAATTTTTGTCCTGTGACCGCCTAATGCAACTCAAGCCACATCATGACAAGTTCTTTTCTGTGAGGTTAATGCATCATTTTTGGCGCTTGTAATTGCCTACAATAAAATTTTTAGAAAGTGACCGCCTAATTTACCTGCCACCAAATCATCACAAGTTCTATTCTGTCAGGTAAATGCCTAATTTTTGGGGCCTGTACTCCAGTGGTCTACAGTAAAATTTTTATCTAGTGACCGCCTAATGCAGTGTTTCCCAACCAGTGTGCCTCCAGCTGTTGCAAAACTACAACTCCCAGCATGCCCGCACAGCCAAAGGCTGTCCGGGCATGCTGGGAGTTGTAGTTTTGCAACAGCTGGAGGCACACTGGTTGGGAAACACTGGCCTAATGTACCTCCAGCCACATAATCATAAGTTCATTTCTGTCAGGTGAATGTCTAATTTCTGGGTGCTGTAATGGCCTACAATAAAATTTTTATACAGTGATTACCTAATGTACATTCAGCCACATATTCAAAAGCTGTTTTCTGTCAGGTGAATGCCATGATTTTTGGGGCCTGTACTGGCCTACAGTAAAATTTTTAGCCATTGACCGCCTAATGAAACTCCAGCTATATAATCACAAGTTCTTTTCTGTCAGTTCAATGCCTACGGTAATTTTTGGGGCCTGTACTCCAGTGGCCGACAATAAATGTTTATTCAGTGACCGCCAAATGTGCCTCCAGCCACCTAATCACAAGTTCTTTTCTGTCAGGTGAATGCCTGATTTTTGGGGCCATTACTCCAGTGGCCTACAGTAAAATTTTTGTCCAGTGACCGCCTATTTCACCTCCAGCCACATCATCACAAGTTCTTTTCTGTGAGGTTAATGCATAAATTTTGGCGCCTGTACTGGCCTAAAGTAAAATTTTTAGCCAATAACTCCCTAATGTACCTCCAGCCACATAATTACAAGTACTTTTCTGTCAGGTGAATGCTTAATTTTTGGGGCCTGTACTTCAGTGGCCTACAGTAAAAATGTTATCCACTGATCCCCTAATGTACCTCCAACCACATAATAACAAGTTCTTTTCTGTCAGGTTAAAGCCTAATTTTGGGGCCTGTTCTGGCCTACAGTAAAATTTTTAGCCAGTTACCGCCTTATGTTCCTCCAGCCACATAATCACAAGTTCTTTTCTGTCAGGTGAATGCCTGATTTTTGGGGCCTGTAATGGCCTTCAGTAAATTTTTTATCCTTTGACCGCCTAATGTACCTCCAACCTCATAATCACAAGTTCTTTTCTATCAGGTGAATGCCTAATTTTTGGGGCCTGTAATGGCCTACAGTAAAATTTTTAGCCAGTGACCACCTAATGTACCTCCATCCACATAATCACAAGTTCTTTTCTGTCAGGTGAATGCCTAATTTTTAGGGGCTGTACTGGCCTACAGTAAAATTTTTATCCAGTGACCGCCTAATGTACCTCCAGCCACATCATCACAAGTTCTTTCCTGTCAGGTGTATGCCTAATTTTTGGGGCCTGTACTGGCCTACAGTAACATTTTTATCAATTGACTGCGTAATGTACATATTTAGACACATAATCGCAAGTTCTTTTCTGTCAGGTGAATGCCTAATTTTTGTGGCCTGTACTCCAGTCACCTACAGTAAAATTTTATCCTTTGACCGCCTAATGTACCTCCAGCCACATGATCACAAGTTCTTTCCTGTCAGGTGAATTCCTAACTTTTGGGGCCTGTAGTGGCCTACAGTTAAATTTTTATTCAGTAACAGCCTAATGTACCTCCAGCCACATAATCACAAGTTCTTTTCTGTGAGTTGAATTCCTAATTTTTGGGGCCTGTAATGGCCGACAGTTAAATTGTTATCCTGTGACCGCCTAATGTACCTCAAGCCACATAATCACAAGTACTTTTCTGTCATGTGAATGCCAAATTTTTGACGCCTATACTCCAGTGGCCTACAGTAAAATTTTTATCCAATGACCGCCTAATGTACCTCCAGCCACATCATCACAAGTTCTTTCCTGTCAGGTGAATGGCAAATTTTTGGTGTCTGTACTGGCCTACTGTAAAATTTTTATCCTTTGACCGCCTAATGTACCTCCAACCTCATAATCACAAGTTCTTTTCTATCGGGTTAATGCCTAATTTTTGGGGCCTGTAATGGCCTACAGTAAAAAAAAATTGCCAGTGACCACCTAATGTACCTCCATCCACATAATCACAAGTTCTTTTCTGTCAGGTGAATGCCTAATTTTGGGGGCCTGTACTCCAGTGGCCTACAGTAAAATTTTTATCCAGTGACCGCCTAATGTACCTCCAGCCACATCATCACAAATTCTTTCCTGTCAGGTGAATGGCAAATTTTTGGTGCCTGCACTGGCCTACAGTAACATTTTTATGCAGTAACCGCCTAATGTACCTCCAGCCACATAATTACAAGTACTTTTCTGTCAGGTGAATGCTTAATTTTTGGGGCCTGTACTTCAGTGGCCTAAAGTAAAAATGTTATCCACTGATCCCCTAATGTACCTCCAACCACATAATAACAAATTATTTTCTGTCAGGTTAAAGCCTAATTTTGGGCCCTGTTCTGGCCTACAGTAAAATTTTTAGCCAGTTACCGCCTTATGTTCCTCCAGCCACATAATCACAAGTTCTTTTCTGTCAGGTTAATGCCTAATTTTTGGGGCCTGTAATGGCCTACAGTAAAATTTTTAGCCAGTGACCGCCTAATGTACCTCCATCCACATAATCACAAGTTCTTTTCTGTCAGGTGAATGCCTAATTTTGGGGGCCTGTACTCCAGTGGCCTACAGTAAAAATTGTATCCAGTGACCACCTTATATAGTGTCCAGCAGATCCCTTTAAAACATAACTTTTACTTTTTCATATTATATAAAATAATACCACCGTGGTGGTTCACCAGTGAAAAATAGTGAGACAAACAACAATGATGAAAGATAAAAGATGCTCCTGGAAGCCTAACGTTGATACAGTAGTTAGGTGGTGAGTAAACACAGGGCAGCTAAGGGGAGCAGTAGGTATATCTAACCTGTCCCTACGCTCACTCTGACTGATTCCTCAGCCCAGGGACGTTCCCTAGAGGTGGAGACTCCCTGTCCTCGTGCCTGGGCCCTGCGTTTACCCTCCTCTCAAAAAATAATAAATAGAGCCTGGAAAACAGAGCCTGGAAACTATAGGCCGGTAAGTTTAACATCTGTTGTGGGTAAACTGTTTAAAGGTTTTCTGAGAGATGCTATCTTAGAGCATCTTAACGGAAATAAGCAAATAACGCCATATCAGCATGGCTTTGTGAGGGATCGGTCATGTCAAACTAATTTAATCAGTTTCTATGAGGAGGTAAGTTCTAGACTTGACAGCGGCGAATCAATGGATGTCGTATATCTGGACTTCTCCAAAGCATTTGACACTGTACCACATAAAAGGTTAGTATATAAAATGAGAATGCTTGGACTGGGAGAAAACATCTGTAAGTGGGTAAGTAACTGGCTCAATGATAGAAAACAGAGGGTGGTTATTAACGGTACATACTCAGATTGGGTCACTGTCACTAGTGGAGTACCTCAGGGGTCAGTATTGGGCCCTATTCTCTTCAATATATTTATTAATGATCTTGTAGAAGGCTTGCATAGTAAAATATCAATTTTCGCAGATGACACTAAACTGTGTAAAGTAATTAACACTGAAGAGGACAGTATACTACTACAGAGGGATCTGGATAGATTGGAGGCTTGGGCAGATAAGTGGCAGATGAGGTTTAACACTGACAAATGTAAGGTTATGCACATGGGAAGGAATAATGCAAGTCACCCGTACATAGTAAATGGTAAAACACTCGGTAACACTGACATGGAAAAGGATCTAGGAATTTTAATAAACAGCAAACTAAGCTGCAAAAAACAGTGTCAGGCAGCTGCTGCCAAGGCCAATAAGATAATGGGTTGCATCAAAAGGGGCATAGATGCCCGTGATGAGAACATATTCCTACTACTTTACAAATCACTAGTCAGACCACACATGGAGTACTGTGTACAGTTCTGGGCTCCAGTGAACAAAGCAGACATAGCAGAGCTGGAGAGGGTCCAGAGGAGGGCAACTAAAGTAATAACTGGAATGGGGCAACTACAGTACCCTGAAAGATTATCAAAATTAGGGTTATTCACGTTAGAAAAAAGACGACTGAGGGGAGATCTAATTACTATGTATAAATATATCAGGGGTCAGTACAGAGATCTATCCCATCATCTATTTATCCCCAGGACTGTGACTGTGACGAGGGGACATCCTCTGCGTTTGGAGGAAAGAAGGTTTGTACACAAACATAGAAAAGGATTCTTTACGGTAAGAGCAGTGAGACTATGGAACTCTCTGCCTGAGGAGGTGGTGATGGTGAGTACAATAAAGGAATTCAAGAGGGGCCTGGATGTGTTTCTAGAGCGTGATAATATTACAGGCTATAGCTACTAGAGAGGGGTCGTTGATCCAGGGAGTTATTCTGATTGCCTGATTGGAGTCGGGAAGGAATTTTTAATCCCCTAAAGTGAGGAAAATTGGCTTCTACCTCACAGTTTTTTTTTGCCTTCCTCTGGATCAACTTGCAGGATAACAGGCCGAACTGGATGGACAAATGTATTTTTTCGGCCTTATGTACTATGTTACTATGTTACTATGTTAACAAAGCTCCCCAAGAGCTGACGGGTGATACTCTGCGTCCCAGGTAACAGATTACCCACATGGACACCAATGGATAAGATCAGACCAGATTATGTTTATAAATAGGTGAACGAAGGTACGTATCGCCTATAAACATGAAAAAACCAAGCACAAGGGCATCATAACGGTGCGTTCCCAGGCTGGTTCACATAAACCCCTACGCGTTTCCCCTATTGCTAGGTTCATCAGGGGGCATTCACGGTCAAGGGTACAACCATCATATATGACAAGATAAATCAAATATACTTATGATATAGTGGAGGACACAGGACCAGAGACGCAGACGATAATAGGCATAGGACCAAGGGACCAATTGATATGTCCCACCTGTGAAAAATAGAGACATTATAAGTTTGGGTGCTAAATATAAGATATATAATAAATCCTCCTGCATCTCAGCACTTACTTAGTGTCCTAGGCAGTCAGGAGGCTAAAGGGCCCAATAGGATAAGGGCCAGCACTTCACCCAAGAAGCTGTAAGCAAAGAGTTTTACATATAATGTGAGGCATATTACATGCCAAGATGTTCATTTACCAGCTCCCAGTAGATGGTCCTTACTTACATTTAGGCTGCGTCCCAGTAACGTCCTGTTCCTCCTACTATTCACACTCTCTCTAGTTTCCCTAAATACCCTTTTACCAGCTGTTCAAACTTGGCGCTGATTGACACGTCAGGCGGGTCACTTCCGGGAGTCAGACGCCACAGTCAGCGTCATTACCGGTCCGTGAGCCGCACATACAGATTACCACCGGTCCCTACAGTGAAGGAATACATCACTTCCGTCCGAGGAACCTCAGGTAGAGCCTCAGTGCGCCGCCTACGTTGTGTGGAACGCATAGAGCGGCCACATCCGGTCTCGTGGAACGCATTATCGCGTCACATCCGGTCTGTGAGCCGTCCCATTCAGAATGCATCGGATCTCTGTCATAGGAGGCGGCCCCACGGGCCTGGCTACATCATACATTGGTATATGAGCAGCATAGACCTGCAGCGGCAATCTAGTGTATAAATATGATATTACAAAGATCAGTTGATAAGGGGCAGGGGGATTGGGTGTGAGAATGATAAGCAAACGTCCATTTCCATAATTTTCACTTAGGTGTACTACCTACGATATAGGTGACACCTGATGCACATTAGATATTTAATGTGCAATATCTGGATACATAGTGTATCCTATTTGTTTCATCTTGGCTATAATAAAATTACCGAATAGCGCTATTCTTGATCAGAGGGATAAAGGGAAAAACACACACATAGCCACCCCCGCAGATCATAGAAAACAAGAAAAAGTGAGTCTTTCATTAATCCCGAGTGGTGCCTGGGATCTGAAGCGATGAATCCAGGCGCACTCTTTCTGGAGAATTTTACGGTCCCAGTCTCCACCCCTAGGTGACAATGGGATGGCATCAAGGACCGAAAATCTCAGACAACTGGGATCACCACCATGGACGTCAATTACATGTGATCTTCTTCTTGACCACGTCGTTCACATGTTCACAAATCCGCCGCCTGACCTCTCTAATGGTCTTGCCTATATAATCCATAGGACAAGGGCACTGGCATATATATACCGCACCCTTGCTCCTACAGTTATAAAAATCCCTGATTTGGTAAGCTTGACCAGTGACTGAGCAAATGATTGATTTTGCAGTGGAGATAAAGGCACAGGCTTTACAGGAGCCACACTTGAACATACCGCAAGGCTTGCGGTCCAGCCAGGTCCCCACTCCACTTGGTGTAGTGTAGTGGCTGTGGACAAGGCGGTCTCTTAGGCTCCTCCCCCGCCTATATGTGACACTCGGTTGTTTAGTGAGCACACCCCTAAGGTCAGGGTCCATGTGGAGAATGGGCCAGTACCTTTTCAAGACTGACATTACCTCCGTGTTTGCTGAGTCAAACATAGATATCAGGCGTATTGGTTGTTGTCCACTCTGTGCCTTGGGTTTGGGGATGAGGAGCTCAGTGCGTTCCCTACCTATGGCATTCTGGAACGCGCCCCCAAGAACCGTTTGAGGGTAGCCCCTCTCCCTAAATCTCGTCTGTAGCTTCTTGGCCTCACTGTAGAACGCTTCACCCTCAGAACAGTTTCTCTGGGTCCTCAAATATTGGCCCCTCGGTATGCCACGTTTGTGCGGTGTAGGGTGATGGCTCTCCCAATGTAGCAGCGAGTTGGTTGCGGTGTCCTTCCTATACATATTTGCAATAAGTTTTTCTCCCTCCCTGGTTATCCGTACATCAAGGAAGGGAATTGTGTAAAGGTCAAACTCGAAGGTAAACCGCAAACCAATATCGTTGCTATTAAGGGACCCGACAAACTCTCGGAGTTCCTCTGACCCACCCTTCCAAATCACGAAGATGTCATCTATATAGCGTGTCCAGAAGGTGATCTTATCGGACCACCAGGTCACAGCATCTGGAAACACGCATATGTCCTCCCACCAGCCCAGGAAGAGGTTGGCATAAGTGGGGGCACAAGGGCTCCCCATTGCAGTCCCCCTGAGCTGGTGGTAGAACCGTGAGTTAAAAAGGAAGAAATTGTGGGTCAGAGTAAACTCGAGAAGTCTGAGGATGAAGGTGTTATGCGCTTATATACCTCCAGCCACTTAATCACAAGTTTTTTTCTGTGAGTTGAATTCCTAATTTTTGGGGCCTGTAATGGCCTACAGTAAAATTTTTATCCTGTGACCGCCTAATGTACCTTCAGCCACATGATCACAAGTTCTTTTCTGTCGGTTGAATGCCTTATTTTGGGGCCTGTACTCCAGTGGCCTACAGTAACATTTCTTATCCAGTGACTGCCTAATTTACCTCCAGCCACGTTTGCGAACCGTCCCGCCCTATGTTCGTCTAGACCATCACTACTGTGCATCAATTTACAGGACAATTAAAGCATCAGGTGTAATTTATCGCCATAGATTTAACCATGCAGTGGGGATGGTGGCGGCAACGACAGTACTGGCCCCATAACAGAGTTGAGATATTGGCAGCAATAGCAACAGCAGTGGTAGTAGTGGCCCCCTGACAGAGTGGGGTCAGTGGCTGCAGCAGCAGCAGTGACAGCAACAGTGACAATAGTGGCCCTATGACAGAGTGGGGAGGCTGGCAGCAGTGGCAGTAACAGTGATAATCTTGGCTCCATGACAGAGTGGGGATGGTGGAGGCAGTAGCAGTAGCAGTAGTGGCCTCATGACAGAGAGGGGACAGTGGTGGCAGCAGTAGCATTGGCAGTAAGTGTGACAACAGTGGCCACGTTACAAAGTGGGAAGGCTGGCAGCAGTGACAGTAACAGTGACAATAGTGGCCCCATGACAGAATGAGGACGATGGCAGCAGCAGCAGCAGTGGCAGTAACCGTGACAAAATTGGCCCAATGACAGAGTGGGTATTAGTGTTGTTTCGATACCAAAATTTTGATTTGATTTCGATACCATAAAAATGTATTGCGATACTCGATACCATTCAATACCACGTGAAAAAATAAAACACCAAAAAAGCAGCTTGCATTCCGTATTTTATGGAACCTCCTGCCCATAATCAAACAGTCCGATCCTATTTTTTCGGGGGACAAAGTGACCAAAAAATTGTGAATCTCACGGTTATTATTTTTATTTTTTTTGTTACGACAATAACCGCATAGGAGTTTTTTTTATATTTTAATAGTTCACACTTTTTTGGTTGTGGTGATATGTAATATGTTTATTTATTTATTGTTTATATATTTTATATGTAAAATTGGGAAAGAGGGTGATTTAAATGTAATATTTTTGTGTTTGTTTCTTTTTTTTTACTTTTTATTTAATAACTATTAGCCCCCTTAGGAGCTAGAACCTGGGATCTTTTCATCCCTTGTCCTATTCACCCTGATAGAGATCTATTAGGGTTAATAGGACTTCACACTCTCACTTCTGCCCTGTGCATAGTACACACAGCAGCAGAGAGCTTACCATGGCAGCCAGAGCTTCAGTAGCATCCTGGCTGCCATGGTAATCGATCGGAGCTCCAGGATTACACTGATGTGGCTCCGATAAGAATCTGGCACTGCACCACCAATGAGAAGGAGGGGAGGGGACCCTGTGGCCACTGCGCCACCAATGAAGATAAGTAACCTCTTAATACAAATACAGTTGGCGGATGCCGCCGGCAGTATCACATAGCCGGCACCTGACCTCCATGACAGGGCGCTATGATCCACGGCAGTTAACCCCCTCAGGTGCTGAGAGGTTAACTGCCGCAGATAGCAGCGCCCTGTCATAGAGTTCGGGTGCCGGCTATGTGATTCTGACGCCGGCACCTGCCACCTATATTTGTATTAATGGGTGACTCCTTCTCCCCTGTCCTGCTGAGGGAACATGGCGCGCGCTTATAGCAGCGTGCGCCATGTTCTCTGATACTAGGCTTCCGCAGTAGCCCAGGCTTGTATCGGTAAATTTCAAATCTCGGTATCGAATCGACAAAGGCGGCAGCAGTAGCAGTAGCAGTGGCTATAACCGTGGCAAAAGTGGCGTCATAACAGAGTGGGGAGGTGGGCAGCAGCAGTGGCAGGAAGGCTGTTTTAACATCACTGTTTATGCTTCTGTTTTTATGATCTGTCAGAAGAACATAAATCCTGTTTTTGAACATCCATATAGCCTCTTTCAGATTGTCAGTATTTAATCAGAAATTATAAGCAGAAAACAGGAGTAGGTCCAAAAGTTTAAGCATGCATGGGATAGGCATACGGCCATCCTTCATATAAGATAGGGCCAAGGGCTATTCATAGTATTGGGCAGACTAGATGGGCCGAATGGTTCTTATCTGTCGACACATTCTATGTTTCTATGTTTCTAAAAGCGAATCAGAGTTCCACGCCGGAGAGGGAGCGTGAGAAAGAGAGACCACATTTAAGGGAGATACATTTTTTAAAAAATTGGGGGAACGGGGAAAAGTTATTGAAGCGCAAATGTTGTCCAAATTAGTAAAGCGGAAATATGGGACAAATTTTTGAAGCACAAATGTGGGGCAAATGAGTAAAGCGCAAATGTGGGACAAATTATTGAAGAGCAAATGTGGTACAACTTGTTAAAGTTTAAGCATCGAATGAAAGGAGGTGGCGCGCATCAATTAAAGAAGAATTTCTGAAATTTTATTCCCTGTCACCTATGCAGAGCAGGGGTTTATTCACGTTTAAAATTGTAAAATGTCAACCCAAGAATGTAACAGAAAAATTACAGAAATGTATTAACCTGTCTACTTGGTAGAGCAGGGGTCTATGACAGAAAAAATTGTTTATTGTCACCTGAAAATGTAAAAGAAAAATTATTGAAATTTATTAAGCTGTCAACTAGGTAGAGGAGGGGTATATTAGACCCCAAAATTAGCGAATTTCACATGTGGGGTATTTATGCTGCCCTGGCATTTTAGGGGCCCTAAAGCGTGAGAAGAAGTCTGGAATATAAATGTCTAAAAAATTTTAAGCATTTGGATTCCGTGAGTTCATGTGAGATTTTATTTTTTGTCACAAGTTAGTGAAATATGAGACTTTGTAAGAAAAAACAAAAAAAACTAAAAAAATCTATTTCCGCTAACTTGTGCCAAAAAAATGTCTGAATGGAGCCTTACAGGGGGGTGATCAATGACAGGGGGGTGATCAGGGAGTCTATATGGGGTGATCACCACCCTGTCATTGATCACCCCCCTGTAAGACTCCATTCAGACGTCCGTATGTGTTTTGCAGATCCGCGGTGTCCGTGTTTTGCGGATCCACGGATCCGCGGATCCGCAAACCACATACGGACGTCTGAATGGAGCATTACAGGGGGGTGATCAATGACGGGGGGGTGATCACCCCATATAGACTCCCTGATCACCCCCCTGTCATTGATCACCCCCCTGTAAGGCTCCATTCAGAGGTCCGTGTGTGTTTTGCGGATCCGCGGATCCGTGGATCCGCAAAACACGGACACCGCGGATCTGCAAAACACATACGGACGTCTGAATGGAGTCTTACAGGGGGGTGATCAATGACAGGGTGGTGATCACCCCATATAGACTCCCTGATCACCCCCCTGTCATTGATCACCCCCCTGTAAGGCTCCATTTTTACTTTTACCCAAACCATTTTTTTTTTTTTTACCCAATCATTTTTTTTTATCAAAGACATGTAGAACAATAAATTTAGAGAAAAATTTATAAAGAAATGTAGTTTTTTTTTTAAAACTTTTACAACTGAAAGTGAAAAATGTCATTTTTTTCCAAAAATTTCGGTAAATTTCGATTAATAACAAAAAAAGTAAAAATGTCACCAGCAATGAAATACCACCAAATGAAAGCTCTATTAGTGAGAAGAAAAGGAGGTAAAATTCATTTGGGTGGTAAGTTGCATGACCGAGCAATAAACCGTGAAAGTAGTGTAGTGCAGAATTGTAAAAAGGGGTCTGGTCATTAAGGGTGTTTAAGCTAGGGGAGCTGAGGTGGTTAAAGCTTGTATTTCACTGTCACAAATGCAACAAATGCCGCAAATGTATTATCTTGCCCAAAATGGGTGTTTTTTTAAAACCAGAATATAACAGCAGTATCTAACGCTTGTATTGGACTGTCAGAAATACAGCAAAGGCCGCAAATGTACTATTTTGCCCAAAATGGGTGGGTTTTTTTAAACCAAAATATAATTGCAGTATTTAAAGCTTGTATATCACTGTGACAAATGCAACAAATGCCCTAGATGAAGGGTCCTCCAATTTTTTTTATTTTTTTAACCCAGTATATAATTGCAGTATTTAAAGGGAACCTGTCACCTGGATTTTGTGCATAGAGCTGGGGACATGGGCTGCTAGATGGCCACTAGCTCATCTGCAATACCCAGTCCCCACAGCTCTCTGCGCTTTTATTGTGTTAAAAAACAGTTTTGATCCATATGCAAATGACCTGATATGAGTCCTGTATCCGGAGATGAGTCAAATGGAAAGGAGCCCAGCACCGCCCCGCGTCCTCCGAATCTCCTCCTTGCTGGCTGACGTCACAGAGCATAGCGCCGAAATCTCGCGATGCGCGAGCTAGCACATGCGTAGTTCGTTCCCTGTGCTGATGCCAGTACAGGGAATGAACATGATGCCGACACTGCGTATGCGCTAGCTCGCGCATCAAGAGATTTCGGCGCTCTAGCTCCGTGACGTCAGCCAGCAAGGAGGAGATTCGGAGGACGCGGGGGGGGCTCCTTTTCGCTTGACTCATCTCCGGATACAGGACTCATATCAGGTCATTTGCATATGGATCAAAACACAATAAAAGCTCAGAGAGCTGTGGGTATTGTAGATGAGCTAGTGGCCATCTAGCAGCAGTATCTAACGCTTGTATTAGACTGTCAGAAATGCAGCATAGCCTGCAAATGTACTATTTTGCCCAAAATGGTGTTTTTTTTTAAAACCAAAATATAATTACAGTATTTAAAGCTTGTATTTCACTGTGACAAATGCAACAAAGACCCAGATCTAGGATCTTGCAAAAAAATAAAAATTTTTCAACCCAGTATAGAATTGCAGTATTTAAATCTTGTATTTCACTGTCACAAATGCAGCAAGGGCCCTCACATCGCGAGATTACGGCAATCTAACTGTGAAGAAAGGAGGAGATTCGGATTTCTTTACAGTTCGGGTTCGCTCAACCCTAGTCACCACTATTAGTGATACAAGAGACACTAGCAGCTCAGTGATATCTGCAGGAATCCTGCATCCACATGTGTAGCCTCTCATGGTAGGGCTTCCAAATGACATTCTGTAGGATAATGCTTACCCACGCACAGCAAGGGTTTCCCATGAATGTCTTTGTCTAAGACACTTTCTTGGTGCATTATTTTTTGTTGTGTCAATGAGTGTATATACTTGTATTTCCCATATCAATCTGCTCAGCTCCTGCCTGCAGATTGCACTGCATTTTCAAGGTGACGGGTTCATTTTTGGTACTGGGCCATCCAAAATCGGATGGTGCATACCAATTATAGATCTCTGGCCTGATTGGGCCCATATGGTTCTGTTGTAGCTACCACATAATGCCTCTCTGCTAATCAGACTAAGTGGTGTCGTTATTAGAAACTGACCATAGCACCCATTAAAGCACAATATAGATCCTTTAGATACTCTGTGGAAAGCAGTTAAAAGATTCCCATTTAGGTTGGTACAAAAGTAAAGGTTATATGCTGATGATACTGCTTCAGTCTCCTCTGTATAAATTCTACTAATAAGATGACACCAGGAGTTATGTATAAAGCTGCTCTGCTTGAATTACTAAAACTGCAGATAAGTGAGTTGGAAATGAATGAAAATCAGAAAGCCATTTATTTTCGTGGTAGCATATACTTAGATTTAGGTCATAAATCCATGTATTGTAGACAACCAGGAAAGGTTATTATCTACTTGCATAGACTCTGTTCACAGTTGTATTAGTTTATTTTCATCAGTTTGCTTTACTCTTTGATGGTACAAAAAAGCATTCTATACATTAACAAAACCTAAAAAAAAAATGACAGAACCAATATTCCGTATGTGAATCAGCGTAATTCATGACAGATCATAATGGATCTGTTATAGCTAAACTATGAAAAATCACTGCCTGTTTTGCCAGAGCCTTATTTCAAGTTTTAAAGAAAGTTTTCTGTGAGAAGGGGCAAATACTCTAGCACATTTTAAACTGACCCAAAGTGCTCGCTCAATGGGGGACATTTATTGAAGGGGTTGTTCCACAGAAAATATTCTACAGTTTTCCAACCAGCACCTGGATCTGAATACTTTTGTAGTTGCATGGAATTACAAATTTAATCAATAACATTTCTTTGTCTAGCTCCACCTACTGTTTATTTTAGTTTCTTATTTCTTTGTCCTGCTGACTGAGATGGCCACACATGCTCGGTTTCATCCTTCAGCTTCCTCCAGAGCTGTGATAGGGTAGGAGCTCCAGCAGAAAGGACACGCCCCCGTGATCTGCAGCAGAAGACAATCCCTTGAGCTGTCAGCTTGATATAAACCTACCAGAGCAATGAATGGGGAGATCTCTGGGTCCATGTGAGGTACAGGGCTGGTTCTAGATTTGTTAGAAAAAGGTTTTTACATTAGTCATGGAATATCCCCTTTTAAGTAAAATTATAAAATAGGAATAAAATAAACATCATGCAAGTTGTTACATGCACATTAATATTCCAAACTTGCAATGTAGGCCATAAAATCTTGCAGCCTTTCTATGTACTGTCGCTACTAATGTTTAATTTTCCTTTTTGTAACGATATTTATGAATGAATATGGGGCATTCTGTGCATTTTACACACAGCCAGACCGTAGTTGCCACACAGATTACCACAAATTGCCATGGTACACCTGTGTTCGTAGCTTGAAACCAAGGCAAATGCAGGTGCAGCATGGCAATTAGCGGTAATCTGCACCATGGCTTGCCGCAAACCTGTAGTAGCACTTTTATGTTTTATTGTTTCTAAATCTAATACATTCATCAAGAGAGTGGATCATGTGCTTTATTCAGTAAGTCTAGGTTTTGTCAACAAGCAATCTAGCTCCTCTTCTATAATTTGTTTTGACAGCTGCTTATATCACAGCTGCAGGTGCTATGTCCACGTCACTTAGAGATACATTATTTTGATTTATACTTGTCATTTGTATGCTAAAATTTTCAAACTAGAACATCTCCTGCAAATTTTCCAATCATCTAGAATTACAGGAAAGGCAATTTACATTTTAATATTAGACATTACGCATTACATTTAGTGTTTGTACCTTGCTTTCAAGCAGCCTTTTTATTGTAGTTTTAGCTGAAGCCATTTCTATTAGATAAGTAATACCTCAGAAGTGGAAACACATTGATTTTGTGGGTTAAATCACATTTGGTCAGTGCTTAATCATGATAATGTTCAGAAAGTACTATGATGTATCCATGACATACGGTTCTAGTCCAACATTTATTGACTACCTATAGAATATGGTAACGGGAATATATGGTATATGGCAGTGCTAGAGTTGCATATTTATGCTTCCAAAAAAGTGGAGTATGGTAAGCAACCACAGAGCGTAAGGCAGAGATATATGTTTTTCTCTGAGCTTTGGATTATGTCTAAAACCTAGAATAGGGCCACAATGTTGGAGTTGGGGATTAACTGGACAAACTCCGACTCTATTTACTCATGTCATTTAGGTTGTTGACAGCGTTGAGTGAAGTCAAACTTTCGAAGCGGAATTCAGTTCGAAGTTTGATTTGCAACAAATCCGATTTTTCTCACGCTCCGTGATAACGAATCAGGTTTTCCTAAAATGGCGGCTGCACGTGTTACAAAGTGAAATTAGGAAGCCCGGAAACACAATATCTCCCATAATGCCAATCTGCAGATAGCCAGCCCCTGTGATGTCACAGCCTTATAAAACCTTAATTCCGCACAGTCTCCACCATTGTCCTGTGAGCTGAGCAGAGGGAGATGTGGCAAGTACTCAGTGTTGCTGAAAATGATTAATAGAAGAATATTGGAGAGGAAGAGTGTAGGGAGACTACACGAAGAGTGCAAGGAGACTTACTCTGCGTCAGTTTTATTTATTTATTCCTACATTTTCATATTCCTACATCAGCATTCAACTAACATATATAATTCAATACCAATAAGATGGAAGCCTTTATTATTCCACTGGCAGTGTGCCAAACAAATACCATCCAGTTTTCTCCCCTTAGGGGGCCAAGTCTTAATGATGACCATCCTTATCTTATGCTGGCTTAACTTCTTTCAAATCATCCTTCAAAGTCTCCATGTCCTAGAAAAGTCAGCAAGATGCAGAGAGAGGAGGATGTTCCTGATAACATATTCTCATTGATATTAGATGATGCGGAAAAGCAGATGGCAAAAGAAGCTCTTCCACTTGTAGAGCAGGAGAGCGCTGTAGTTGGAGAAGTGGGTATGCCAGAGCTGATAATTATTATTAGTGTTGATCGAGCATCAAAGTGCTCGGGTGCCTGAGCAGAACACTTTTGGATGAACCCGAGCATTAAACCAGGCACCCCCTGCTCTGAAGAGGGGAGGGTGCCGGGTCTATGCAGAAGATTGTTGTACAGTGGGGGAATCCCCAAGTGTGAGTACGCGCTTAGGAGTCCCTGCTCTGACTCCATATATAGCTATGTCCATATATGGAGTCAGCGCTTGGGGACATCCAGTGTTTTTAAATATAATTTTGCCTCTATTTCTGAAAAGTTTCTGCCAGGGTTTGAACTCTCAACCTTCTACATTAGAGGCAAGAACCTTAACCACTCAGCTATAAAGCTGAATGATAGACTGTGTTAGAAAAACCCCATAGTAGTTTCTCATTTAGTAAGTATTCATATATAGCAGAAGTATCCTTTTATATTTAACTGCAAGTTAACATGCAGCTCTATAGTGTAATGGTTAAGATTCTCAGCTCTAAAGGTTGTGCGTTCTAATCCTGGCAGAAGCATTTCAGAAATAGAGGCTAAATTTAATTTAACCATATGTATTATTATAAATTTAGAATATATAATATATTAAAATATATGTAAATATATTATGGTACTGACGTTAGGGAAACGCTATAAAATTAAACTTTATTATGATAATCTAAAAACAGTACTTAGGGAAGGGTCTCTAATATAATCTATATAATTATATAAGAAAAAGGGGGAGGTGGTCTGCCCAGAGGATTAAACCCAATAAGTCTTGGGTAGACACCTGAGAACACAGATGTAATAAATCGTCTCAGGTTACTGCTCCCCAGAGGGTAAAAACACAAACTGGTGTCTTCCTGCTATCCAAACGGCTTGAATAGGTGAAACACCTGAGGGGTGTAATTACATCCCCTATCTTCAGAGATCACAGCCTGGATAGTGGGGCACCAACCAGATGGGGTGAAAAAGAAAGTGCTACTGGGTGCAAAAATAGGGGCAAAAGCAGGTGAGAATAAGCCCCTGTTAACAGTCCACAGTGCACAGGGCTACTATGAGGCTGATAAAGCAAAACAAAGCCTCAACAATGAAGTCAATAAACTAAAACACCCCCAACTACCTAGCATTGGAAACCAGCTGTCACCTTCACCAACAAGCATCATACTCGATGCGTTTCTTCATTATAGAATCATCAGGAGTGTATACAGCTGAAGGTAAGCATTAAACAGGGCTGCCACACTGGTGGTGTGTGGTAGCAAGTACGGCACTAGGTTGGCCATAATACGGCCGCTTAAAGCGCCAACTTATGAAGCAAAAAGGCCGCTCACAAAAGGAGGGGCTCCAGAGAGACACCGCCATTCGCGATGCTAGGAGGCAGGAACATGCACTATGTGCTTGCCGTCATTGCGCTGCCGTGTGGGATAAACGCTGTGCCCCTGAATGATTGTATATAAGTGCAGGCATAGTAGAAGGTGTATTTCAGGGACAGAGGGGATGAGGTGAGTAAAGGCAAGAGAGAGGATTTATATGGGGGAAAAAAATGACATAGTGTGAATATATGAATCAAGGTCATAAATCACCCCCTATTCTATATACACAAGTAGCCACCCCCATTTTACATATATAAACTGGATGAATAGCTCATGTATTAGATGGCAAATTTCAAAACTAGCCTCAGAGGGGGGGATATTAATGCGAACATACAGCCCCTCAATAGTAGGGGGGAGGGGACAATGCCAGGTGTTCTCTCAACTGGGACATACAGTGTGAATAGAGGAGGGTGAATATATGAATCAAGGTCATAAATCACCCCCTATTCTATATACACATGTAGCCACCCCCATTTTACATATATAAACTGGATGAATAGCTCATGTATTAGGTGGCAAATTTAAAAACTAGCCTCAGAAGGGGGGGGGATATTAATGCGAACATACAGCCCCTCAAAAGTGGGGGGGAGGGATGATGTCAGGTTTTCTCCCAACTGGGACCACCAACTAAAAATTCATTAATAAAACAGGCAAAAGAATTATGTTCGTTCAATCCATGTGGTCGGATCGTATTAAGGCGGAAGGTCCACTGAGCTTCCTTTTAAAGAATCTAATGATCCAAATTGGCCCCTCTAGGCAAGGGTCTGATTACCTCAACCCCCTGAAACTGGATTGAACGGGTATACCCTGAATGCTGTGTATAGATGTGACATGTCACGGGGGTGTCTGCCTGTTTCCTGAAGTCATTAAGATGCTCGCCTATCCGCCGGCAAAATTCACGGGTGGTTTTGCCCACGTATTGTAATCCGCAGACACACGTTGCTAGGTATACCATACCTGAAGTCCTACAATTAATGAAATATCTAATTGTGTAGGATTTTGATGTAGAGGTACTGGTAAGATTTGTCCCGTCTTGATGGAATCACATGCAATGCAACCTCTACAACGAAACTTGCTCGTTGTGGAATTCACTAACCATGTACTGGGACATGTGGGTTAAAAAAAGCGAGTAGGTCTTTTATGTTACAGGCCCTACAAAAGGTGACTGCTGGCGCACTGCCCACCAGATGTCCGTTATCCTTGTCCATCTGGAGAATACCCCAGTGTTTACGTAGGATATCTAAAATGGCCCATTTGTGGCGTCAAATGTTGCAATCAAACGGATTTGATCCTCACTTTCATTCTTCTGTTTAGGGACCAGAAGCGACTCGCGTGTGCATGATACAGCATGTTGATAGGCCGAGGATACAATTTTTTTAGGGTACCCCTTACGCAGGAAGCGGGACTGAAGTTCATTAGCCCTAATCTGAAAATTCGAAAAAGTAGAGCAGTTGCGGCGAACACTCAGGAACTGCCCCTTCGGTATGCCTCTTTTTAGAGGAAAAGAATGGCAACTTCCCCAATGCAGGAGGCTGTTTGTGGCCGTTTGTTTGCGAAAAACATCAGTGTGGATTTTACCATCAGTACCTTTGATAATGGTGAAATCTATGAAGGTAATGCACACAGGACCTATTTCAGAGGTGAAAAAAAGCCCACATTTGTTAATATTGAGGGCCTTCACAAAATTAGTGAAACCCTGCTGCGTACCATTCCATAAGATGATCACGTCATCTATATATTTCAACCATAATGTAATATATGGAAACCAGGCTGCAAGATCATCCCCAAACACAACGGTCCTCTCCCACCAGCCCAGGTATGACGGCGCGCATGGACTACCCATGGCCATGCCCCTGAGCTGGTGGTAAAAACAGCCATTACAGAGGAACACGTTGTGGTGGAGTATGAAATCCACAGGACAGGTGATGAACTGGTTATGACATAAGAACTCATTCCCTCGCTTCCGAAGGAAGAATTGGATGGTATCCAGACCCTCCTTATGGGCGATAGAGCTATAGAGGGCCTCTACATCAAGGCTGGCAAGAAGGGTATGCTCCTCGACATAGAGGCTGTCCAGCTTGTTTGCAATCTGACATACGAGGAAAGAGACACCACAAATGGTATCAAAATGATATCAACATAGTTGATAATGTGACTAGTGAGACAGTTCGTACCGGATACAATAGGCCTGCCCTTCAAAGGTTGTAGCCGTTTATGTACCTTTGGCAGTCTATAAAAACAGGCAATCTGAGGGTGAGAAGGTAATAATACCTGAAATTCCGCCTTGCTGATGAGATTTGATGTCAAGGCGGATGTCAGGATAGTTCTCAATTCCACTGAGTGCTTTGCAGTGGGATTGGCAGGAAGTGTTTCATAACAGTCTCTATCACTAGAGTTGAGCGTTCACCTGGAAGTTCGGGTTCGACGGGTTCGGCCGAACTTCGCAAAAAGTTCGAGTTTGGGACCCGAACTTGACCTGAACTTCACCCCGAACCCAATTGAAGTCAGTGGGGACCCGAACTTTGGAGCACTAAAATGGCTCTAAAAAGGTCATGGAAAGGGCTAGAGAGCTGCAAAAGGCAGCAAAATGTGGTTAAGAACATGGCAAGTGCTCTGCAAACAAATGTGAATAGGCAAATGACTTAAAATAACATAAAATACGCAAAAAAAAAAATTATAATCTTGATCTAGGAGGAGGAGGTCCATATGGAGTAGGAGGTTGAGGAGGCGGTGTAGGTGGAATCGGAAGTGGAGGAGGAGAAGGCAGCCAACAGTGGTTTTTGTTTTTGTTTTTTATTTTATTATTATTTTTTTTTGTTGTTTAAATTTGGGTAGACCCCAAAACATTAGGAAATATAAAAAACAAAACAAAGAGAAAGTGCACTGGAGTACAACAATTTTAATGAACGTGAGCTTGTCCACATTGGCTGTGGACAGGCGGCTGCGCTTGTCTGTGATAACCCCCTCCTGCCCTGCTAAACACACGTTCAGACAATACACTGGCTGCAGGACAGGCCAGCACCTCCAAGGCATAAAGGGCAAGCTCAGGCCATATGCCCAATTTGGAGACCCAGAAGTTGAAGGGGGCAGACCCATCACTCAGTACGTGTACGCGTGTGCACACATACTGCTCCACCATGTCGCATGTCCCCGTGACGTCCACGATCCAATTAGATATTTTCTCTATCAACATTCGATGTTCTTTTATGCGCCTACCATGGTGATCATGGGTAACGGGGAATCAGGGTTCCATGCCGGAGAGGGAGCCTGAGAAAGGGATACCACATCCAAGGGAGGTCAATGGCTGAAATCTGATTGGGTGGAGATGTGGGACAAGTTATTAAATTAAATTAAATTCAGCACATGCGCCAGGCAAGGGATGTGTCTGTCAAATTGGCTAGTCCCAGAGCTGCTACGAGATTTTGCATATTATCATACACCACCAGGCCGGGCTTGAGGCTCACTGGCACCAATCACTCATTGGTCTGTTGTTCCATGCCCGTCCACCGCTCCTGCACGGTGTGGCGTTTGTCTCCCAAACAGATAAGTTTTAAAACTACCTGCTGTCGTTTACCCCTGGCTGTGCTGAAGTTGGTGGTGAAGGTGTTACACTGACCGGATGAGGAGGCGTTAGAGGATGAGGAAGCAGAGTAGGAGGAGGAAGCAACAGGAGGCAAAGATAAATGCCCTGCAATCCTCGGTGGTGGAAGGACATGCTCCAAACTGCTATCCGCCTCAGGCCCAGCTGCCACTGCATTTACCCAATGTGCTGTTAGGGAGATATAACGTCCTTCACCGTGCTTACTGTTCCATGTATGCGTAGTTAGGTGGACCTTGCCACAGATGGCGTTGCGCAGTGCACAACTTATTTTGTCCCCCATTTGTTTGTGCAGGGAAGGGATGGCTCGCCTGGAAAAGTTGTGGCGGCTGGGCACAACAAACTGTGGGACAGCCACCGCCATCAGATTCTTTAAACTGTCCGTGTCCACCAGACGGAATGACAGCATTTCAAAGGCCAGGACTTTGGAAATGCTGGTATTCAGGGCCAGGGATCGCGAATGGGTAGGAGGGTACTTCCTCTTTTGCTCCAGTGTTTGGGAGATAGACAGCTGAACGCTTCCATGGGACATTGTGGAGATGCTTGGTGACCGAGGTGGTGGCATTGCTGGCACATCCTCTGTTTGCGGGGTGGTAGGTGCCACTATCTCTCCAAAGGTGGATGAAGAGGCCGAGACTGCAGCAGAAGAGGAAGCAGGAGGAGCCAGAGACCTTTCTTGGTTTTTAAAGTGTCTATTCCACTGCAACTCATGCTTTGCACTTAGATGCCTGGTCATGCAGGTTGTGCTCAGGTTTAGAACGTTTATGCCTCGCTTCAGGCTCTGATTGCACAGCGTGCAAACCACTCGTGTCTTGTCGTCAGCACATTGTCTGAAGAACTGCCACGCCAGGGAACTCCTTGGAGCTGGCTTTGGTGTGCTCGGTCCCTTGCTGCGGTGGGCAGTAGCAGGCGTACTGTCTAGGGGACGGTCACTCCGCTTTTGCACCCTGCTCCCTCTTTTGCTGTGCTCTTGCTCCGAACTACACAGGTCACTCGCATGACCTTGATTCCATGTGGGGTCGAGGACCTCATCATCCTCCACATCATCTTCCACCCAGTCTTCACCCCTGCCCTCCTTGTCGGTCTGCAAGAAAGAAAGCCACAGCAGTTGGCACCTGTGTTTCATCATCATCCGAGACGTGCTGCAGTGGTCCTCCCATTTACTCATCCTGAAACATAATTGGTTGTGAATCGGTGCACTCAATCTCTTCCACTTCTGGGGCAGGGCTATGTGGATGGCCCTGGGAAACCCTGCTAGCAGATTCATCAAAAAGCAGAAGACACTGCTGCATGATTTGGGGCTCAGACTGCTTGGCTGATTTGCAAGGGGGTGAGGTGAAAGCCTGACTGAAGGCACTGTCAGCCACCCAATCTACTATAGCCTGTACTTGTTCTGGCCTCACCATTTGTAGAGAGCCATTCGAGCCTACCAAATTACGCTGAATATTCTGTTTCCTACTCGCACCTGAGGGAGGTGTTTCTCTTGTGCGTGTAGCTGGCACAGATCGACCACGTCCTCTCCCTGCAACAGGAGCTCCACCAGCACCACGACCGGGGCCACGTCCCTTATTTGACGCTCTCCTCATTCTTTGCGTTTACCCACCAAACTAACTGATGGTTTATGTCAGGCGACTATGTAACCTCCAATAGTCAACAATTAAGTTCACTGACAGTAAGGCTGTGCCGATATCATAAAGAGAAAAAATTTCTTGAGGTCACACAACAGTGTGACAGGCGAATTTAATACAATTACTTCACGGTCACAAAAAATTAGAATTTGTCAACCAAAAATGTAACAGCAGTCTTGACTGGTTTTATTGGACTCTCAGAAATGCAGCGCAGGCCGCAAATGTACAATCTAACACAAAAAGTGTGCTTTTTTTCAACCAACAATGTAACAGCAGTTATTTTACGGTTTTAGTGGACTGTAAGAAATGCAGCGCAGGCCGCAAATGTACTATCTAGCCCAAAAAGTGTGATTTTTTTTCAACCAACAATGTAACAGCAGTATTTAACGGTTTTATTGTACTGTCAGAAATGCATCGCAGGCCGCAAATGTACTATCTAGCACAAAAAGTGAGTTATTTTCAACCAACAATGTAACAGCAGTATTTAACGGTTTTAGTGGACTGTCAGAAATGCAGCACAGGCCAAAAAATTTACTTTCTAGCACAAAAAATGGGAATTTGTCAACCGACAATGTAACAGCAGTATTTACTGGTTTTATTTGACGGTCAGATGTGCAGTGCCGTGGTCATAAAGAGAAATCGCTTTAGGTCACACAAATATGTGACAGACTAATGTAATTGAATTATTTTCACTGGCAGGTATGCACTGCAGGCCACAGGGGTACTTAAACCGCCAAAAAAAGGGAATTTGTCCCCCTGGAATCTAACAGATGGATTTAATGAATAGATTTTCCCTGTCAGATATTCAGCACAGGTGTACTTCACAGAAAAAAAATTGAATATGCTCCCCCCCCAGGGGCCCTGAAGTCACAGACGGATTACCTATATTATTTTCAATATAAAATGGTTGCGGCATCCACCTAACAAACAGACTGATTATAGCTTATTTCTCTGTGGCACTGGGCTCAGGGGTACAAAAATGTAGCATAGCACCCACAAAAATAATCAATGTAGTTTGCAGATTTAACACCAAGAACACCAGAATTGTTTCCTAATCTCTCCCTCACAGCTGCAGCATCCTCTCCCTACACTAGTAAGAGCTGATGTGACATGCGGCACTATGTGACTCCAGCTTATATAGAGGCTGGGTCACATGCTGCACTGGCCAATCACAGCCATACCATTAGTAGGCATGGATGTGATGGCTTCTAAGGGCAGACTAGTTAAACGCTTGTTGATTGGCTGCCCTACAGACTTTCAAAAAGCACCATTAAATCACTGAACACAGAAATCGAACCCGAACTTTTATGAAAATGTTCGGGTATGGGTACAAAACACCCTAAAGTTTGGTACGAACCCGAACTTTACAGTTCGGGTTCGCTCAACCCTATCTATCACGTAAAATATTTAGGCACATGTTGAGATATTGCTCGTGTCCTAGCACAACTATGTTGCCCCCTTTGTCAGCCATTTTTATGATAATAGAAGAGTCTTTCTCTAATGTCAATAAACCATTTAATTCATCCCTGGTTAAGTTACTTTTGCCACATTTACAACCATCCAGCTTTTTAAGTTCATCGGTGACAACTTTTAGGAACAAATCCATCGGGGTAGTATCGCCAACCGGCGTGTTCAATTGGGAACGTTTTTTGAGAGTGGTGAAAGGGCCCTCACCCAGGAGCCGCTCGTTCTCTTGCAACAGATCAACCAGATTTCTCATATCCGCCAGATCAGAGACGTCAATGTCCAATGCAGCGCACCAACGTCTATCATGGCTAGAAAAGAACTTCCGCAATTTTAGCATCTTAACGACATCAGGAAACAGGCAGACACCCCCGTGGCACGTCACATCTATACATAACATTCAGGGAATGCCCGTTCAATCCAGTTTCAGGGGGTTGAGGTAATCAGACCCTCTCCTAGAGGGGGCAATTTGGATTGTTGGAGTCTTCAAAATGAAGCTCAGTGGACCTTCCGCCTTAATACGATCCGACCACATGGATTGAACAAACATATTTATTTTGCCTGTTTTATTAATGAATTTTGAGTTGGTGGTCCCAGTTGGGAAAACACCTGGCATCCCCCCCCCCCCCCCTACTGTATGTGGAGGGCTGTATGTGGGAATTAATATCCCCTCCTTCTGAGGCTATTTTTTTTAAATGTGCTACCTAATACATGAGCTATTCATCCAGTTTATATATGTAAAATGGGGGTGTCTACGTGTGTATATAGAATAGGGGGTGATTTATGACCTTGATTCATATATTCACCCTCCTCTATTCACACTGTATGCCATTTTTCTCCCCCATATAAATCCTCTCTTTTGCCTTTTCTCATTTCGTCCCCCTCTGTCCCTGAAGTACACATTCTACTAATAGTCTTGTCATAAGACTATAAAACCAATAGATGGCGCTGTTGATGAGTCATTACAAGCAGAGCAATAGTCCTCAGATACACCATAGCAAGCCTATATTACCGCAGATAAAGTGTTAGAAGATGTGTGAATGATAGCAGCAATCCGATATACACCTCAGTGTTAGCGCAGACTATTATAGACTGAGTGCTGCATGGTGTGTGGACTCTGTAGAGCAGTGTGCCCCACTTACTTGCGCCCCAACAAGATGAACAACGCCATCTATTGGTTTAATATCCTTATGACAAGACTACAGTTGCAAGAAAAAGTATGTGAACCCTTTAGAATGATATGGATTTCTGCACAAATTGGTCATAAAATGTGATCTAATCTTCATCTAAGTCACAACAATAGACAATCACAGTCTGCTTAAACTAATAACAAACAAAGAATTAAATGTTACTGTCAGGATTTGAACCCGTGACCAGCCACATCCCAGGCGGTAGCCCTGCTTACTAGGCTACCGTCCTCTCTGGACATTACTCCCTGAAACCTATTATGTAACCTCAGTCTTGCCAAGCCTTGCTCATCACCCTTAATTCCCCACACCTGGTACTTCCCTATATAAGTCCAGCCCCTTGCACTCTAGCTTGCTGATTATTGAGCTCCTGAGCCTTGATCAAGCTTCTCCTCATCTGCTGCTCTTGCTACAACTGGAAGTCCACTGCTGACCAGGAATTGCCTACCGACTACTCTTCTGCTTGTCCCTACCTACTGAACTGCTACCACCGTTGCCATCCGGATTGTCTGACTACGCTTACTGCCGCCTGCCCTGACCCACCGCCTGCCTACCGACTACGCCTCTGCCAGACTTCCTGCACCTACTACCTGCCTGCGGTCCTTGCCACTGGGCTCCACTCCTACCTCCAGCCAGCGGTCCTCTGACTCAGGTGAGCCTGTAGGACTGTTACAGTTACCATGTTTTTATTGAACACACTATGTAAACATTCACAGTGCAAGTGGAAAAAGTATGTGAACCCCTAGACTAATGACATCTCCAAGAGCTAATTGGTTTGAGGTGTCAGCCAAATGGAGTCTAATCAATTAGATGAGATTGGAGGTGTTGATTACAGCTGCCCTGCCCTATAAAAAACACAGTAATTATGGCAGGCTTTGTTCAGCTGTAGAACAAAAAAATGGCGCACCATAGAGTAATAACGTCTTTAATAGAAAATAAGTAATATCTCCAAAAATGGAGGCTTACCTTGTAGAGTTGTGCTAAAATAGGCACAACTCTAGTGTAGGCACATATAAGGTTAGCAGAAGCCCCTCATAGCGGATGGTATGCAGCCCGGGATATAGATACTTCTGATCAGGGATGCCTGGAATCCCTCAGAAAGCCAGTAGTTCAGTAAGGTAGAGATGTCCCATGGCGCAAAAACCACTCGGTGGTTGGATTGCATTACAGGGTTCTTTTATTAAGCAAGCGGTACCACCGCTTGCTTAATAAAAGAACCCTGTAATCCTATAAAAAACATACCAGTTCTGGGTTTGTTTTTCACAAGAAGCATTGCCTGATGTGAATGATGCCTCACACAAAAGAGCTCTCAGAAGACCTACGATTAAGAATTGTTGACTTGCATAAAGCTGGAAAGGGTTATAAAAGTATCTCCAAAAGCCTTGCTGTTCATCAGTCCATGGTAAGACAAATTGTCTATAAATGGAAAAAGTTCAGCACTGCTGCTACTCTCCCTAGGAGTGTCATGACGTCAAGAAAGCAATTCACACCAGACATCCCAAGAATATTGCTGAACTGAAACAGTTCTGTAAAGAGGAATGGTCAAGAATTACTCCTGACCGTTGTGCACGTCTGATCTGCAACTACAGGAAACGTTTGGTTGAAGTTATTGCTGCCAAAGGAGGTTCAATCAGTAAATCCAAGGGTTCACATACTTTTTCCACCTGCACTGTGAATGTTTACATGGTGTGTTCAATAAAAACATGGTAACATTTAATTCTTTGTGTGTTATTAGTTTAAGCAGACTGTGATTGTCTATTGTTGTGACTTAGATGAAGATCAGATCACATTTTATGACCAATTTGTGCAGAAATCCATATCACTCCAAAGAGTTCACATACTTTTTCTTGCAACTGTATTATGAATCATGAACAGCACTATCTATTGGTTTCATAGTCTTATGACAAGACTATTAGACTTGTCATAAGACTATTAAACCAATAGATGGCACTGTTCATGAGTAGTGTAGATCGCAAATTTTCCATGCAAATGGTTTTTCAGTTGAAAAATAAGGCAGATTCTGCTCATTTGCATGTCTTTCCCATATGCCCATGTTTATGCTAATGAGTTTTACACGACAAAACTGTATAGAAAGGTTATTGAATATTATGTTAGGACAATCAGAAAACATTTTGTCACCCTAATGATATTGATCTAGGTGTGCAGGTCCGCCCAAGCCATTCAACAGATCTGAAGTAACTTTGAGGCTTACTGGCTCTCAGTCAGATGAGTGCTGGTTTGGAATGTCTCATAGTGCACAAGGCTGCCATTGTAAAGTATACTGACTCAGCCTGTCATCTGTCTCATGGGTGTTTCCATCAATTGCTAACCTTTTTTTGTGAACCAGACAGCCTCTCTTCTTCAGAGCAGGGGCTGACTGATTTGGTGCTTGGGTCTCCCGTTGACTTTCATTGTAATAAATTGTACTCGAGCACCCACAGTATTCAGCCGAGCACTCCAATGTGCCAAGCATAACGATGCTCAAGCTGAACAGCAGTTCGGCCGAGCATGCTCACTCAGCACTAAGATATATATATATATATATATATATTTTTTTTTTAGTAATTACACTTACTTTTTGCCATATTTTTTTTTTAATTACTAAAAAAAAATATTAAATATGTAAAGTTAACTTGGCCTCTATTTCAGAAATGTTTCTGCTGGGATTTGAACTACATCAGAGCCAAGAAGCTTAACCACTACACTATAGAGCTGCATGTTAACCTGCAGTTAAATATAAAATGATACTTCTGCTGTATTGGAATACTTACTACATGAGAAACTACTATGTTGGTTTTTCTGACACAGTTTTTTAGACACAGTTTATCATTCAGCTTTATAGTTTGGTGGTTAAGGTTCTTCCCTCTAATGTAGAAGTTTGTGAGTTCAAATCCAAGCAGAAACTTTTCAGAAATAGAGGATAAATTAGATTTCAATACACTGACTCAAGCATCGCGCTCGAGCCCACGCGGTGTTCAGCCAAGCATCGTGATGCTCGAGTCAAAATGGTGTTCGGCCGAGCATGCTCGATCAACACTAATTATCATATGTTTACTGTCAAATAACCTGCAGAAGATTGCAGGCCAGAAGAGCAATAATTAGGATATTGTTCCCCCAACCTAACCATCTAAACCCCATACCAGCAACAGCCCCTGTTTAAAGGGGCCGGGCAGCCATTAGCAATGAAGACCGACTATACAGTGCGGTTTTCATTATTAAATGAA
Source organism: Bufo bufo (assembly GCF_905171765.1). NCBI lineage: Eukaryota > Metazoa > Chordata > Amphibia > Anura > Bufonidae > Bufo > Bufo bufo. Next base: position 114,945,334 of record NC_053391.1, read on the forward strand.
AGGCAGCTGTGGGCTAATTGGCCGCTCAGTTCTTCACATGGCCACAACTCGCCCACAGCATGGACACTGTGTGGCAATCCATACCACAAGGCAGAGTAGCCTGGGTATACCTGATTTACAGCAATTTGTGACAAATTTATTTGGAACTAATCAAATTTCTTGGCTAAAGTTGCCAAATAAAATTTTTCAAAACTTTGCTTATCTCTCATTGTTGAAGCTAATTAGGCTTGTATCTTTTTTAGTAAATTCTTGTATTTCACATGAGATAAGAGTCCTTCAGAATCGTTTCTTATAATCCTGTGTTGTGTCATTTGTTTGTTATTGAATCTAAAAATCTATGAATAAATTGACAAGTGGGTGTTACCAGTTAGGACGATATTAGTGTTGGTCGAGCATCAAAGTTCGGGTAGAACACCTTGGGAAACTCAGGTGCTCTACTGAGCACCCGAGCTCAATGCAAGTCAATGGGAGAACCAAAGCATTAAACCAGGCAACCCCTGCTCTGAAGAGTGGAGGGTGTTTGGTTCACAGTAAAAGGTCAGAAATTGATGAAAATACCACTGAAATGGTTTGGGAACAGCATAGGGGGGATGTCTGGATGCATCCAGACTGACAATAATATGGACAAAACTGAAGATAAAATCAATTTTAGAGGAAAAATTGTTAGGAAACATTCTTTCCTGTATATTTACTTATATATAAAGTGCAAGTGATGCCAAAAATTACAAAGAGGCACTCCGATACAACCTGTATATCAGATAAAGGAGGGCCTCATTCACATTGTGGTACAATTGTTCAGGTAGTGGGACTCCTACACTCATAACGCATATTCACTAAGTGAAAGGGCTACCAAAAATTACAAGGAACTGGCACTACAATACACTCTTTATTACACGTAAAGGAGGGCATCATACATACCCTTGAAAAATTATGATTGATGGCCTGCTGGTGACCCTCAAAAAATATTGGAGCAAGGGCCTGCTGATCTGACCATCTAAAACATTAGGGGCAAGTGCCTGCTGCTGATCTGACCTTCTAAAACATTAGGGGCGAGGGCCTGCTGCTGATCTGACCATCTAAAACATTAGGGGTAAGGGTCTGCTGCTAAGCTAACCATCTAAAACATCAAGGGTGAGGGTCTGCTGCTGAGCTGACCCTCTAAAACAATATGGGTGAGTGCCTGCTGCTGATCTAACCATCTAAAACATTAGGGGTGAGGGCCTGCTCGTGACCCTCAAAAACATTATGAACAAGTGCCTGCTGGTGACCCTTCTCCTTTTTGATGACTCTGCTAGCAGGGTTTCCCAGGGCCATCCACCTAGCCCTGCCCCAGAAGTGGAAGAGATTGAGTGCACCGATGCCCAACCACTTATGTTTAAGGATGAGTATATGGGAGGACCACCGCAGCACGTCTCGGATGATGAGGAAACACAAGTGCCAACTGCTGTGGCTTTCTGCAGTGTGCAGACCGACAAGGAGGGCAGGGGTGAAGACTGGGTAGAAGATGATGTGGAGAACGATGAGGTCCTCGACCCCACATGGAATCAAGGTCATGCGAGTGACCTGTGTAGTTCGGAGGAAGAGGCGGTGGTCGCACAGAGCCACCAGCACAGCAGAAGAGGGAGCAGGGTAGAAAAGCTAAGCTGCCATCCCCTAGACAGTACGCCTGCAACTGCCCACCGCAGAAAGGGACCGAGCACACCAAAGCCAGCTCCAAGGAGTTACCTGGCATGGCAGTTCTTCAGACAATGTGCTGATGACAAGACACGAGTGGTTTGCAAGCTATGCAATCAGAGCCTGAAGCGAGGCATAAATGTTCTAAACCTAAGCACAACCTGCATGACCAGGCATCTAAGTGCAAAACACGAGTTGCAGTGGAGTAAACACCTCAAAAACAAAGAAAGGTCTCTGGCTCCTCCTGCCAGCAACATCACCACCTAGGTCACCAAGCATTTCCACAATGTCCCATGGAAGCGTTCAGCTCTCCATCTCCCAAACACTGGAGAAAAAGAGGAAGCACCCCCTACCCACCCAAAATCCCTGGCTCTAGATGCCAGCATTTCAAAATTACTGGCCTTTGAAATTCTGTCATTCTGACTGGTGGAGACGGAGAGTTTTAAAAGCCTTATGGCGGTGGCGGTTCCACTGTACGTCACGCCCAGCCGCCACTACTTTTCCAGGCGAGCCATCCCTTCCCTGCACAAGCAAGTAGGGGACAAAAATCAGGTGTGCACTGCGCAACGCCATCTGTGGCGAGGTGCACCTAACTACGGATACGTGGACCAGTAAGCACGGTCAGGGACGTTATATCTCCCTAACAGCACACTGGGTAAATAGCGGCTGGGCCTGAGGCGGATAGCAGTTTGGCGCATGTCCTTCCACCACCGAGGATTGCAGGGCATTTATCTTTGCCTCCTGTTGCTTTCTCCTCCTACTCTGCTTCCTCATCCTCTAACACCTCCTCATCCGGTCAGTGTAACACCTTCACCACCAACTTCAGCACAGTCAGGGGTAAACGACAGCAAGCAGTTTTAAAACTTATCTGTTTGGGGGACAAACCCCACACCGCACAGGAGCTGTGGACGGGCATGGAACAACAGACCGATGAGTGGTTGGTGCCAGTGAGCATCAAGCCCGGCCTGGTGGTGTGCAATATTGGGCGAAATCTCGTAGCAGCTCTGGGACCAGCCGGTTTGACGCACATCCCTTTGGTGGTACAGAGGTTCCTTTAAAAATAAAAATTACCCCGATATGTCAGAGGTGCTGCAGAAAGTGCGGGCCATCTCTGTGCGCTTTTGGCGTTCTCACCCTGCTGCTGCTCGCCTGTCAGCGCTGCAGCGTTACTTCGGCCTTCCCGCTCACTGCCTCATATGCGACGTGCCCACATGTTGGAACTCCACCTTGCACATGCTGGCCAGACTGTGCGAGCAGCAGCAGGCGATAGTAGATTTTCAGCTGCACGGGTGAGTCTCTCTGCAGAACAGCACCACTTCACCACCAATGACTGGGCCTCCATGCGAGACCTGTGTTCCTTGTTGCGCTGTTTCGAGTACTCCACCAACATGGCCAGTGCTGATAACGCCGTTCTCAGCGTTACTATCCCACTTTTTTGCCTCCTTGAAAAAACGCCTCGGGCGATGATGGAAGAGGATGTGGCAGAGGAGGAGGAGGAAGAGGGATCATTTCATATGGTTTCAGGCCAGTCATTCACAAGTGACTCCGAGGGTGGGTTCCTAGACCCACAAACGCCAGGTACACAATTGTCCAGCCATGGCACAGTTCTGGAGAATGACGAGGTGGAGGATGAGGAGGAACCGTGTTCACAGCAGGGTGGCACCCAAACCAGCTCATGGCCATCACTGGTGCGTGGCTGGGGGGATACAGAGGACACAGATGATACACCTCCCACAGAGGACAGCTTGTCGTTGTCTCCGGGCAGCCTGGCACACATGAGCGTTTACATGCTGCAGTGTCTCCGCAACAACCGCCGAGTTGCCCACATTCTAACTTGCGCTGATTACTGGGTGGCCACGCTGCTCTATCCCTGTTACAAATACAATGTACTGTCCCCAATTCGGTCACTGGAGCATGATCGTAAGATGCGCGAGTACAAGCGCATGCTGGTAGACGCGTTGCTGGTGGCATTCCCACCTGACAGCGGGGTCACAGTGGAAGCACAATGCGAAGGCAGAGGAGGAGGAAGAGGTCGCCAACGCAGCTGGCGCACCACCAGCCCCTCAGAGGGCAGGGTTAGCATGGCTGAAATGTGGAAAAGCTTTGTCAGCACGCCACAACAACCAGTACCACCAGCTGATATGTAACGTCTTAGCAGGAGGCAGCATTTCAGCAACATGGTGGAGCAGTATGTGTGCACATGCCTACACGTACTGAATGAGGGGTTTGCCCCCTTCAACTTCTGGGTCTCCAAATTGGGCACATGGTGTGAGCTTGCCCTTTACGCCTTGGAGGTGCTGGCCTGCCCTGCAGCCAGTGTATTTTCTGAACGTGTGTTTAGCACGTCAGGGGACGTTATCACAGACAAGCGCAGCCGCCTGTCCACAGCCAATGTGGACAAGCTCACATTCATTAAAATGAACCAGGCTTGGATCCCACAGGACTTGTCCGTACCTTGTGCAGAATAGTCATGTATACCGGCCTTACCTAGCCATTGTTATACTGCAGTGCAATTGCTCATTGTTGTATTTTTTATATTTCCCACTCTTTTGGGGTGTACCCTAATTTAAAAAAATAAATTAAAACCAAAAACCAGTGTAGTCTACCTCGTCCTCCTCCACCGCCGCTTCCACCTACTCCGCTACATCCACCGCATCCTCAACCTTCTACTCCATATGGACCTCCACCTCATACATCAAGATTATTTTTTTTAATTCGTACGGATTTTACATCATTTCAATAATTTGTCTGTTACATTTTCGGGTGAAATTCACCAATTTTTGGTTGTGATATACCCCTGCTTTACCTAGTAGACAGGTAAAAAATTTTTACTAATTAGTCTGTTACATTTTTGGGTGAAATTCACCAATTTTTGGCTGTGATATACCCCTGCTCTACCTAGTAGACAGGTAAACAAATTTCACTAATTTGGCTGTTACATTTTCGGATGAAAATTAACCAATTTTTGGGTGTGATATGCCCCTGCTCTAACTAGTACGCAGGTTAATAAATTTCACTAATTTTTCTGTTACATTGTTGGGTGACATCTATAAATTTTTGGCTGTGATATACCCCTGATCTACCTAGTAGACAGGTTAATACATTTCACAAATTTTTCTGTTACATAGTTGGGTGACATTCACAATTTTTTTGCTGTGATATACCCCTGCTCTACCTAGTGGACAGGTTAATAAATTTCACTAATTTTTTTGTTACATTGTTGGGTGAAATTCACCAATTTTTGGCTGTGATATACCCCTGCTCTACCTAGTGGACCAGGAAATACATTTCACTAATTTGTCTGTTACATTCTTGGGTGACATTTTATTATTTTTTGCCGTAAATAAACCCCTGCTGTGCATAGGTGACAGCGACCAAATTTTTAAAAAATCATCTGTCATTGTTGGGTGACATTAACCCATTTCTGGCGATGAAAAACCCCTGCTCTGCATAGGTTGATACGGAATCAAATTTCTAAAATTCGCTTTTAATTAACGCACGCCCCCTCCTTTCATTTGATGCTTCAACTTTAACAACTTTTCCCACATTTCCGCTTGATCACATTGGAGCCATTGACCTCCCTTGGATGTGGTATGTCTTTCTCACACTCCCTCTCCAGCGTGTAACCCTGATTCGCCGTTAACCGTGATCAACATGTTAGGAGCAGAAAAGAACATCAAAAGTTGATAGAGAAGATATCCAAATGGATCGTTGACATCACGGGGGCGTGCGATCAGGCAGAAGTTATCTAGAGTCAACAAAGCGGCAGCAGAGCCTCTCCTGTCTAACGTTTCCAAATCCAAAATACCTCAGTGACATTCCCTATAATTTTTTATTAATCATTCCAATAACAGGGCATCTTAAGAGTCCTGTATTGTTATTTATCATCACTACCTCCCCGAGTTGGAAGTGGGTAATTGCCACGCGCCCCCTCCTTAACATGGAAGCTTCTGCTTTAATACTTTGTCCCACATTTCCGCTCGATTACATTTAATTTCATCTAATGACCTCCCTTGGATGTGGCATCCCTTTCTCAGGCTTCCTCTCCGGCATGGAACCTTGATTCTCCGCTACCCATGATCACCATGGTAGGCGCAGAAAAGAACATCGAAATTTGATAGAGCAGATATCCAATTGGATTGTGGACATCATGGATGTGCAACATGGTGGAGCAGTATGTGTGCACACGCCTACATATACTGACTGATGGGTCTGTCCACTTCTACTTCTGGATCTCTAAATTGGGCACATGGCCTGAGCTTGCCCTTTACGCCTTGGAGGTGCTGGCCTGCCCTGCAGCCAGTGTATTGTCTGAACGTTTGTTTAGCACGGCTGGAAGGGGTTATCACAGGTGATATTTCTCAATGTTTTGGGGTGTACCCTAATTTAAACAAAAAATTAAATTAAACCAAGAAGCAGTGTAGGCTACCTTCTCATCTTCCTCCTCCACTTCCACCTACACCACCACATTCACCGCCTCCTCAACCTCCTATTCCATATGTACCTCGTCCTCCTAGATCAAGATTATAATTTTTTATTTTTACGTATTTTATGTTATTTAAAGTCATTTCCCTATCCATGCTCTTAACCACATTTTGCTGCCATTTGCAGCGCTCTAGCCCTTTTCATTACTATTTTAGAGCCATCTTAGTATTCAAAAGTTCGGGTCCCCATTCTCTTCAAAGGGGTTCGGGGTCAAGTTTTTTGTGAAGTTCGGTCGAACCCGAACATCCAGGTGTCCGCTCAACTCTACATACCAGTAGAAATTATTTGTTCCAAAAGCTGTACTACCGCCCTGGGTGGTGCTACAGATTTTATTGTCTAAATGCTTGAATTTTAATAATTCTTGTGAGTATATTAAAAAGTATTTGAGAGATAAAAATTGATGGAACTTTACTATGTGCGGCGTAACTTTTTGTAATTCACAGGAGGAAATCGCAGGATACAGATTTCCTTTTGGTGGAAGTCTGTGTCATAGCTACACAAAAAAAGCTGCTGTTTTTCATTGACTTTGCACTATGATGCTTTGAAGTGTGCCTGGCACTGGCAGCGCGACTACCTTTGGAATTTACTGTTATAGTGGATAGTGTTTATCTTTTAACGACACACACAAACATTAAATGAAATAGATTAAATATACCCGAGCGAAGCCGGGTCCTTCAGCTACTACTACATATGAGGCAACTATCGTGCCACTGAGCTACAGGCTTGCCTCAGATCAAGCAAGGCATCAGATCAAGCAAGGCATTTTTTTCATCTATGTGATTCAGCATACAAAAATACAGTAAACCTAAAACCCATTGCAACGCTGATGCTGTCCAGTTAGGTAAGTCACGCATCACTTGAATTGTCTCATATTTAATGTTTAAAAACATTAACTTGGCATTTTAACCCCTTAAGGACCCTGCCATTTTTCACCTTAAGGACCAGGCCATTTTTTTCAAATCTGACATGTGTGACTTTATGTGGTGATAACTTTAAAACACTTTTACTTATCCCAGCCATTCTGAGATTGTTTTCTCGTCACATATTGTACTTCATGACAGTGGTAACTTTGAGTCAAAATATTTCATTTTTATTTAGGAAAAATAACAAATTTACCAAAAATTCGCAATTTTCAAAATTTCTGTTTCTCTGCTTTTAAAACAGATGGTGATACCTCTTAAAATATTTATTACGTTACATTTCCCATATGTCTACCTCATGTTTGGATCATTTTTTAAATGACCTTTTCTTTTTTTGGATGTTAGAAGGCTTATAAGTTTAGAAGCAAATGTTGAAAATTTTCCGAAAATTTCCAAAACCCACACTTTAAGGACCAGTTCAGGTCGGAAGTCACTTTGTGAGGCTTACATAATAGAAACCACCCATAAATGGTCCCATTTTAGAAACTCACCCCACTACACACACAAACATTAAATGAAATATATTAAACATACCCGAGCGAAGCCGGGTCCTTCAGCTAGTACTACATATGAGGCAACTATCGTGCCACTGAGATACAGGCTTGCCTCAGATCAAGCAAGGCATTTTCTTCATCTATGTGATTCAGCATACAAAAATACATTAAACCTAATACTCATTGCAACGCTGATGCTGTCCAGTTAGGAAAGTCACGCATCACTTGAATTTGTCTCATATTTAATGTTTAAAAACATTAACTTGTCCTTTTATCCCCTTAACCACCTCAGCCCCTATAGCTTAAACACCCTGAAAAACCAGGCCACTTTTTACACTTCTGACCTACACTACTTTCACCGTTTATTGCTCGGTCATGCAACTTACCACCCAAATGAATTTTACCTCCTTTTCTTCTCACTAAAAGAGCTTTCATTTGGTGGTATTTCATTGCTGCTGACATTTTTACTTTTTTTGTTATTAATCGAAATTTAACGATTTTTTTGCAAAAAAATAATTTTTCAGTTGTAAAATTTTGCAAAAAAAACGACATCCATATATAAATTTTGCTCTAAATTTATTGTTATACATGTCTTTGATTAAAAAAAAATGTTTGGGTAAAAAAAAATGGTTTGGGTAAAAGTTATAGCGTTTATAAACTATGGTACAAAAATGTGAATTTCCGCTTTTTGAAGCAGCTCTGACTTTCTGAGCACCTGTCATGTTTCCTGAGGTTCTACAATGGCCAGACAGTACAAACACCCCACAAATGACCCCATTTCGGAAAGTAGACACCCTAAGGTATTCGCTGATGGGCATAGTGAGTTCATAGAACTTTTTATTTTTTGTCACAAGTTAGCGGAAAATGATTTTTTTATTTATTTTTTCTTACAAAGTCTCAAATTCCACTAACTTGTGACAAAAAATAAAAAGTTCTATGAACTCACTATGCCCATCAGCGAATAACTTTGGGTGTCTTCTTTCCAAAATGGGGTCACTTGTGGGGTAGTTATACTGCCCTGGCATTCTAGGGGCCCAAATGTGTGGTAAGGAGTTTGAAATCAAATTCTGTAAAAAATGGTCGGTGAAATCCGAAAGGTGCTCTTTGGAATGTGGACCCCTTTGCCCACCTAGGCTGCAAAAAATTGTCACACATGTGGTATCTCCATATTCAGGAGAAGTTGGGGAATGTGTTTTGGGGTGTCATTTTACATATACCCATGCTGGGTGAGATAAATATCTTGGTCAAATGCCAACTTTGTATAAAAAAATGGGAAAAGTTGTCTTTTGCCAAGATATTTCTCTCACCCAGCATGGGTATATAAAAAATGACACCCCAAAACACATTCCCCAACTTCTCCTGAATACGGCGATACCACATGTGACACTTTTTTGCAGCCTAGGTGGGCAAAGGTGCCCAAATTCCTTTTAGGAGGGCATTTTTAGACATTTGGATACCAGACTTCTTCTCACGCTTTGGGGCCCCTAAAATGCCAGGGCAGTATAAATACCCCACATGTGACCCCATTTTGGAAAGAAGACACCCCAAGGTATTCAATGAGGGGCATGGCGAGTTCATAGAAAATAAAAAATTTTGGCACAAGTTAGCGGAAATTGATTTTTTAGATTTTTTTTCTCACAAAGTCTCCCTTTCCGCTAACTTGGGACAAAAATTTCAATCTTTCAAGGACTCAATATGCCCCTCAGCGAATACCTTGGGGTGTCTTCTTTCCAAAATGGTGTTATTTGTGGGGTGTTTGTACTGCCCGGGCATTTGAGGGTCTCTACAATCATTACATGTATGCCCAGCATTAGGAGTTTCTGCTATTCTCCTTATATTGAGCATACGGGTAATGAGATTTTTTTTTTCCGTTCAGCCGCTGGGCTGAAAGAAAAAAATGAACGGCACAGATTTCTTCATTCGCATCGATCAATGTGGATGAAAAAATCTCTGCCAAAAAAAGAAAAAGGAGGGGAAAGGCGTCTGCCAGGACATAGGAGCTCCGCCCAACATCCATACCCACTTAGCTCGTATGCCCTGGCAAACCAGATTTCTCCATTCACATCAATCGATGTGGATGAATAAATCATTGCCGGGATTTTTTTTTTTTATATATATACAAAGTGTTTGCCAAATTATATGAACACCGCCACCTCCTCAGCTCATATGCCTCGGCAAACGTATCTTTTACTGCAGAGGAGAAATCTCGTCTTGCAGCGCTGCATTCACCGACTTGCGTGTAATCTGACATCAGCGCAATGCTTCTGTCAGAATGCACATCAGTGCTGCAGCTAGTCGATCGGTTGGTCCACCTGGAAGGTAAAAAAAACAAAACAAAAAAGAAAAAACCAGGCCGCAACGCAATAAATTTATTAACTTTTGAACAGAACATATAAACTTTTTTAACTGAACGTTAACTTTTTTACTTACCGGTAATTTTTTTTTGTTTTTTTTACCTTTATAGAACAAACCTCTCCTTCCCCATAGAACAATGTGCAAAGCGCAAATCGCCCAAAGATGTGGCGAAGTACGTTATGCACTTTATTCCAGGTGAAAGGAGAGGTTTGCAGCAGCTGTGAGTAAAAGGGACCTAATAGCCCTGTGTGCCTGTCCTGTGAGATGCAATCCCTATGCTAGGTGTACCTGTGTGTGGTACTTCCGGAAACACTCTCCTAAGCATAGGGCAGGGTGGTCAGGACAGTCAGGACAGAAATAGCGGGTGTCACGCCTTATTCCACTCCTGCTACAGACACGACATTTTTTTCTGGGTGGCGGTTGGGTTGAGGTACCAGGAACGACACTGGGGAAATGTCGCTCGTGTAGACGGCTAACTACACTGGTGGTTGGGGCCACGGAACCTCCTGGATACAGGAGGTTCTCGATGATCTCTTCCTGGAATTTGAGGAAGGATCGTGTTCTCCCAGCCTTACTGTAGAGAACAAAACTATTATACAGAGCCAATTGAATTAAATATACAGACACCTTCTTATACCAGCGTCTGGTGCGTCGGGAAACTAAATAGGGAGCCAACATCTGGTCATTGAAGTCCACCCCTCCCATGAGCGCATTATAGTCGTGGACTGAGAGGGGCTTTTCAATGACACAGGTTGCCCTTTCAATTTGGATTGTCGTGTCTGCGTGAATGGAGGAGAGCATGTAAACGTCACGCTTGTCTCTCCATTTCACCGCGAGCAGTTCTTCGTTACACAAGGCAGCCCTCTCCCCCCTTGCAAGACGGGTGGTAACGAGCCGTTGGGGGAAGCCCACGCGACTAGTTCGCGCGGTGCCACAGGCGCAAATCCGTTCTAGAAACAAATGCCTAAAGAGGGCCACACTTGTGTAAAAATTGTCCACATAAAGATGGTACCCCTTGCCGAATAAGGGTGACACCAAGTCCCAGACTGTCTTCCCACTGCTCCCCAGGTAGTCAGGGCAACCGACCGGCTCCAGGGTCTGATCTTTTCCCTCATAGATCCGAAATTTGTGGGTATAGCCTGTGGCCCTTTCACAGAGCTTATACAATTTGACCCCATACCGGGCACGCTTGTTTGGGATGTATTGTTTGAAGCCAAGGCGCCCGGTAAAATGTATTAGGGACCCGTCTACGCAGATGTTTTGCTCAGGGGTATACAAATCTGCAAATTTCTGGTTGAAATGGTCTATGAGGGGCCGAATTTTGTGGAGCCGGTCAAAAGCTGGGTGGCCTCTGGGACGGGAGGTGGTGTTGTCGCTAAAATGCAGGAAACGCAGGATGGCCTCAAATCGTGTCCTGGACATAGCAGCAGAGAACATGGGCATGTGATGAATTGGGTTCGTGGACCAATATGACCGCAATTCATGCTTTTTAGTTAGACCCATGTTGAGGAGAAGGCCCAGAAAAATTTTAAGTTCGGAAACTTGGACTGGTTTCCACCGGAAAGGCTGGGCATAATAGCTTCCCGGGTTTGCGGTTATAAATTGTGTGGCATACCGATTTGTCTCTGCCACGACTAAGTCCAAGAGCTCCGCAGTCAAGAACAGCTCAAAAAATCCCAGGGCCGAACCGATCTGAGCTATCTCAACCCGAACTCCAGACTGGGCGGTGAAAGGGGGAACTACTGGTGCGGCTGAAGTTGGTGACTGCCAATCAGGGTTTGCCAGCACCTCAGGGACTCTAGGGGCTCTACGGGCCTGTCTGTGCGGTGGCTGTGACAGGGTAACTACTGCACGTGCCACCGTACCAGCTTCAACTGCCCTTCTGGTGCTCGCTACTTCACCATGTTGTACGGCAGTGCTGGTACTAGGTCCAGGAAGGGCTGCGCTGCTGGTTTATGCTTCACCACGTGATCCGGTAGCGACAGCCCCACTCTGCTGCTCTTGAAGCGGATCCTGCGCAACCTGTGGTCTAGCGACACGGGGCCGGGTACGCCTGGTTCTATCAGGGACCTCCACCTCCTCGTCTGAACTTTGGGTCAGAGAGCCACTGCTTTCTACAGGTTCATATTCTGACCCGCTAGATTCGTCAGATGAGGGTTCCCATTCCTCATCCGACTGGGTCAGAATCCTGTAGGACTCTTCAGAAGAATACCCCCTGTTTGACATTTTGGACTACTAAATTTAGGGGTATTCCCTGAGACTACCCAAGAAAAAAAGCAAGCCTGTCTTACAAAGGGGAGGCTAGCGAAGTACCGGAGGCCGCTGCGGTTGATAAAAAATATCAAAACAGATTTTTTTTATCGCCGCAGTGCGTGTGAAGTGAATGTGCAGTGATCAAAAAAAAAATATTTTTTGTCACTGCGGTGGGGCGGGCGTGGGTGAACGCACGTGTGGGCGACCGATCAGGCCTGATCGGGCAAACACTGCGTTTTGGGTGGAGGGCGAGCTAAGTTGACACTAATACAATTATAGATCTGACCGTGATCAGTTTTGATCACTTACAGATACTATAAAAGTACAAATGCTGATTAGCGATACGCTAATCAGCGAATAAAAGTGACTGCGGTGCGGTGGGCTGGGCGCTAACCAAGGGGCCTAAACTAATCCTAAAACCTAACAGCCAATACTAGTGAAAAAAAAAAGTGACAGTTTACACTGATCACTTTTTGTCTTTCACTAAGTGATTGACAGGGGGCGATCAAGGGGTTAATTTGGATGATGGGGGTGATGGAAGGTGATCTGGGGCTAAGGACAGTGTTTGGTGGGTACTCACAGTGAAGTCTGCTCCTCTGCTGGATCCAACCGACGAAAAGGACCAGCAGAGGAGCAGAGAAGCCATATAACAGATCATATTTACTAATATGATCTGTTATATGGCTTGTGATTCGATTTTTTTAAAAATCAGCAACCTGCCAGCAACGATCATTGCTACACTCACTGAGCCTTTCTAAATGTTCATTGTGTTACCCTAAACATATAAATTACACTTTTAATTTCATTTTCAGACAAATTTGATAAGTATTATGCATTTTTGTACTTCCTGCCTTTTATGCAAATTAACATAAAAGTCATATCTTTCTTGTGTGACCAGAGAAGAGTCATATTTTCAAGCTCTGACTCATCTCAGGTTAATTTACATATGTATCAAATAGTTTTTTTTACACAATAAAAGCACACAGAGCTATGGGGACTGGGTATTGCGGATGTGCTAGCGGCCATCTAGCAACCCATTTCCTCAGCTCTATACCCAAAATCCAGATGACAGGTTCCCTTTAAGGAGCCTGCCATTTTTCACCCATAAGGTGAATTGTTTTCTCGTCACATATTGTACTTCATGACAGTGGTAAATGTGAGTCAAAATATTTCATTTTTATTTAGGAAAAAATAACAAATTTACCAAAAATTAGCAATTTTTTAAATTTCAGTTTCTCTGCTTTTAAAACAGATAGTGATACCTCCTAAAATATTTATTACGTTTACATCTCCCATATGTCTACTTCATGTTTGGATCATTTTGTAAATTACATTTTCTTTTTTTGGATGTTAGAAGGCTTAGAAGTTTAGAAGCAAATCTTGAAAATTTTCCAAAAATTTCCAAAACCCACATTTTAAGGACCAGTTCAGGGCGGAAGGCACTTTGTGAGGCATACATAATAGAAACCACCCATAAATGGCCCCATTTTAGAAACTACACCCCTCAAGTTATTCGCAACTGATTTTACAAACTTTGTTAACCCTTTAGGTGTTTCACAAGAATTAAAGGAAAATGTAGATGACATTTCAGAATTTCACTTTTTTGCCAGATTTTCTATTTTAATCGATTTTTTTCTGAAAACAAAGCAAGGGTTAACAGCCAAACAAAACTCAATATTTATTGCCTTGATTCTTTAGTTTACAGAAACACCCCATATGTGGTCGTAAACTGCTATACGGGCACACGGCAGGGCGCAGAAGGAAAGGAGTGCCATATGGTTTATGGAAGGCAGATTTCACAGGGATAATTTTAAGTTGCCATGTCACATTTGAAGACTTCCTAATGAACCCCTAGAGTAGAAACTCCAAAAAAATTACCCCATTTTAGAAACTACAGGATAAGGTGGCAGTTTTGTTGGTATTATTTTAGGGTAGATTTTGGGTTGCTCTATATTACACTTTTTGTGAGACAAGATAACAAAAAAATTGCTGTTTTGGCACCATTTGTATTTTTTGTTATTTACAATGTTCATCTGACAGGTTAGATCCTGTGGTATTTTGATAGAGCAGGTTGTTACGGAAGCGACAAAACCAAATATGACAACTTTTTTGGTTGTTTGTTTCAGTTTTACATAATAAAGCATTTTTGAAAAAAAAAGATTTTTTAGTGTTTTTTTTGGGGGCGACTGTCTTATGTAGGGCATCATTTTTTTCAGTATGAGATGTCTGTTAGATTAGTACTATTTTAGGGTGCATATTACTTTTTGATCGCTTGGTATTACACTTTTTGTGATTTAACCACCTCCGGACCGCCGAACGCAGCGACGCGTCCTGGAGGTGGTTGATTCATTCCTCTTGGACGCGCCGGCGCGTCCTCTCGCGAGACGCGAGATTTCGGTCACAGCCGGCCCGCGCATGCGCATCGCGGGCCGGCAAAAGTTTGAGGAGAATTGCATCAGCAACCTGCCAGCCAATGATCGTCGCTGGCAGGTTGCTGATTTTTAAAAAATCGAATCACAAGCCAAATAACAGATCATATTAGTAAATATGATCTGTTATATGGCTTCTCTGCTGGTCCTTTTCGTCGGTTCGATACAGCAGAGGAGCAGACTTCACTGTGAGTACCCACCAAACACTGTCCTTAGCCCCAGATCACCTTCCATCACCCCCTTCATCCAAATTAACCCCTTGATCGGCCCCTGTCAATCACTTAGTCAAAGACAAAAAGTGATCAGTGTAAACTGTCACTTTTTTTTCCACTAGTATTGGCTGTTAGGTTTTAGGATTAGTTTAGGCCCTTTGGTTAGGTAGTTTAGGGATCAGTTAGCGCCCAGCCCACCGCACCGCAGTCACTTTTATTCGCTGATTAGCGTATCGCTAATCAGCATTTGTACTTTTATAGTATCTGTAAGTGATCAAAACTGATCACGGTCAGACCTATAATTGTATTAGTGTCATCTGATGAATCTAGCGGGTCAGAATATGAACCTGTAGAAAGCAGTGGCTCTCTGACCCAAAGTTCGGACGAGGAGTTGGAGGTCCCTGATAGAACCAGGCGTACCCGGGCCCGTGTCGCTAGACCACAGGTTGCGCAGGATCCGCTTCAAGAGCAGCAGAGTGGGGCTGTCGCTGCCGGATCACGTGGTGAGGCATACACCAGCAGCGCAGCCCTCCCTGGACCTAGTACCAGCACTGCCGTACAACATGGTGAAGTAGCGAGCACCAGAAGGGCAGTTGAAGCTGGTACGGTGGCACGTGCAGTAGTTACCCCGTCGCACAGACAGGCCCGTAGAGCCCCTAGAGTCCCTGAGGTGCTGGCAAACCCTGATTGGCAGTCACCAACTTCAGCCGCACCAGTAGTTCCCCCTTTCACCGCCCAGTCTGGAGTTCGGGTTGAGACAGCTCAGATCGGTTCGGCCCTGGGATTTTTTGAGCTGTTCTTGACTGCGGAGCTCTTGGACTTAGTCGTGGCAGAGACAAACCGGTATGCCACACAATTTATAACCGCAAACCCGGGAAGCTATTATGCCCAGCCTTTCCAGTGGAAACCAGTCCAAGTTTCCGAACTTAAAATTTTTCTGGGCCTTCTCCTCAACATGGGTCTAACTAAAAAGCATGAATTGCGGTCATTTTGGTCCACGAACCCAATTCATCACATGCCCATGTTCTCTGCTGCTATGTCCAGGGCACGATTTGAGGCCATCCTGCGTTTTCTGCATTTTAGCGACAACACCACCTCCCGTCCCAGAGGCCACCCAGCTTTTGACCGGCTCCACAAAATTCGGCCCCTCATAGACCATTTCAACCAGAAATTTGCAGATTTGTATACCCCTGAGCAAAACATTTGCGTAGACGAGTCCCTAATACATTTTACTGGGCGCCTTGGCTTCAAACAATACATCCCAAGCAAGCGTGCCCCGTATGGGGTCAAATTGTATAAGCTCTGTGAAAGGGCCACAGGCTATACCCACAAATTTCGGATCTATGAGGGAAAAGATCAGACCCTGGAGCCGGTCGGTTGCCCTGACTACCTGGGGAGCAGTGGGAAGACAGTCTGGGACTTGGTGTCACCCTTATTCGGCAAGGGGTACCATCTTTATGTGGACAATTTTTACACAAGTGTGGCCCTCTTTAGGCATTTGTTTCTAGAACGGATTTGCGCCTGTGGCACCGCGCGAACTAGTCGCGTGGGCTTCCCCCAACGGCTCGTTACCACCCGTCTTGCAAGGGGGGAGAGGGCTGCCTTGTGTAACGAAGAACTGCTCGCGGTGAAATGGAGAGACAAGCGTGACGTTTACATGCTCTCCTCCATTCACGCAGACACGACAATCCAAATTGAAAGGGCAACCAGTGTCATTGAAAAGCCCCTCTCAGTCCACGACTATAATGCGCTCATGGGAGGGGTGGACTTCAATGACCAGATGTTGGCTCCCTATTTAGTTTCCCGACGCACCAGACGCTGGTATAAGAAGGTGTCTGTATATTTAATTCAATTGGCTCTGTATAATAGTTTTGTTCTCTACAGTAAGGCTGGGAGAACACGATCCTTCCTCAAATTCCAGGAAGAGATCCTCGAGAACCTCCTGTATCCAGAAGGTTCCGTGGCCCCATCCACCAGTGTAGTTAGCCGTCTACACCAGCGACATTTCCCCAGTGTCGTTGCTGGTACCTCAACCCAACCGCCACCCCGAAAAAAATGTTGTGTCTGTAGCAGGAGTGGAATAAGGCGTGACACCTGCTATTTCTGTCCTGACTGTCCTGACCACCCTGCCCTATGCTTAGGAGAGTGTTTCCGGAAGTACCACACACAGGTACACCTAGCATAGCGATCACATCTCACCAGGACAGGCACACAGGGCTATTAGGGCCCTTTTACTCACAGCTGCTGCAAACCTCTCCTTTCACTTGGGATAAAAAGCATAACGTACTTCGCCACATCTTTGGGCGATTTGCGCTTTGCACATTGTCCCATGGGGAAGGAGAGGTTTGTTCTATAAAGGTAAAAACTAAACAAAAAAAAATTATCGGTAAGTAGAGTTGAGCGAACACCTGGATGTTCGGGTTCGAGAAGTTCGGCCGAACTTCCCGGAAATGTTCGGGTTCGGGATCCGAACCCGAACCGAACTTCGTCCCGAACCCGAACCCCATTGAAGTCAATGGGGACCCGAACTTTTGGGCACTAAAAAGGCTGTAAAACAGCCCAGGAAAGAGCTAGAGGGCTGCAAAAGGCAGCAACATGTAGGTAAATCCCCTGCAAACAAATGTGGATGGGGAAATTAATTAAAAAAAATTAAAAAAATTAAAATTAACCAATATCAATTGGACAGAGGTCCCATAGCAGAGAATCTGGCTTCACGTCAGCAGAGAATCAGTCTCTTCATGCCATAGCAGAGAATCTGGCTTCATGTCAGCACAGAATCAGTCTTCATGTCATAGCAGAGAATCAGGCTTCACGTCACCCACCACTGGAACAGGCCACTGTCACACATTTAGGCCCCGGCACCCAGACAGAGGAGAGCGGTCCCGTAACAGAGAATCTGGCCTTATGTCAGCGCAGAATCTGTCTTCATGTCATAGCAGAGAATCAGGCTTCACGTCACCCACCACTGGAACAGGCCACTGTCACACATTTAGGCCCAGGCACCCAGGCAGAGGAGAGAGGTCGCGTAACAGAGAATCTGGCTTCATGTCAGCACAGAATAAGTCTTCATGTCATAGCAGAGAATCAGGCTTCACGTCACCCATCACTGGAACAGGCCACTGTCACACATTTAGGCCCCAGCAACCCAGACAGAGGAGAGGTTCATTCAACTTTGGGTTGCCCCGCAATATAATGGTAAAATGAAATTAAAAATAGTATTGAATGAGGAAGTGCCCTGGAGTAGAATAATATATTGTTAAGGGGAGGTAGTTAATGTCTAATCTGCACAAGGGATGGACAGGTCCTGTGGGATCCATGCCTGGTTCATTTTTATGAACGTCAGCTTGTCCACATTGGCTGTAGACAGGCGGCTGCGTTTGTCTGTAATGACGCCCCCTGCCGTGCTGAATACACGTTCAGACAAAACGCTGGCCGCCGGGCAGGCCAGCACCTCCAAGGCATAAAAGGCTAGCTCTGGCCACGTGGACAATTTGGAGACCCAGAAGTTGAATGGGGCCGAACCATCAGTCAGTACGTGGAGGGGTGTGCACAGGTACTGTTCCACCATGTTAGTGAAATGTTGCCTCCTGCTAACACGTTCCGTATCAGGTGGTGCAGTTAGCTGTGGCGTGGTGACAAAACTTTTCCACATCTCTGCCATGCTAACCCTGCCCTCAGAGGAGCTGGGCGTGACACAGCTGCGTTGGCGACCTCTTGCTCCTCCTCTGCCTTCGCCTTGGGCTTCCACTGGTTCCCCTGTGACATTTGGAAATGCTCTCAGTAGCGTGTCTACCAACGTGCGCTTGTACTCGCGCATCTTCCTATCACGCTCCAGTGTAGGAAGTAAGGTGGGCACATTGTCTTTGTACCGGGGATCCAGCAGGGTGGCAACCCAGTAGTCCGCACACGTTAAAATGTGGGCAACTCTGCTGTCGTTGCGCAGGCACTGCAGCATGTAGTCGCTCATGTGTGCCAGGCTGCCCAGAGGTAAGGACAAGCTGTCCTCTGTGGGAGGCGTATCGTCATCGTCCTGTGTTTCCCCCCAGCCACGCACCAGTGATGGGCCCGAGCTGCTTTGGGTGCCACCCCGCTGTGAACATGCTTCATCCTCATCCTCCTCCACCTCCTCCTCATCCTCGTCCTCCTCGTCCTCCACTAGTGGGCCCTGTCTGGCCACATTTGTACCTGGCCTCTGGTGTTGCAAAAAACCTCCCTCTGAGTCACTTCGAAGAGACTGGCCTGAAAGTGCTAAAAATGACCCCTCTTTCTCCTGGGCCACCTCCTCTTCCATCATCGCCCTAAGTGTTTTCTCAAGGAGACATAGAAGTGGTATTGTAACGCTGATAACAGCGTCATCGCCACTGGCCATGTTGGTGGAGTACTCGAAACAACGCAACAGGGCACACAGGTCTCGCATGGAGGCCCAGTCATTGGTGGTGAAGTGTGTCTGATCCACAGTGCGACTGACCCGTGCGTGCTGCAGCTGAAACTCCACTATGGCCTGCTGCTGCTCGCACAGTCTGTCCAGCATATGCAAGGTGGAGTTCCACCTGGTGGGTACGTCGCATATGAGGCGGTGAGCGGGAAGGCTGAAGTTACGCTGTAGCGCAGACAGGCGAGCAGCGGCAGGGTGTAAACGCCTGAAGCGCGAACAGACGGCCCGCACTTTATGCAGCAGCTCTGACATGTCGGTGTAGTTGCGAATAAACTTCTGCACCACCAAATTCAGCACATGCGCCAGGCAAGGGATGTGCGTCAAATCGGCTAGTCCCAGAGCTGCAACAAGATTTCGCCCATTATCACACACCACCAGGCCGGGCTTGAGGCTCACCGGCAGCAACCACTCGTCGGTCTGTTGTTCTATACCCCGCCACAACTCCTGTGCGGTGTGGGGCCTGTCCCCCAAACATATGAGTTTCAGAATGGCCTGCTGATGTTTACCCCGGGCTGTGCTGAAGTTGGTGGTGAAGGTGTGTGGCTGACAAGATGAGCAGGTGGAAGAAGAGGAGGAGGAAGCTGAATAGGAGGAGGAGGAGACAGGAGGCAAAGAATGTTGCCCTGCGATCCTTGGCGGCGGAAGGACGTGCGCCAAACAGCTCTCCGCCTGGGGCCCAGCCGCCACTACATTTACCCAGTGTGCAGTTAGGGAGATATAGCGTCCCTGGCCGTGCTTACTGGTCCACGTATCTGTGGTTAGGTGGACCTTGCCACAGATGGCGTTGCGCAGTGCACACTTGATTTTATCGGACACTTGTTTGTGCAGGGAAGGCACGGCTCTCTTGGAGAAGTAGTGGCGGCTGGGAACAACATACTGTGGGACAGCAAGCGACATGAGCTGTTTGAAGCTGTGTGTGTCCACCAGCCTAAATGACAGCATTTCATAGGCCAGTAGTTTAGAAATGCTGGCATTCAGGGCCAGGGATCGAGGGTGGCTAGGTGGGAATTTACGCTTTCTCTCAAATGTTTGTGAGATGGAGAGCTGAACGCTGCCGTGTGACATGGTTGAGATGCTTGGTGACGCAGGTGGTGGTGTTGGTGGTACATCCCATGTTTGCTGGGCGGCAGGTGCCAACGTTCCTCCAGAGGCAGAGGAAGAGGCCGAGGCGGCGGCAGCAGCAGCAGAAGAGGCCGAGGCGGCGGCAGTAGCAGAAGAGGCCGAGGCGGCAGCAGCAGAAGAGGCAGCAGGGGGAGCCTGAGTGACTTCCTTGTTTTTAAGGTGTTTACTCCACTGCAGTTCATGCTTTGCATGCAGGTGCCTGGTCATGCAGGTTGTGCTAAGGTTCAGAACGTTAATGCCTCGCTTCAGGCTCTGATGGCACAGCGTGCAAACCACTCAGGTCTTGTCGTCAGCACATTGTTTGAAGAAGTGCCATGCCAGGGAACTCCTTGAAGCTGCCTTTGGGGTGCTCGGTCCCAGATGGCGGCGGTCAGTAGCAGGCGGAGTCTCTTGGCGGCGGGTGTTCTGATTTTGCCCACTGCTCCCTCTTTTGCTACGCTGTTGGCTCGGTCTCACCACTGCCTCTTCCTCCGAACTGTGAAAGTCGGTGGCACGACCTTCATTCCATGTGGGGTCTAGGAC
This sequence comes from Bufo bufo, assembly GCF_905171765.1. Classification (NCBI taxonomy): domain Eukaryota; kingdom Metazoa; phylum Chordata; class Amphibia; order Anura; family Bufonidae; genus Bufo; species Bufo bufo. Next base: position 114,966,235 of record NC_053391.1, read on the forward strand.
CTCATCGTCCCCTGCATTGTCTTCCACCCAGTCTTGATCCCTGACCTCCTGTTCAGTCTGCACACTGCAGAAAGACGCAGCAGTTGGCACCTGTGTTTCGTCATCATCAGAGACGTGCTGAGGTGGTATTCCCATGTCCTCATCATCAGGAAACATAAGTGGTTGTGCGTTAGTGCATTCTATCTCTTCCACCCCTGGTGAAGAGCTAGGTGGATGCCCTTGGGAAACCCTGGCAGCAGAGTCTTCAAACAGCATAAGAGACTGCTGCATAACTTGAGGCTCAGACAGTTTCCCTGATATGCATGGGGGTGATGTGACAGACTGATGGGCTTGGTTTTCATGCGCCATCTGTGCGCTTTCTGCAGAAGACTGGGTGGGAGATAATGTGAACGTGCTGGATGCACTGTCGGCCACCCAATTGACTAATGCCTGTACCTGCTCAGGCCTTACCATCCTTAGAATGGCATTGCCCCCACCAAATATCCCTGTAAATTCTGGCGGCTACTGGGACCTGAGGTAGTTGGTACACTAGGACGTGTGGCTGTGGCAGAACGGCCACGTCCTCTCCCAGCACCAGAGGGTCCACTAACACCACCACGACCATGTCCACGTCCGCGTCCCTTATTAGATGTTTTCCTCATTGTTCCCGTTCACCACAATTTTGAGAATGTCAAATTTGGGAATAGTTTTTCAACCCAGAAAAAAAAATGTACCTTCAATGTAAGATATCCTTTTTGGTATAGATTTCAAGTAGGCCTCAAATACCAGAAACTAGTTATTTTTGAGAATGGCAAATTTGGGAATAGTTTTTCAACCCAGAAAAAAAAAGTGCTTTTACGGTCACTACAAATAACTTGACCAACTAAAACAGTACAGATTTGCTTGAATAGAAATGTGAGACCTGGTTTTTTTTGCACTGTGTGACAGGTATAGGTTTAATCACAGAATCAGACTTCTATCTGCACGGTAGCGTGTGTCTTAGGTTTTTCTGAATGACACTATCAGCACCTTCAATGTAAGATATGCTTTTTGGGATAGATTTCAAGTAGGCCTCATATAGCAGAAACTAGTTAGTTTGAGAATGGCAAATTTGGGAATAGTTTTTCAACCCAGAACAAAGTGTGCTTTTACGGTCACTACAAATAACTTGACCAGCTAAAACAGTACAGATTTGGTTGAATAGAAATGTCAGGTCTATTTTTTTTAGGCGCTGGGTGACAGGCTCAACTTGCCCCTGATGTAGTATATGGCCAAAAAATAACCACACTGTTGATGGTTAAATGCACTTCGGTGATACAGGCTCAGCCTGCAGCTGATGTAGTATATGGCCAAAAAATAACCAGACTGTTGATGGTTAAATGCACTTCGGTGACACAGGCTCAGCCTGCAGCTGATGTAGGATATAGCACAAAATAACCACACTATTGATGGTTAAATACACTTGGTGATAGCTTGTGCTGGCGCACCACAAGTCACAAAATGGCCGCCGATCACCCCAGAAAAAAAGTGATCTAAAAACGCTCTGGGCAGCCTCAAAAAAGTGAGCAAGTCAATATTAGCACTTCAATGATCCACAGCTGCAGATCGATCACAGAATGAAGTCTTTTGGAGGAGTTAATCACTGCCTAATCTCGCCCTAACGTTGCAGCTGCAACCTCTCCCTATGCTTCAATCAGCAGAGTGACGTGCAGCGCAACGTGACCCAAGCTTATATAGAGGTTGGGTCACATGCTGCACTGGCCAATCACAGCCATGCCAATAGTAGGCAAGGCTGTGATGGCCTCTTGGGGCAAGTAGTATGACGCTTGTTGATTGGCTGCTTTGCAGCCTTTCAAAAAGCGCCAAGAAAGCGCCGAACACCGAACCCAAACACAGACTTTTACGAAAAGTTCGGGTTCGCTCATCCCTATCTGTAAGTAAAAAAGTTAACGTTCAGTTAAAGTTTTAAAAAGTTAATATGTTCTGTTCAAAAGTTAATAAATTTATTGCGTTGCAGCCTGTTTTTTTTCTTTTTTGTTTTGTTATTTTTACCTTCCAGGTGGACCAACCGATCGACTAGCTGCAGCACTGATGTGCATTCTGACAGAAGCATTGCGCTGCTGTCAGATTACACGCAAGTCGGTGTATGCGGCGCTGCAAGACGAGATTTCTCCTCTGCAGTAAAAGATACGTTTGCCGAGGCATATGAGCTGAGGAGGTGGCGGTGTTCATATACTTTGGCAAACACTTTGTATATATAAAAAAAAAAATCTTGGCAATGATTTATTCATCCACATCAATTGATGTGAATGGAGAAATCTGGTTTGCCAGGGCATACGAGCTAAGTGGGTATGGATGTTGGGCGGAGCTCCTATGTCCTGGCAGACGCCTTTCCCCTCCTTTTTCTTTTTTTGGCAGAGATTTTTTCATCCACATTGATCGATGCGAATGAAGAAATCTGTGCCGTGCATTTTTTTCTTTCAGCCCAGAGGCTGAATGGAAAAAAAAAATCTCATTACCCGTATGCTCAATATAAGGAGAATAGCAGAAACTCCTAATGCTGGGCATACATTTAATGATTGCGGAGACCCTCAAATGCCCGGGCAGTACAAACACCCCACAAATAACACCATTTTGGAAAGAAGACACCCCAAGGTATTCGCTGAGGGGCATATTGAGTCCATGAAAGATTGACATTTGTGTCCCAAGTTAGCGGAAAGGGAGACTTTGTGAGAAAAAAATCAAAAAAATCTATTTCCGCTAACTTGTGCCAAAAATTCTTTTTTTCTATGAACTCGCCATGCCCCTCATTGAATACCTTGGGGTGTCTTCTTTCCAAAATGGGGGGACATGTGGGGTATTTATACTGCCCTGGCATTTTAGGGGCCCCAAAGCGTGAGAAGAAGTCTGGTATCCAAATGTCTAAAAATGCCCTCCTAAAAGGAATTTGGGCACCTTTGCCCACCTAGGCTGCGAAAAAGTGTCACACATGTGGTATCTCCGTATTCAGGAGAAGTTGGGGAATGTGTTTTGGGGTGTCATTTTACATATACCCATGCTGGGTGAGATAAATATCTTGGTCAAATGCCAACTTTGTATAAAAAAAATATAAAAAGTTGTCTTTTGCCAAGATATTTCTCTCACCCAGCATGGGTATATGTAAAATGACACCCCAAAACACATTCCCTAACTTCTCCTGAATACGGAGATACCACATGTGTGACACTTTTTTTCAGCCTAGGTGGGCAAAGGGGCCCACATTCCAAAGAGCACCTTTCGGATTTCACCGGTCATTTTTTACAGAATTTGATTTCAAACTCCTTACCACACATTTGGGCCCCTAGAATGCCAGGGCAGTATAACTACCCCACAAGTGACCCCATTTTGGAAAGAAGACACCCCAAGGTATTCGCTGATGGGCATAGTGAGTTAATGGAAGTTTTTATTTTTTGTCACAAGTTAGTGGAATATGAGACTTTGTAAGAAAAAAAAAAAAATCATCATTTTCCACTAACTTGTGACAAAAAATAAAAAATTCTAGGAACTCGCCATGCCCCTCACAGAATACCTTGGGGTGTCTTCTTTCCAAAATGGGGTCACTTGTGGGGTAGTTATACTGCCCTGGCATTCTAGGGGCCCAAATGTGTGGTAAGGAGTTTGAAATCAAATTCTGTAAAAAATGGCCAGTGAAATCCGAAAGGTGCTCTTTGGAATGTGGGCCCCTTTGCCCACCTAGGCTGCAAAAAAGTGTCACACATGTGGTATCTCCGTATTCCGGATAAGTTGGGGAATGTGTTTTGGGGTATCATTTTACATATACCCATGCTGGGTGAGAAATATCTTGGCAAAAGACAACTTTTCCCATTTTCTTTTATACAAAGTTGGCATTTGACCAAGATATTTATCTCACCCAGCATGGGTATATGTAAAATGACACCCCAAAACACATTCCCCAACTTCTCCTGAATACGGAGATACCACATGTGTGACACTTTTTTGCAGCCTAGGTGGGCAAAGGGGCCCACATTCTAAAGAGCACCTTTCGGATTTCACCGGCCATTTATTACAGAATTTGATTTCAAACTCCTTACCACACATTTGGGCCCCTAGAATGCCATGGCAGTATAACTACCCCACAAGTGACCCCATTTTGGAAAGAAGACACCCCAAGGTATTCTGTGAGGGGCATGGCGAGTTCCTAGAATTTTTTATTTTTTGTCACAAGTTAGTGGAATATGAGACTTTGTAAGAAAAAAAAAATCATCATTTTCCGCTAACTTGTGACAAAAAATAAAAAGTTCTATGAACTCACTATGCCCATCAGCGAATACCTTAGGGTGTCTACTTTCCGAAATGGGGTCATTTGTGGGGTGTTTGTACTGTCTGGCCATTGTAGAACCTCAGGAAACATGACAGGTGCTCAGAAAGTCAGAGCTGCTTCAAAAAGCGGAAATTCACATTTTTGTACCATAGTTTGTAAACGCTATAACTTTTACCCAAACCATTTTTTTTTACCCAAACTTTTTTTTTCTATCAGACATGTAGAACAATAAATTTAGAGCAAAATTTATATATAGATGGCGTTTTTTTTGCAAAATTTTACAACTGAAAGGGAAAAATGTCATTTTTTTGCAAAAAAATCGTTAAATTTCGATTAATAACAAAAAATGTAAAAATGTCAGCAGCAATGAAATGCCACCAAATGAAAGCTCTATTAGTGAGAAGTAAAGGAGGTAAAATTTATTTGTTGGTAAGTTGCATGACCGAGCAATAAACGGTAAAAGTAGTGTAGGTCAGAAGTGTAAAAAGTGGCCTGGTCTTTCAGGGTGTTTAAGCTATTGGGGCTGAGGTGGTTAAGGTGACAAAAAATAGTTTTTTTTTTTACGGTGTTTACCTGAGGGGTTAGGTCATGTGATATTTTTATACATCAGGTTATTACGGATGCGGTGATACCTAATATGTATACTTTTTTAATTTATTAAAGTTTTACACAATAACAGCATTTTTTAAGTCTGAGAGCCATAGTTTTTTATTTTTTGGGCGATTGTCTTAGGTAGGATCTCATTTTTTACAGGGATGAGATGACAGTTTGATTGGCACTATTTTGGGGTACATATGACTTTTTGATCGCTTGCTATTACACTTTTTGTGATGTAAGTTGACAAAAAATGGCTTTTTTGACACCGTTTTTATTTTTTACGGTGTTCACCTGAGAGGTTAGATAATGTGGTATTTTTATAGAACCGGACGATACGGACGCAGCGATACCTAATATGTTTACTTTTCTTTTTTTCCCTATTTTTACTTTATTTTGGGAAAAGGACATTTTTTTTTTTTTTTTTTTTTACATGAAACGTTAATTTTTTTTTTGTAAAGCTTTATTTTTTAAACTATTCTTTTCTCTTTATTTTTTTGTCCCACTCTCGGACTTCAACTTTCGGTGGTCTGATCCCCTTTACAATGCATTACAATACTTCTGTATTGTAATGCATTGGCTGTAAGTGTATTACTCCCTTGATACACTTAAAACTTTCTGCTTTTTATTCACAGGTCACACAGCACTAGGGAAGGGGAATTGGTGTCTGAGGGGGACTAAGTGCAGCTGATGGGGTAACTGCAGCTAAGGGGGAAGTGCAGGCACAGCTCACTGGTCACACCGCTCCCCAAACATCAGGGAGCTCTAATGAAGGGCAATAGATGTGTGACGGGGACTGAAGGGGTTAAATCTGCAGCTGAGGGGTAAGGGCAGGCTAATCCACTGTTCTGATCTCCTCAGCACTGGAGACAGAGAATTGCAAGCAGCTCCGATGTCCTCAGCACTGGAGACAGCTCTGATCTCCTCAGCACTGCAAGGCAGGGGGGGGTTGAGGGGGAATGTCAGGCTGCAGCTGTGATCTCCTCAACAATTAAGAGTGTACTGCTGAGGATTTATAGCACATACTTTTGATCTCCTCAGCACTGTCACAGTAATGACAAAACTGAGGAGATCGGAGTTGAAATAGGCGCTTTTAGCTGTGATTGGTCAGTCTGGATTGACTGACCAATCACAGAGACAGTCTGACGATCGCTGTCATAGGTGTTGTGACCAATCAGCTGTCTGCAACAGCTGTGTTTACTCAGTGACAGTTTAACTGCAGGACGAGAATGCTCGTCCTAGTGCCTGAAGTACCTGCAAGTTAGGACGAGCATTCTCGTCCAAGGTCCTGAAGGTGTTAATGTTTGTATTGGGTCTTGAACCCAAAAACTCCAGTTTATAAACCAGCACCCTAACCAGTAAGCTATGCATGTATCTACTGTTGTAATACAGTACATTAGCTTACATAATTTGAGGTACGTAGCTATAAGCTAAGGTATAGACTTTAACCTTCTCAATGACTGTGTATTTGTATGCTGAAACACATAGATGAAGAAATTCCTAAGCTCATGTTTGGCAAGCATATAGCTCAGTGATAAGGTAGTTTCCGCATATGTGCTATTCCTGGATTCAAAACCACTCTCAGTCTTAAAAAAATAAATATATTTTTAAGCCCTAGATAAGAGACACATTGAAGTAATGTTCAGCTTTGATGTGTGACTTTCCTCACTGGTCAGTGTCAGCTTCGCAATAGAATACACTATTTTGTATATTATTATATATTATTTATATATGTATTTACAGTGACTCTTTCAAGACAACAAAAAATGGAATAGCCCTCAGTCACCTGGAAATAGATGAAGATACAGTAAATTAGTGCCCCCCTTACTATAGTGCTGCCCATGTACTCTTTTTAAAATAAAAAAGGGCTATTTATAGCACCTTTGTCATCTGTTATATTTTTAAAAAGCCCTTTTTTCACCTGTTAGTGGGTTTGGAACCCTAGGATACTGCATGAAAGACAAACACCCCACCAGTGAACTACAAGCCTACCTATTACTACCAAGTGATTTTCTCTAGCTATGTGATTCAGCAGACAAATGCACAGTAAACCTAAAAGTCATGCTGACGCTGACCAGTGAAGAAAGTCACACATCATCACTTGAATTGGTCTCTTATTTTTTTAAAGATTGAAATGTGTTTTGAACCCAGGAATACTGCATATGAGGCAACTACTTTTCCACTGAATTATGGGCTTGCCTAATATCAGCTGGGCATTTTCTTCATCTATGTGATTCAGCATACAAATACACAGTAAACCTAAAACTCATTGCGACACTGGTGCTATGCACTCATCTACTATTGTAATACATTAGCTTACATAATTTCAGACACATAGCTATAAGCTCAGCTATAGACTTTCTTTGGCTGTGTGATTTAGAATACAAATACACAGTATATCTATAAATCATTCTAAATTTGACCGTGACATATGAAGACCTATGAAGAGTCAAATATCAAATGTCAGGTGTCAGGTGTCAGAGTCACGTGTTAGGGTCACCTTGACTATGATATCTGACTATTTCCTAAAATGAACACTGTACTGCTGGATATCCTGAATAGCCTGTTGTGTAGTGCAGTTTGTAGGCAAGAGTTATCTTGTTTGAATCCCCCATCTCCTAGCTGAGTTAAAAGCTGAAGGCCTGCTTCTACAATGCCCGGGACATACTTAAGGCTAGTGTCACAACATGACACCTGGTGTTGGTCCTGTTTGTCTCCACAATATACAGCCCTATGTACTTTGCCGTAACCGCTCTCCAGCCCTCCTGCAAACTTTGTTGAGGCTATAATTAATACCAAGGCAGAACCTGATTTCTCTGCTGAACACTATTGTTTGACATTGATGGTCGCATCAGAGTGCTGCAAAAAAAATTAAAAATAAGAACAATACAATGCATTTGGATTAGTAAAATACTTATTTTGCATATTTCTATCTGAACTACAAAAATGCTTTGTTTCAAATTTTTATTTTCCTTCCTAAAGTTTGTGCACATTTTAATCCCCTTCAGAACATTTCAGAGACTTGACTCTAGACTCAGAGAAACGTTTAATGCCTTACTTTAAATTAGTCTGTACTTGGTCTAATGGAAAGATTTTGATGATGTCTGTATGGTACTATGTCAAGTTTACAGCCAGTACTAGAGTCCTAAGTCAGAACAAGCACATGAAGCTGAAGGGTTCTTACTGAGTGATTTGCCTGCTCTGCACAAAGAGTCTGATTTACAGATTTGACCTACTCCAACTCAGGCAGAATTCTGCAGAGTTACATATAATAAGTACAGTATTTCCCCTCAAAATAAAGTTTAACTTTATAAATTATTTCTGGTTGAAATGTGAATGTTTAACATTCTTGTTTTCAGACCTGTGTGAGCACTCTAAAAATCTGACAACGTAACGTAAATTCTTATATTTTTACTGTGCACAAAGCAAGTATAGCATGGTTTATTATACCAAACATGCAAGAGACTTTACATGATTATATGAATGTATGATATATAAATGTGCGTATGTCCCTGGCCATATTATTGAAGAAAATCACAGAAATAATGCACTTAGGAAAGTAGATGCAAGCATTATATATGGACAAAGTCCTCACTCTGATATGATAATATCTGAGACACTTAGCCAATATATTTTGATCAAAACACATCTGAGCCCGCCTACCAAGCGCCAAGGTGGTCTCAGGTCAGGTGGGTCCTACGTTAAACCTACCTAAGCCATTGGGCTTCTATGTTCAGGGGCGCAGACGCCGCACATATGGTGTGCTGCTCCTAGTCACCTCCATGTGCATAAAGCAACCAATGGGAGGAGGAGCAATCACACCCATATGTACCACCTAATCAAGGCACTCTATTGGATAGGAGGGGCAAAAGTGCAGAGGAATGCTGCTGCCAAGATAAAATAGGTGCGCATTCACACTTGAAGGTGCAACTCCCTCAAGCAAATACTACATAGACCAAAAAATCACAGAAAAAACGAAGATAAAAACATCCTGCATGGTATGATATATAAATGTGCGGATGTCCCTGTCCATATTATTGAAGAAAATCACAGAAATAAGATAATAATGCACTTAGTAAAGTATATGCAAGCATTATATATGGACAAAGTCCTCACTCTGATATGATAATATCTGAGACACTTAGCCAATATATTTTGATCAAAACACATCTGAGCCCGCCTACCAAATTGTGGTATACTTTGCTTACGTATTGCTTATGCGGGAGAGATGGCCATCGGATGGCATCCATTAGATATATCAAACAAAACAATAGCTGATCTTAGGGAGACCAGCTACAGAAAACACTGTGGAGCATCATTTAACCCCTAAGGACTCAGCCCTATTTCACCTTAAGGACTTGGCCATTTTTTGCAAATCTGTCCAGTGTCACTTTAAGTGCTGATAACTTTAAAACGCTTTGACTTATCCAGGCCGTTTTGAGATAGTTTTTTCATCACATATTGTACTTCATGACACTGGTAAAATGAAGTCAAAAAAATTATTTTTTTTGCACAAAATAATACCTAATTTACCCAAAAATTTGAAAAATTAGCAAATTTCAAAGTTTCAGTTTCTCTACTTCTGTAATACATAGTAATACCCCCAAAAATTGTGATGACTTTACATTCCCCATATGTCTACTTCATGTTTGAATTGTTTTGGGAATGATATTTTATTTTTTGGGGATGTTATAAGGCTTAGAAGTTTAGAAGCAAATCTTGAAATTTTTCAGAAATTTACAAAAACTCAATATTTAGGGACCAGTTCAGGTCTGAAGTCACTTTGCGAGGCTTACATAATAGAAACCACCCAAAAATGACCCCATCGAAGAAATTACACCCCTCAAGGTATTCAAAACTGATTTTACAAACTTCGTTAACCCTTTAGGTGTTGCACAAGAGTTATTGGCAAATGGGGATGAAATTTGAGAATTTCATTTTTTTGCCTAATTTTCCATTTTAACCCATTTTGCCACTAACAAAGCAAGGGTTAACAGCCAAACAAGACTGTATCTTTATTGCCCTGACTCTGCCGTTTACAGAAACACCCCATATGTGGCCGTAAACTACTGTACGGCCACACAGCGGGGCGTACAGTGAAAGGTGCGCCGTTTGGTTTTTGGAAGACAGATTTTGCTGGACTGGTTTTTTGACACCATGTCCCATTTGAAGCCCCCTGATGCACCCCTAGAGTAGAAACTCCATAAAAGTGACCCTATCTAAGAAACTACACCCCTCAAGGTATTCAAAACTGATTTTACAAACTTTGTTAACCCTTTAGGTGTTGCACAAGATTTAATGGAAAATAGAGATACAATTTCAAAATTTTACTTTTTTGGCAGATTTTCCATTTTAATATTTTTTTTCCAGTAACAAAGCAAGGGTTAACAGCCAAACAAAACTCATTATTTATGGCCCTGATTCTGTAGTTTACAGAAACACCCCATATGTGGTCGTAAACCGCTGTACGGGCACACGGCAGGGCGCAGAAGGAAAGGAATGCCATACGGTTTTTGGAAGGCAGGTTTTGCTGGACTGTTTTTGTCCCATTTGAAGCCCCCCTGATGCACCCCTAGAGTAGAAACTCCAGAAAAGTGACCCCATTTTAGAAACTACGGGATAGGGTGGCAGTATTGTTGGTACTAGTTTAGGGTACATATGATTTTTGGTTGCTCTATATTACACTTTTTGTGCGGCAAGGTAACAAGAAATAGCTTTTTTGGCAGTTTTTTTGTTTTTGTTATTTACAACATTCATCTGACAGGTTAGATCATGTGGTAATTTCATAGAGCAGGTTGTCACGGACGCAGAGATACCTAATATGTATACATTTTTTTTAATTTATGTAAGTTTTACCCAATGATTTCATTTTTAAAACAAAAAAAAAGTTTTTGTGTCTCCATAGTCTAAGAGCCAGTTTTTTCAGTTTTTGGGCGATTATCTTAAGTAGGGTCTCATTTTTTGCGGGATGAGATGATGGTTTGATTTGAACTATTTTGGGGTGCATATGACTTTTTGATCGCTTGCTATTACACTTTTTGTGATGTAAGATGACAAAAAATGGCTTTTTTTACATCGTTTTTATTTTTATTTTTTTACGGTGGTCACCTGAGGGGTTAGGTCATGTGATATTTTTATAGAGGCGGTCGATATGGACGCGGCGATACCTAATATGTATACTTTTTTTTAATTTATGTAAGTTCTACACAATGATTTCCTTTTTGAAACCAAAAAAAAGAGCCATAATTTTTTCAGTTTTTGGGCGATTATCTTAAGTAGGGTCTCATTTTTTGCGGGATGAGATGGTGATTTGATTGTTACAATTTTGGCGTACATGCGACTTTTTTATCACTTTTATTACCTTTTTTTGGGAAGTAAGGTGGGCAAAATTTCAATTTCATCATAGTTTTTTATTTTTATTTTTATGGCGTTCACCGTTCGGGTAAAGTAACATGACCGTTTTATAGATCAGGTCGTTACGGACGCGGCGATACCAAACATGTGTAGGGAATTTTATTTTTTTCATTTTTAATCAGTGATAAATGTGTTTTTTGATTTTTACTTTTTTTTTTACTTTTTTTACTTTTTTTTTTTACCCAGACCCACTTGGTTCTTGAAGATCCAGTGGGTCTGATGTCTGTATAATACAGTACTGTACTCTATATAGGGTACTGCACTGTATTTTACTTACACTGAACAGATCTCTGCCTTCAGCACAGATCTGTTCAGCACCATGGACAGCAGGACGCCTGAGCAGGCGTCCTGTTGCCATGGGAACCTTCCCCGTCTGCTCAGAACTTCGCAGACGGGGAAGGGTGAGCACGGGGCTGCGGGGGGCTGTCTGGCGGCTCTCTCCCTCTCCATCGGGGGGCTGTTAACCTTTTCCATACAGCGGTCCGTACGGACCGCTGTATGGAAAGGGTTAAACGGCTGACATCGCATCACCGATGTCAGCCGTTTATACCAGGGTGCCAGCACTGTGCTGGCACCCTGGTATCCCCACTGTACACCAACGATTATTCAATGGGAGGCGGGCGGGGATCGCGATCCCGCCTGCCGCACCGCCCGCCTCCCGCACCACCCCCACCGCCCGCAACCCCCCCCTGCACCTCCCACCGGGCTAAAATCGTTCAGAGGTGCAGGGGGGTGATAAATATATATTTTTGCCACACTAAAGTTTCTGATCGCCGCGGTCAGGGACCGCAGCGATCAGAAACTGCAGAAAGCGCAACAAACCGCAGGTCTGAATTGACCTGCGGTTTGTTGCGATCGCGGACATGGGGGGTCACGGGACCCCCCCGTGCATTTAGCCGAGGTGCCTGCTCAATGATTTGAGCAGGCATCGGGTTCCGATCACTGCCAGCCGCACGGCAGTGATCGGAACAACACATGACGTACCGGTACGTCATGGGTCCTTAAGGACTCGGGAAACATGCCGTACCGATACGTCATGCGTCCCTAAGGGGTTAAGAGTCTCGACACAGCAATCCAAAGTGCAAAGCTCCCTGGGAAACAGTGATATGCAAAATAACCGTGGAGCCCCAGTTATGGGTCTTCAACACAGTGAAAGCCAGATATCCCTCAAAGGAAGGAAAACCGAGCAAAGGGGTGTCTCCATTACAGAGATCACCAAATCCACCATATTAAGTGGCCCCTATGTCAAGATCCCGCTCTTTTACAAGCTTTAAGGATGTGATGGGGAAAACCTAAGCCAGTTATCCATCCAGGTTTTCCCCGTCACATCCTTAAAGCTTGTAAAAGAGCGGGATCTTGACATAGGGGCCACTTAACATGGTGGATTTGGTGATCTCTGTAATGGGGACACCCCTTTGCTCGGTTTTCCATCCTTTGAGGGATATCTGGCTTTCACTGTGTTGAAGACCCATAACTGGGGCTCCACAGTTATTTTGCATATCATTAGATATATCAGTCACTTTTATACGTTTTCAAAAATAGAAGTCTATGTTATCTAACATCACTCAGTTCAAGTTGAGATAAAAGATAACATAAGGGAGGGCATGTGTAATTTAAATCTGTTGTCCAGGATTTTATTACGGATGGCCTATCCTCAGGATAGACTATTAATATCTGATTGGTGGGCATTTAATACCCCACAACCTCACCAATCAACTGTGTTGGGACAGCTCCAGTGCTGGAAGGTGTCGATGGAACTACACTTTTCTGTCCATTGTGTAAATAACAGAGCTGGTTGTTGAAGTGCTGCTCTCATTTACATCAGTGGCAGCAGTGCTGAAGTTTCTAGCTTTATCCACTACCCAATGGACAGAGCTGTGTAACTCCAGCACCGACTTCCGGTGTCAGAGCTATCACAGAACAGCCGATACGCATGGTGGACGCACGCCGATCGGATATGGATGGGCTTTCCTGGGTATAGGCCATGAATAATAACATCCTGGACAATCCCTTTAAGAGATTACTAATGTATATTACTATAACTGCTTCATATTAGGCTTTACTAATTTATTATTTACATATCAGTGTAAAGCTGAATTGTCAGCAGTGCCCTAATAGCAAATGGTGAATTCCTTCTTAAAAGGTTAATTTAACCACCTCCGGACCGCCGAACGCAGCGACGCGTCCTGGAGGTGGTTAATTCATTCCTCCTGGACGCGCCGGCGCGTCCTCTCGCGAAACGAGAGATTTCGGTCACAACCGGCCCGCGCATGCGCATCGCGGGAAGGCAAAAGTTCGAGGAGTATTGCATCAGCAACCTGCCAGCCAATGATCGTTGCTGGCAGGTTGCTGATTTTTTAAAAACCGAATCACAAGCCATATAACAGATCATATTAGTAAATATGATCTGTTATATGGCTTCTCTGCTCCTTTGCTGGTCCTTTTCGTCGGTTGGATCCAGCAGAGGAGCAGACTGAACTGTGAGTACACACCAAACACTGTCCTTAGCCCCAGATCACCTTCCATCACCCCCATCATCCAAATTAACACCTTGATCGCCCCTGTCAATCACTTAGTGAAAGACAAAAAGTGATCAGTGTAAACTGTCACTTTTTTTTTCCGCTAGTATTGGCTGTTAGGTTTTAGGATTAGTTTAGGCCCCTTGGTTAGGTAGTTTAGGGATCAGTTAGCGCACAGCCCATTAGCGTATCGCTAATCAGCATTTGTACTTTTATAGTATCTGTAAGTGATCAAAACTGATCACGGTCAGATCTATAATTGTATTAGTGTCACCTTAGCTCGCCCTCCACCCAAAACGCAGTGTTTGCCCGATCAGGCCTGATCGGTCGCCCACACGTGCGTTCACCCACGCCCGCCCCACCGCAGTGCCAAAAAAATTATTTTTTTTGATCACTGCACATTCACTTTACACGCACTGCGGCGATAAAAAAATCAGTTTTGATATTTTTTATCAACCGCAGCGGCCTCCGGTACTTCGCTAGCCTCCCCTTTGTAAGACAGGCTTGCTTTTTTTCTTGGGAAGTCTCAGGGAATACCCCTAAATTTAGTTGCCCAAATGTCAAACAGGGGGTATTCTTCTGAAGAGGCCTACAGGATTCTGACCCAGTCGGATGAGGAATGGGAACCCTCATCTGACGAATCTAGCGGGTCAGAATATGAACCTGTAGAAAGCAGTGGCTCTCTGACCCAAAGTTCGGACGAGGAGGTGGAGGTCCCTGATAGAACCAGGCGTACCCGGCCCCGTGTCGCTAGACCACAGGTTGCGCAGGATCCGCTTCAAGAGCAGCAGAGTGGGGCTGGCGCTGCCGGATCACGTGGTGAGGCATACACCAGCAGCGCAGCCCTTCCTGGACCTAGTACCAGCACTGCCGTACAACATGGTGAAGTAGCGAGCACCAGAAGGGCAGTTGAAGCTGGTACGGTGGCACGTGCAGTAGTAACCCCGTCGCAGCCACCGCACAGACAGGCCCGTAGAGCCCCTAGAGTCCCTAAGGTGCTGGCAAACCCTGATTGGCAGTCACCAACTTCAGCCGCACCATTAGTTCCCCCTTTCACCTCCCAGTCTGGAGTTCGGGTTGAGACGGCTCAGATCGGTTCGGCCCTGGGATTTTTTGAGCTGTTCTTGACTGCGGAGCTCTTGGACTTAGTCGTGGCAGAAACAAATCGGTATGCCACACAATTTATAACCGCCAACCCAGGAAGCTATTATGCCCAGCCTTTCCGGTGGAAACCAGTCCAAGTTTCCGAACTTAAAATTTTTCTGGGCCTTCTCCTCAACATGGGTCTAACGAAAAAGCATGAATTGCGGTCATATTGGTCCACGAACACAATTCATCACATGCCCATGTTCTCTGCTGCTATGTCAAGGACACGATTTGAGACCATCCTGCGTTTCCTGCATTTTAGCGACAACACCACCTCCCGTCCCAGAGGCCACCCAGCTTTTGACCGGCTCCACAAAATTCGGCCCCTCATAGACCATTTCAACCAGAAATTTGCAGATTTGTATACCCCAGAGCAAAACATCTGTGTAGACGAGTCCCTAATACATTTTACCGGGCGCCTTGGCTTCAAACAATACATCCCAAGCAAGCGTGCACGGTATGGGGTCAAATTGTATAAGCTCTGTAAAAGGGCCACAGGCTATACCCACAAATTTCGGATCTATGAGGGAAAAGATCAGACCCTGGAGCCGGTCGGTTGCCCTGACTACCTGGGGAGCAGTGGGAAGACAGTCTGGGACTTGGTGTCACCTTTATTCGGCAAGGGGTACCATCTTTATGTGGACAATTTCTACACAAGTGTGTCCCTCTTTAGGCATTTGTTTCTAGAACAGATTTGCGCCTGTGGCACCGCGCGAACTAGTCGCGTGGGCTTCCCCCAATGGCTCGTTACCACCCGTCTTGCAAGGGGGAGAGGGCTGCCTTGTGTAACGAAGAACTGCTCGTGGTGAAATGGAGAGACAAGCGTGACGTTTACATGCTCTCCTCCATTCACGCAGACACGACAATCCAAATTGAAAGGGCAACCCGTGTCATTGAAAAGCCCCTCTCAGTCCACGACTATAATGTGCTCATGGGAGGGGTGGACTTCAATGACCAGATGTTGGCTTTCTATTTAGTTTCCCGACGCACCAGACGCTGGTATAAGAAGGTGTCTGTATATGTAATTCAATTGGCTCTGTATAATTTTGTTCTCTACAGTAAGGCTGGGAGAACACGATCCTTCCTCAAATTTCAGGAAGAGATCATCGAGAACCTCCTGTATCCAGGAGGTTCCGTGGCCCCAACCACCAGTGTAGTTAGCCGTCTACACGAGCGACATTTCCCCAGTGTCGTTCCTGGTACCTCAACCCAACCGCCACCCTGAAAAAAATGTTGTGTCTGTAGCAGGAGTGGAATAAGGCGTGACACCCGCTATTTCTGTCCTGACTGTCCTGACCACCCTGCCCTATGCTTAGGAGAGTGTTTCCGGAAGTACCACACACAGGTACACCTAGCATAGGGATTGCATCTCACAGGACAGGCACACAGGGCTATTAGGGCCCATTCTCTCACAGCTGCTGCAAACCTCTCCTTTCACCTGGGATAAAGTGCATAACGTACTTCGCCACATCTTTGGGCGATTTGCGCTTTGCACATTGCCCCATGGGGAAGGAGAGGTTTGTTCTATAAAGGTAAAAAAAAAAAAAAAAATCACCGGTAAGTATAAAAGTTAACGTTCAGTTCAATAAAGTTTAGATGTTATGTTCAAAAGTTATTATAAAGTTAATAAATTTATTGCGTTGCGGCCTGGTTTTTTCTTTTTTTTTTTTTTTTTACCTTCCAGGTGGACCAACCGATCGACTAGCTGCAGCACTGATGTGCATTCGGACAGAAGCATTGCGCTGCTGTCAGATTACACACAAGTCGGTGTATGCGGCGCTGCAAGACGAGACTTCTCCTCTGCAGTAAAAGATACGTTTGCCGAGGCATATGAGCTGAGGAGGTGGCGGTGTTCATATACTTTGGCAAACACTTTGTATATAAAAAAAAATTCCGGCAATGATTTATTCATTCACATCGATTGATGTGAATGGAGAAATCGGGTTTGCCAGGGCATACAAGCTAAGTGGGTATGGATGTTGGGCGGAGCTCCTATGTCTTGGCAGAAGCCTTTCCCCTCAATTTTTTTTTTTTGGCAGAGATTTTTTCATCCACATTGATCGATGCGAATGAAGAAATCTGTGCCGTTCATTTTTTCTTTCAGCCCAGAGGCTGAACGGAAAAAAAAAATCTCATTACCGGTATGCTCAATATAAGGAGAATAGCAGAAACTCCTAATGCTGGGCATACATGTAATGATTGCGGAGACCCTCAAATGCCAGGGCAGTACAAACACCCCACAAATGACCCCATTTTGGAAAGAAGACACCCCAAGGTATTCGCTGAGGGGCATATTGAGTCCATGAAAGATTGAAATTTTTGTCCCAAGTTAGCGGAAAGGGAGACTTTGTGCGAAAAAACTAAAAAAATATAAATTTCCGCTAACTTGTGCCAAAAAAAAAAATAATTCGAGGAACTCGCCATGCCCCTCATTGAATACCTTTGGGTGTCTTCTTTCCAAAATGGGGTCACATGTGGGGTATTTATACTGCCCTGGCATTTTAGGGGCCCCAAAGCGTGAGAAGAAGTCTGGTATCCAAATGTCTAAAAATGCCCTCCTAAAAGGAATGTGGGCCCCTTTGCGCGTCTAGGATGCAAAAAAGTGTCACACATGTGGTATCGCCGTACTCAGGAGAAGTTGGGGAATGTGTTTTGGGGTGTCATTTTACATATACCCATGCTGGGTGAGATAAATATCTTGGTCAAATGCCAACTTTGTATAAAAAAATGGGAAAAGTTGTCTTTTGCCAAGATATTTATCTCACCCAGCATGGGCATATGTAAAATGACACCCCAAAACACATTCCCCAACTTCTCCTGAGTACGGAGATACCACATGTGTGACACTTTTTTGCAGCCTAGGTGGGCAAAGGGGCCCACATTCCAAAGAGCACCTTTCGGATTTCACCAGCCATTTTTTACAGATTTTGAATTCAAACTCCTTTGGGCCCCTAGAATGCCAGGGTAGTATAACTACCCCACAAGTGACCCCATTTTGGAAAGAAGACACCCAAAGGTATTCCGTGAGGGGCATGGCGAGTTCCTAGAATTTATTATTTTTTGTCACAAGTTAGCGGAAAATGATGTGGTTTTTTTTTTTTTTTTTTTCTTACAAAGTCTCATATTCCACTAACTTGTGACAAAAAATAAAAAGTTCTATGAACTCACTATGCCCATCAGCGAATACCTTGGGGTGTCTTCTTTCCAAAATGGGGTCACTTGTGGGGTAGTTATACTGCCCTGGCATTCTAGGGGCCCAAATGTGTGGTAAGGAGTTTGAAATCAAATTCTGTAAAAAATGGCCGGTGAAATCCGAAAGGTGCTCTTTGGAATGTGGGCCCCTTTGCCCACCTAGGCTGCAAAAAAGTGTCACACATGTGGTATCTCCGTACTCAGGAGAAGTTGGGGAATGTGTTTTGGGGTGTCATTTTACATATACCCATGCTGGGTGAGAGAAATATCTTGGCAAAAAACAACTTTTCCCATTTTTTTTATACAAAGTTGGCATTTGACCAAGATATTTATCTCACCCAGCATGGGTATATGTAAAATGACACCCCAAAACACATTCCCCAACTTCTCCTGAGTACACCCCAAGGTATTCGCTGATGGGCATAGTGAGTTCATAGAACTTTTTATTTTTTGTCACAAGTTAGTGGAATATGAGACTTTGTAAAAAAAAAACAAAAAAAAAAAACATCATTTTCCGCTAACTTGTGACAAAAAATTATAAATTCTAGGAACTCGCCATGCCCCTCACGGAATACCTTGGGGTGTCTCGTACCACTGAAGAAGGAGCCTTAGCCTCCGAAACGCGTATGGTAATCAATCCCATGACATAAAAGTACAGAACCGAAGACGAACAAGCGCTTTAAGGAAGGGATCGGTGAACCTGCAGTCTGTTGTAAAGAAAAGCTGGATATCCGTCTATTTGTGCTGAGGCCGTTATTTCCTGGTGAAAGGTAACCCTGCATATGTGAACAAACAACGCAGAAGGTACATACTTCCAGGTGACCTCTGAGACGGTACAGCTAACTACAACCACCGAGGATCCCGCAAGTTTTCTTCAATTTCTTCAATTTTTTCTGCCGCAATTGAAAACCGCACTATACTGCAGCCTATAAAAGACTTTCACTACATGTGGGACGCCACGAGTGATATGGAAACTGGCATCATCTAAAACAGTGAGTAAAACCAGTCCGGTATAGTCTTACCTGTGCTTTTCCTGCGGCAATACCGCGATTAAGTGGAAATACAAGTGACTCTCATATAAGTTTCTATCTTTCGGATTGAACTTTCTTCTGGGACATTATATTGGAGTTATTAACCCTTAAGAAAGATTGCAAATTTTTTTTTTTTTTTTTGGGACATTATATCTGGGTTATTAACTCTTCAGGAAAATTGCAAGTTTTCATTATAGTCCAGTCGAACATATTAATTTTTGTTCATACCCTAGCTGACCATAGCACTGATGACCATATTTTAAAGAATTTTATAGCAATAATTTATATGTTTTAGCAATTTTACTGTATATGTCATAAATATTATATGTTATAATAAAATAAAAATCCTTGCATCAATTATCCGTGTGACATCAAATGGTGGTGTGCCCTACTATTTTAAATTGTTTTCTTAAATTTTTCTAAAGGATTGGGTGAATCCTTTTTGTAGGTGCACCCACTCCTTTCTTGAACAGTAGGTGAGCCCTCTCTAAACTTTTGAATATGAGACTTTGTAAGAAAAAAAAAAAAAGAAAAAATCATCATTTTCCGCTAACTTGTGACAAAAAATAAAAAGTTCTATGAACTCACTATGCCCATCAGCGAATACCTTAGGGTGTCTACTTTCCAAAATGGGGTAATTTGTGGGGTGTTTGTACTGTCTGGGCATTGTAGAACCTCAGGAAACATGACAGGCGCTCAGAAAGTCAGAGCTGCTTCAAAAAGCGGAAATTCACATTTTTGTACCATAGTTTGTAAACGCTATAACTTCTACCCAAACCATTTTTTTTTTTTACCCAAAACAATTTTTTTTTTTATCAAAGACATGTAGAACAATAAATTTAGAGCAAAATTTATATATGGATGCTGTTTTTTTTGCAAAATTTTACAACTGAAAGTGAAAAATGTCATTTTTTTGCAAAAATTTTTTTACATTTCGATTAATAACAAAAAAAGTAAAAATGTCAGCAGCAATGAAATACCACCAAATGAAAGCTCTATTAGTGAGAAGAAAAGGAGGTAAAATTCATTTGGGTGGTAAGTTGCATGACCGAGAAATAAACGGTGAAAGTAGGGTAGGTCAGAAGTGTAGAAAGTGGCCTGGTCTTTAAGGGTGTTTAAGCTATAGGGGCTGAGGTGGTTAAATAATTTATTTTATTTAAAATATTGTATGCGTTCATTATATAAATATTGTATGCATTCATTATATAATAATGTTGTTATTGTGTTAGCACAACTAAGACTCAAGTTATCGTTTCAATTGTAGGCAAATTGTCTTCTCTTGGGTTGCTAAAGGATGTGTAGTACATTGGCATTTATAAAGTTCATCTGTGGTATTAGAAATGGCTAGTATGAAACAGCTTTCTGAACAAACACACCAAAAAAACATTGTTTTTGTAAAATGAAGGCTCTTCTGTGTGTCTTTACTAAAAAAAAAAAAAAAATGATTATCCAATACTGATACAGTAGATTAGGTGGCACTCACTGATGGAATAAGTGATGGCAGTAGGGCTTCCACCTCTAATAATCAACATAACAAACATTAGAACTCCAATAGGATGTTAAATTCTTGAGAAGTCAATTGGACTCAAAAACAGAGAAAGTATCAATTAGTGTTGAGCATGAATATTCGAATAGCAAATTTTTATCGTAAATGTCACCACTTTGGGAATTTGCAAATATATAGAATATAGTGTTATATATTCGTTATATCGAATATTTGGCAGTTTTTTTCCATCTGAACACATGATTCTTCTCTGCTTCTTGCTTGTGGGCCAAGGAGAAGGAAGGAATGTCAAGTTCACAACAATACTCAGTGCACCAATCAGTAATCTGTAGTCAGACCTGCAAAAATGTGAAGTTGCAAGTTGCACGTAGTGCGAAAAAATATTCTAATCACTGCCGATTAGCACAATCGCGAATATATTGGAGCATTTGACTCTATCTGCACATTAAGCTATTGTAATGTTCTGCCGTGCCAACCATTTTCTCCAGTCTCAGGAGAAACTCATGAAACTTCTAGCAGCTTGAAAAATGTAGCCAAAGTGACTCACACCTGTATTTCGCGTTATGAATTCGCATTACGCGATTTTTACATTGCCGATTTTTCGCATTCAATAAAATAATCTCAAATTCTCGAAATTCGCGAATATATGCCGAATATTCTACATAATATTCTTGAAATATCGCAAATTCGAATATACTGTATTTTTCACCCTATAAGACTCCCCCGAAAAGTGGGAGGAAAATGGCAGTGCGTCTTATGTGGCAAATGCTGCCGTTTACACTGATACACCGCCGACCGCATGCTGCACAGCGCGGCGGGCGTGTGTATCAGCGAGGAGGGGCTGGGGGTCAGCATCTAGTTTTGTAATGGCAGCGGGGCCCGGTGCAGTCACTGTATTCTATTGCACCGAGCCCCGCTCGCTGTACTAATCGTATCTACGGTAACTGCAGGCAATGTTTAACTATAGAATATGTTTGATCCAGCAGCCTGTACTTACGACCACAGGAGGCAGGAGGCTGGGCGGGCGGGCACTGGCAGCGTAACTTCCTACGTCACGTGCCTGCTCCGCCCACTTTATGAATGAAGCATGCAGTGTACTCAAGTTGTGCGTAGTAGGTGTTTCTGAGTGTAGTAGTGCAATATACACTAACCTGGTACAGCTGACTCTCTGCAAGGGCAGGTGTAGGTAGGAATAGTTCGTGACGCCAGTGCCAAGTAAACGGTGGCACGCCGTTTGCGGATGCAGGAATAATTTGAGGAAACGTGGTGTTAAAACAGAACTTCAACTTTAGTAGTTTGCAGGCAGAGACAATATTGGAAACGCAGTTCCGCAGCATACAGTCGATTTTGCAATTCGGTCGATGCAGGCAATTCAGTACAGCAGGGTAATTACAGAGTGTTGAACACAGGACTTGCAGCAAAGGAGCTTGCACTCTAACTCTGTCTGATCCTGGAATGTAGCAATTCTTCACCAAGGCCCATTAACCTAAGTCTGGCTTTATATCCTTGATTATGGCTTAAATAAGTACCTCCTCTGTTTCTCTCAGTACCTCTGGCTCCTCTGATCTTTGCCTCAGTCTCTCCCAGCTTCCTCAGGCTCTAGAAACTTCTGAGCTCTGGTCTAGACTGCTTCTGCACTCCACACTAGATCAGGTTACACTGCCTTGCACTTCCCTGACTGGCCTTATATAAACTAGGGCTCTCTAGCTCCCTCTAATGCCTAAGAGCTGGAATGACACCCCGAGCCGGCCTGTACTTGCAAGTTTCATAGTAACAGGGAAATACATGCATTACATTACATTTTATAAAACTGACATATACCAACTTTCCATAATTAAGGAGGGACGACAGCACACCAAGTGACCTTTGGTAGTGACGGGTATTACAGTTCCCGTACACTACATACCCCACTGCTTTAAGCTGAGTACGACCTCGTACTCCATCATGGGTCGCCCAACTGGAATCTCTACCTGAAATAGAAAAGAGAGACATGCAGGCATACATACATGTAATTCATCTGCATTTACATTTACATCAGGTCCAATTGGCAAAAGTGAAGTGTGGTGACAAGGGGCGTCGTTCTCTTCTCTCAGGATAGTGAATGGAACGGGGGCGCTGACCTGGCACAGCGTTACATTAGAACCAGGATAGTCCATGACAATGAATAAGTCCATGATAAAACAGTAGAAAACGGTATAAAAGTTCTTGGAGGCTCAAATAACAAACATGAGTCCGTACCCAGGTTATTTCTTATTAAATCACAGAGGCTCTCATGCGGTGGAGTCCATCTCTGGGCACAATACTTTTAAAAGAGTAAGAATCTCAGAGGCTCAGGTACTTTTGAGTCTGTCTCCGGGCACGGTTCCTTGGTAACTGGTTGCACAATAAAATGGACAGCAAAGACAAGTGCTGTAATACCCCTGATCAACCTGAAAAGGGGGTGAAGGGTAAAAGGTGCAACAAAGGAACAGGCACAACTTGGCGTGGGTAACAAAAGCAGGCAGGAGGTCCTGGAAACAAACGTGGCCTTGCTGACTTTGTGATTTCAGTGGTCAACACCTACCACTGAGCCGTGGACAAACTGGCAGCTGCAACAAAGGACCAGCAACATAGGACTCCTGTCCTGGAAGGGTTAACATCACCTTCTGAAGAAATAAATCAAAGGCCTAGCAGGCTGATCACAGTGGCATATTGTAGCTGCTTGGCTCTGCTGGCAGGTATCTTCTGTAGTATTCCTCTACAGGAGGATGGGCCCACATAACAGTGTCAGGGGGCAGCTGCAGGGTAAAGGGGCCCCTAATAGGTATTGGCCCCATAGGCCTAGGGGTGAACCCTCTGGTGGGCCGTGCCGGCCCTGGCATAATCACTGCAGGGTGTGACGTGCTTGGCACCGCCGCAGCAAGCGGTCCGGTGCTCGGGGTGCAGCAATTTACGGCAATCGCGGGTCCGGTCTGGGGCACTGACGGAGCGGTGGCAACAGAAGGCGGTCGGCGGGTGGTGACAGGCACCCTTACCTCATCCTTCCTCGGCGGTGTCTGGATCCTGGCGGTGTATGTCTTGCGCAACTCCCGCAACTTCTCCTCCAGCCGGACGATCTGCTCACCGATGCTCTCTGTGTCGGAGTCGCTGTTCTCTGCTGGCGCCGCCGGCGCAGGTACAGTCACCGATGACGCAGACTCGGCCTCTTCAGGTTCTGGACTTGCATCTGGTCTCCGTCCCATCCGGATGTTCTCAAAGGTAGCACTAAGTCCTTTTAACTGCTCCAGCTCAGATATCGTCTTCTCCCGACGAGGCAGCTCGGGGGAAGGGAAGGGGCTCACCCATTTTTCCAACACGGTTGGCTGCCAGAAGACGTTTGGCCCAATGAAGGAGCTCCGCTCCTGAAAGGCGTGATGGGCCGGCTCTGGAGAGCGTTCCGGTTCTCGCTCGCAGCCAGAGTAGTCTTCTCCTTCTTCTGCCTCCCAATCCTCAGGTCCTCGCTTCGGACGGGTCACAGCAGTCGCATAGGGGCCTCGCAGGCCCTCGGCAGGGGTGTACTCCACTTCCTCTCCCTCGCGGAGGCTGTGCTGGTACGAAGGGAGGTAGTCTCTCTTGACAGACCTTCGATTGACATAGAGGTCTCTGCCAGTCAGATAGTCTTGAATAAACCCGTAGCCACGGGATTTGTCAAACGACAGCACCACTCCCTTTCTCCTTTCCAGGCGGGGTTGGGTGTGCGTATGCTTCTCGTGGATGGTCTTGGTCAATTCCTCATACACGATCTTAGTCTTTATGTTCCGCTTAATAGCGGCCTCTCGGATCTCCGCCATCAGGGAAGACCATTTGAACGATGGCTGAAAAAAGTCCCTCCATGAGCCATAGTAGGGCTCGGGTTCTTTCTCCCTGGTGCGGCAGGCGGGTTGCTCCGGTCCCGGAGCGTAGGCCGGTGGAGCCTCCTCTGGCTCTACACCGGTGTCGGTCATCTTTTCAATTACAGGTGCGGACGCTGCAGCAACACTCTGCTCACAATCCAACATGCTCGATCCTTCTGAGGAGAGCGATAGGGTCGCGTCAATTAAAGTAGCCAGCTCCTCCCATTGCACTGGGGAGCCTCCCCCCAGGTATTCCAGTATAGGGAAGGCGGTGTCCATGCTGGCAGACATGCAAATGTCCAGATAAGCCGTGGCGCCTGCCCTCGACCTTCTTCCCGCTTTTTCCTCAGAAAGGCGCCAATTTTTCCCGCCTTTTCGGGATGAAGGTGACGCAGCAGTAAATTCAGCAAGCTCAGCGGCCATCTTTAGGTACAAACGCTGTCTATTCACTGACAGCAAGCAGGAATGTTTAAAGTCCACAAAACCACACTCCAATGCGGCAATTTTATTCCTCTGTGCAGCGCAATACTGCACAGCGCTTTTTAGAAGTTTTTGACACACTTTGGGTATGATTTTTAGTCCACAAAGTCCACTTGAATAAAACAGGAAAATTGTCACTTTGGTCACAGGGCAACGGTATAAGGCACAAAGTTCACGCTTCTTGCACTAGAAAGCGTGCGTATCCTGTTCGTGGAACGCCAAAAGAGAGGTGCAGTGTACTCAAGTTGTGCGTAGTAGGTGTTTCTGAGTGTAGTAGTGCAATATACACTAACCTGGTACAGCTGACTCTCTGCAAGGGCAGGTGTAGGTAGGAATAGTTCGTGACGCCAGTGCCAAGTAAACGGTGGCACGCCGTTTGCGGATGCAGGAATAATTTGAGGAAACGTGGTGTTAAAACAGAACTTCAACTTTAGTAGTTTGCAGGCAGAGACAATATTGGAAACGCAGTTCCGCAGCATACAGTCGATTTTGCAATTCGGTCGATGCAGGCAATTCAGTACAGCAGGGTAATTACAGAGTGTTGAACACAGGACTTGCAGCAAAGGAGCTTGCACTCTAACTCTGTCTGATCCTGGAATGTAGCAATTCTTCACCAAGGCCCATTAACCTAAGTCTGGCTTTATATCCTTGATTATGGCTTAAATAAGTACCTCCTCTGTTTCTCTCAGTACCTCTGGCTCCTCTGATCTTTGCCTCAGTCTCTCCCAGCTTCCTCAGGCTCTAGAAACTTCTGAGCTCTGGTCTAGACTGCTTCTGCACTCCACACTAGATCAGGTTACACTGCCTTGCACTTCCCTGACTGGCCTTATATAAACTAGGGCTCTCTAGCTCCCTCTAATGCCTAAGAGCTGGAATGACACCCCGAGCCGGCCTGTACTTGCAAGTTTCATAGTAACAGGGAAATACATGCATTACATTACATTTTATAAAACTGACATATACCAACTTTCCATAATTAAGGAGGGACGACAGCACACCAAGTGACCTTTGGTAGTGACGGGTATTACAGTTCCCGTACACTACAAGCAGGTGGCTCGGGGTGCCTCCTGCCTGCTATGGTCGTACATACAGGCTGCTGGATCGAAGATATATCTATAGTTAAACATTGCCTGCAGTTACCGTAGATACGATTAGTACAGTGAGCGGGGCCCGTGGCAATAGAATACAATGAAAATGAGTAAAATTAGACTCCAGCACTGACTTTTTTTCGAAGTATCAAGTTCTCCATTTATTCAAGTTACACACGGACAGTACAGGGCTCAAGATCTCTCTTGGTACAGGCTGTTTTTGACGCGTTTCGAAAAGTCTTATTCACTTTTACGAATAAGACTTTTCGAAACGCGTCAAAAACAGCCTGTACCAAGAGAGATCTTGAGCCCTGTACTGTCCGTGTGTAACTTGAATAAATGGAGAACTTGATACTTCGAAAAAAAGTGAGTGCTGGAGTCTAATTTTACTCATTTTCTATGTACCTGAACAAGGAGGTTGAAAAACCAGGACACCGAGCACGCGGATACATTCCTACCGCAGATATAGTGAGCTGGTATCCCACAGTATACAATAGAATACAATGACTGCACTGGGCCCCCGCCGCTATTAAAAAACTAGTGTAGATGCAAACCCCCACCCCCTCTATTGGGGGTCATTCACAGTGGCTGACACTGTTATGGGGGGATCTGTGGATGACAAATAGCATAAGATGCTATTTATCTGTCATCCACAGATCCCCCTCATAGCAGTGTCATGCCATCCACAGATGCCCCCATAACAGTGCCATCCACAGACCACCATAACAGTGCCATCCACAGACCCCCATAACAGTGCCATTCACAGACCCCATAACAGTACCATCCACAGACGCTCATAACAGTGCCATCCACAGACCCCTATAACAGTGCCATCCACAGACCCCTATAACAGTGCCATCCACAGACCCACATAACAGTGCCATACACAGACGCTCATAACAGTGTCAGCCAAAGACCCCCATAACAGTGCCATCCACAGACCCCCATAACAGTGCGTCATCCACAAATCCCCCATAAAAGTGTCATTCACAGGCTACCATTAGTTCAAAGCCCACCAAAAGCACACCTTTTCGTTCCAAATATATTTTTCTTATTTTCCTCCTCGAAAACCTAGGTGCGTCTTATGGGCCAGTCCGTCTTATAGGGCAAAAAATATACAAGGTCCTGCAGGTGAGCTAACCCTCTAAAAAATTATATGCAAGGGCCTGCAGCTGAGCTGACACTCTAAAAAATTATATGCGAGGGCCTGCAGCTGAGCTGAACCTGTAAAAGATTGTAGGTGAGGGCCTGTAGCTGAGCTGACCCTCTAGAAAATTAAATGCGAGGGCCTGCCGGTGAGCTGACCCTGTAAGACATTATATGCGAAGGGTATTTATGCGAGGGCATTATATGTGATGAATAGGCATGTTGATATGATGGAAGAGGAGGAGTAGGATGAGAAAAGGAAGATTCAACCATTTACCCTTGTTTGTTGTGGAAGGGGTGCACAGGAATACAGTGTATTCAGTACATTATAAACAACACATTTAACGTGCGTTTATGTTCAGCCGCTTTCCTCTGGTGAAGTCGAGAAGTCATGGTCAATCCAGGCCTTGTTCATTTTTATAAGAGTCAACCTGTCAGCATTTTCAGTTGACAGGTGGATACGCTTATCTTTTATAATGCCATCAGCAGCACTAAATACCCGCTCAGGCAAAACGCTGGCGGGAGTGCAGGCAAGCACATCCAAACTGTAGCGCGTCAGTTCGTGCCACGTGTCCAGCCTGGACACCCAGTAGTTGTAAGGCACTGAGGCATTATTGAGGACGCTGACACGGTCTGCTATGTACTCCTTCACCATCTTCCAGAATTTTCCCTCCTTGTCACAGTAGGCCCCACATCAGGATGAGGGTGCTGGCGGGGTGTCATGAAACCGTCTCAGGCTTTGGAGAGTGTTGCCCTGCCTCTGTTGGAACTGCTGTGTGTCTGCCCTCCTCGATTGCCCAAGAAACTACGGACTCTGCCGCCAGTGTTGTCGGATGGAAATTTTTGGAGCAATTTTTTAACAAGGATCTTCTGGTATGGCACCATTTTGCTGGTCCTCTTCACCAGAGATGAGAAGTTCTCTTTGTAGCAGGGATCAAGAAGGGTAAACAACCAGTAATACATGTCTAAAATGTGTATAACACGCAGGTCGCGAGAAAGGCAGCCTAACATGAAGTCAGCCATGTGTGCCAGAGTACCAACAGGGAAGACTTCACTGTCATCATTAGGAGGATGACTCTCAATCTCCTCATCCTCTTCCTTCTCTTCTGCCCACCCACGCTGAACAGATGGAATTAAACTTCCATGGTTACTACCCTCTGTAGCGGAGGCAACTGTCTCCTGCTCCTCCTCCTCTTCATTGTCCATTTCGCGCTGAGAAGACGAACTGAGGGTGGTCTGGCTATCACCCAGTGTAATGTCTTCCCCTATTTCCACCTTTTCCACATGCAAAGCGTCATCCTTCTTTGTGATCCGCGAGCATTTGAGTAGACACAGAAGTGGGATGGTTACGCTGATAATAGCGTTATCGCCGCTCACCATCTGTGTTGATTCCTCAAAGTTTCTTAAAACCTCACAGAGGTCAGACATCTATGCCCACTCCTCGCTTGTGATTAGCAGAAGCTGACTGGAAAGACGACAATCATGTTGCAGCTGGTATTCCACTACTTCTCTCTGCTGCTCACAAAGCCTGGCCAACATGTAGAGTTCCAGCACCTGCTAACGTTGCACAACAGCTGGTGAGCTGGCAATTTCAAGCGCTGCTGCAGCGTTGACAGACTGGCTGAAGCTGTTGGTGACTTGCGGAAATGTGTACACATGCTGCACACCTTCAACAGTAGCTCAGGCAAATTTGGGTAGGTTTTGATAAACCACTCAACCACAAGGTTGAAGACATGGGCAAGGCATAGGATGTGTCTAAGCTTGCCAAGCTCCAAAGCCGCCACCAAGTTACGGCCATTCTCAAACACAACCATGCCTGGTTCTAGTTTGAGTGGCGAGAGCCACAGCTCAGTCTGGTCTCTTATCCCCTGCCACAGCTCTGTGGCGGTGTGCTGTTTGTCCCCTAAGCAGATCAGCTTCAGCACGGCCTGTTGACGCTTCCCCACTGCAGTGCTAAACTGCTTCCAGCTACCGGCTAATGACTGACTGGTGCTGCACGTGTATAATTCGGAGGTGGAAATGGAGGAGGAGGAGGATAATTGGGGGTTGTAGCCACTAACATAGGTGCTGGCGGAAACACTGATCGATGTAGGGCCCGCAATCCTTGGCGTCTGTAGCACCTGCGCCATCCCAGGGTACTAATCGCTCCCAGCCTCCACGACATTCACCCAGTGTGCCATCAGGGAAATGTAGTGTCCCTGGCCGAATGCACTTGTCCATGTGTCTGTGGTTAAGTGTACCTTCCCAGTAATTGTGTTGGTCAGGGCACGTGTGATGTTACTGGACACATGTTGGTGTAAGGCGGGCACGGCACACCTTGAAAAATAGTGGCGGTTGAGGATTGCTTAACGCGGGACGGCCGCCGACATCAGGCTGCGGAAGGCTTCAGTGTCCACTAGCCTAAATGGCAACATTTCCAGGGCCATTAATTTGGAAAGCTGTGCATTTAGTGCTATGGCCTGTGGGTGGGTAGCTGGGTATTTTCGTTTGCATTCAAAGGCCTGAGGTAAGGACATTTGGACGCTGCACTGGAACATGGAAGTGGATGTAGTCGCTGATGGTGCTTGCGAAGGTGCAGGACGGGAGGCATCCGGGCCTGCACCTTCGACAGTGGATTGGCCAGCAGGTAACATAGGGGAAGAGAAGGCAGTGGTGTGACCTGCAGACACAGGATGCCATGTGGCGGATCATGCTGGGGGTGGTAAGGTTGCTAGTGTTCACTCCCCGGATCATTTTCGTATGGCACAGGTTGCAAAGTACTATTCTTTTGTTGTTCGCAATTTCTTCAAAAAAGAGCCAGACTGCGGAACATCTACCCCCTTGGCAAGGGAGATTTCCACAAAGGGGTGCTCCGTGGAACAGTTGCGGGCCTGTTTGGTGTAGCCCGCCTTCTCCCTTTTGCCTCCCCACTGCCTCTTCCAGCCTGTTGCGGTGCAGCAGATCCCTCCCCCTCTTTACTGCTCTCCTCGCTCGGCTTGCCACCTTCCCAGGTTGGGTCATTGACCTCATCGTCCACCACCTCTTTTTCCACTTCCTCACTCTGATCATACTCCTGATTTGTTGACCTAACCACAAGCTCAGTGATTGCCAACTGTGTCTCATCCTCTTCATCAACCTCTTGAGACAGTAATTGCGGTTGACTCATTGGCAACTGTGTCTCATCATCATCCACCTCGTTAAACACTAATTGCCATTCCCCACCGTCATGTTCTTGTGACTGTGGATGCTCAAGAGGTTGAGAATCAGGGCGCAAGATCTCATGTCCCTCTTCAAGCGTGCTTTGCGGCCAAATCAAGTAATGGCGCTGAAAAGTGCTCCTCGGAATATCCAAGTGTGGGATCACTTGTTTGGCCACACTTTAAATGGTGGGAGGAAGGGGGATCAGGGTGAGGATTGTGTGGACCAGACTCCTGGCTACTGAGACTGGACTTGGTGGAAGACAGGGTGGTGCTTAACTGACTGGAAGCATTATCTGCTGCAATCCAACCGACCACCTGCTCGCACTGGGCTGACTTCAAGAGTGGTGTCCTACGCCGCCCTGCAAACTGGGGCATGAAGCTAGGTATCTTGGATGATTGTTTTTCTTGTGCTCTGGCAGCAGGCACAGTGTCTCCGTGCCCAGGGCCATGGCCTCTGCGTGCACCATCAGCATCACGGCCACTTCCTTGTTCCCTACTGCTCGCCTTCCTTATTTTGAATATGATATATAACTGTCCGCAGGGGACACCGTCTACAGAAAAACTGCACTGGATGTCACTGATATTTTAGGGATGCGCACACTTTAAACAGGAGATGTGACACGGATAATTTAACTGTCTGCAGCGGCCTATTACACTGTATTTAGTGCAGGATGCTGTCACACACAATAGTCCTTAAAAGGACTTTTGGGTCTTTGAAAAGCTTTTTGTATAAAAATCTTCATAAAACACTGAGCAATTTAGTGCAGGTTGTGCTACAAAAATATATTGCTGCTGTCACACTAGTGTAGTGTCCTTACAAGAACTTTTGGCTCTCTGAAACTTTTTTGAACACTTATAATATTCGATTACACTCCCTACACTCTCTGTCCCTTCCTATCCTCAGCTCTCCCTGACTTAGAATGAGCCGAACACGTGTCATCGGGTGCTATAAAGCACCCGAGGACTTGTTCCGGCCAGCCAATGACTGTAATGCCAGTAGCCAACATGGCTACTGTCATTAAAGTGAGGGCAGTACTTACATGCACGTTTATTGACTGCTTAGCAGCCGCAAAATGTGCGGGGAGGAGACTCGAGTACTGGTATTCGGCCGAGCATGCTCGCTCAACGCTAGAAATAATGTCATTGACATCTGGAAGGAGCAAAGAGTGCCTTTATAAATGTGCAATGAGTATGATGTGTTCCAGAGTGAAACACACCATAAGATAGATGGAAGGACAACATGTATGAACATGTAAGATAAGCAGAAGGGGCATATGTACCGTATATGAGCCTGTTAGTGGATGTGGCGCGTTCCAAAGAGGAATGCACCAAAGAACAGATAGAAGATATGTTTGTATGGGCATAGTGAAATGGGGAGGGTCATTCCAATATGGAATGCATCGAGAATGTAAGACAGGTAAAAAACAAGATGATGTTCCAGTTTGGAGTATATAACAGGTAATGGTACTGTCACAGTCGTTATCTCTGGCTGTGACCTTCTGTCTTTGCTCTCGCTGCAGCTCCGTTCCTGTGTGTTATTTGTGGTTCTTTATGGGGTAACTCCCCTGTGTGCCTATTAGGAGTTAATCCTCTCTGTCTGCTCCATGGGTGTGGCCTCTCTGCTGCACCCATGGGACCTGTATTTAAGGCTGAGGTTTCCTCAGTTCTGGGTCAGCTCTCCTGGTGTGTGTTGTCTTGTCCTGCTCCTTGTTTGTACTCACTCTACCATGCTGCTGACCCATGGGATCCGTGTCTGTCTGTCTGTCTGTGCTCTGTGGGTTTCCTACTAGTTCATTCCCGTCCTCTTTCCTGTCTTTCTGTTATCTGTTCTGCCAGTTATGTTTTAGTTACCTTGTGTGTATTCATATGTCTCTGTTCAGCAAGCCCTTGCTGCAGCGCGCCTAGCTGCAGAGTGCTATGGGCAAGGCCACGCAGTATACCACTTGTGGAGCTAGTCCTTCTCTGCTCATTGCCACTCCTGTTCCCTTGCATGAACTCCTGCTTGTGTTTTTAGTTGCCTGCTTGTATTTGCCTGTATGTTATGTTTGCCTATGTACCGTCGGTACCTTCTGATACCTGTTGTCCGTTTGCTCCTGTTGTCACTGTCTAGTTCACGCTCCAGAGTGGACCCTGGCAACTCCCTGCGGCAAAGCCTAACCCTAACATCTGGGGCCCTAGTGAATACCAGGAGTTGCTTAGTCACGCCCCTCTGGAGTATTACTAGACAGTGGCGCAGTGGGGGTTTTCCTCCCACTGTGCGGACGGTATATAGAGCTCTCAATTTTCCCTGTGTTTCCCTCCTTGGTTTCTGTTTGTGCAATGAACTCTGTTGTGTCTGTACCTGATTTCCGTTTGTTTTTGCTTGATGACGCCGAGGTCTCTCCTGGGACCTCCAACTCATGACAGGTACAGTTGGTACTTGCATCCCTGGATCCGATGAAAGCTGTCACGGCACCGGACGGGGTTAAAAGCAGAGTGTGCCTGGCGTGCATGCTGTGCCTGCGCTCCCTGTACTTTGTGTGGCTATCATGGCCCATAACAGGTAGGTACTAGTGTTAGGGACCACTCATAGAGGCGACCTTGATGTGGTGAGTGGCTTATTATGCTTTGGCCAAAATGTACACCAATGCCTCATTCAACATCCAGCATAGAGGCAGGGCAGAGTGCTGGTTGCAGAGTGCTATTGCATTTGTGTTTTTACAGTTGAGAAAGAGACAATAAAAAAAGGGAAGGCAATACTGCTAAAATAAAGAAAAGTGCATTAAATGTATAGTCCTTTCATTTCTTCGTAAGGAATGTGATTCATATAGAATTGATTCGCTAATCTCTCCTAGGAAAAAAATTCTTCAAAGTTTGTATTTAGTCACCCTACTCCTTCGAAGTTGTTAATTGGTAGCTTATTTGCTGTAGACTACATTGTACTTCTGTGAAAGAGAAGGAAAAATTTGAGACAGGCATAAAAAAAGATACATTTTTAAAATGGACAAAAAAAAAATCTAAATTAATGACTGGAAAAGTATGGTAGATCAAAAAGGTAATGTTGGAGCAGACCTAGTCATCTTCTGTAAAGTGGGGTGGTGATTATATATTGATATGACACAGCTTTGCTGCTGGCAAGGTGGAAAATTTACTCAGAGTGAAACACATACTTAAAGGATTTCTGTCACCTGAAAAATGGGTATTAAGCTGGCTGACATTAGCGATGTGCTAATGTCAGCTGCACATAACTAACTATATTAGTGCCATCTCACTGCCCAAAGCCTTTATTGAGAAAAAAACTAACTTTTATAAGGGGGAGGGGGAGTTGCACCTGCCCCTAGAGGCTCCGTTTGCCTGCCTCTTTTCAAGCCCTTCCTCTCTTGATTGACAGGGCCGGGGCAGCGCTGCTTCCTCCTGCCTGCCATGTCTGCAGTGTAAATCTCGAGCCGTTCAGTATTCGGCACAGGTGCAGTTGTTCTGGTTCGGATCAATGGTCATGTAGGTTGATACACTGCTCCAAATTAGATAGATAGATACGTGCATGCACGGAGAGAGAAATAACACTGACACTCTTTATAAGGTCAAAGCATAATTCTAATTTATTAAGTGGGGGCTTCACATTATATACCCTCCATATTAGTGGGAGGAGTGGGCTCATATGATTGGTCTTTTAGCAAGAAGGAATGTAAACAGGAAATACGTTTAAGGCATATGAATGATAGACTCAGAGGAATTCCTGACAGTTTCAAGTTTTTGCTGCAAATAGTTTCAATCACAGAATGCATACTGGGGGTTGTCTCTCGGACAGACACCATTTTGTATGTGCCAAGCAAGTGTCCATTATATTCCATAACAGTCCCTTCTTGGATTCTTGATTGTAGAACTTTCCCTGCCTAGTGAACCCCTGGGAATACCATTCGCAATCCTCTTCACCCACAGTGGCGACAACCTACCCCTTTTGGGTAGACTCCCGGTTAATCGGACTTATGATAGTACCCTGGGATTCATCTTTCCCTATCTCGGTACAACATCGTAATTAATGGGGGAACTTGTGTTGAATTATTTGGTTTCCATTTCTTCTTCATCATATAGCAGCATGATGGGCTGTTCAGTAGTTGAAATAACAATTTTTTCACATATTTTTCGGACACAGGGTACAATGCCACATAACACTGCTGACATTAATACTAGAACCAAGACTATCACCATAATTCTTTGAGTGAGGAAGGATTTCCAATTTTTGAACCATCCAAAGTACTCATCCCATGGGTCTGTTATCCCTGAGTTGTGTTTTAATTCCTCTGAGAGGTTAGTAAGCTTTTTTTATTGCTTCAGTTAACTTCCCTTTGGGTCCAGTGGGGATTCAAATCCAGCTGCCACCTGATCTCTGGCCTTAAACTCATTGGGGACCCCCCTTGGGACTCCTATTGCGTCTATATACACATGTGGGTCAAAGCTCCCCTGTGGGGAGGCCTCCCTTTTTGACCTCCCTAAATAGGCTTTTTGAGTATACCCTCTAACTGTGGGGTCATCTTCTAGTATGTGAAGGGGCATTATGGCTTTCGCTAGGGCGCATTCACCGGATCAATTGCCTTCTAACCTAGTTCTTATTGTTCCGTCTCCACAGAACCAATAGATGTCCCCCAAAGATACCCTCTGATTCTGTGGACAGGTTGCTGTAGGATGAGCAGTACCCCTCTGTGAAGTTGCCCAAGAATCTCTGACTGCCAGGGTTGAAGTAAAAGGTGTAGTTACCGGGGTATATGGTTATGCCTTCACCTGGTTTGGGGGTTTTTACTACCAGGGGATATTTTCTCTTCCACTTTTCACAGGCAGCGTTATTCATTATTGTGAGGGTAAGTGGCATGTTGGAGCCTGTCGGTCCACTTGGGTGGCATCTTCCACTCTTAAACAGTGTCATGCGGGTAAGCAAGGATTTACCCATTTTGTCTTTTTTGTCTCGGGCACTCTGAGGTCTGTATCCCCATGGGTCACCTGTGTTCCACCCAACTGCTCCCCACGAATTACAGTGTTCCCCATACTGGTTATCAGTGACACAGATGTATGTGGATCTATGGCTGCCCGTTTGTTACATACGACATTGCCATGCTGGTATTGGGCACAATACTAGACTGCAGTAATCAAATTTGAAGGTAGCCACGTGGGTGCTGGAGGAATTAAACCAGAAAGTGGTCAATATGTAGACATCCTTCTCTTTTTGTTGGGTGATGGCCACTTGTCCTCCTGTCTTTGGAAGATTCTGTGTGAATAGGACCGTGTAGGTGTAGACAAAAAGTAGCAGAGCGATAACTGTTGCAACAGGCATCATGCAGATTCAGCGGTGGTTCCCTCGATATCTGGATCTGACACTCGTATTCTTTTGCAATGTAATGCGTGGATCCAGTTAGGTCTCCCCTCGAGTTTTACAGAAGTTGGGGTGGTCAGCAGAACCTGGTAAGGTCCCTCGTATCGTGGTTCAAGGGTGTTTCTGATATGCTTCTTAACCACCACCCACTCTCCAGGTTTCAGAGTGTGGCTTCCTTCTAGGGAGTTAGGATCTGAAATGGAAGAGAAAACTTGTGCATGTATGTTAGACAATTGTTTACTCAGAGCTATCACATATTTGGCAACAGATTCATAATGCATTTGCAACTGTTGCGGGAAATACTGTCCCATTCTTGGCCCTGTCCCAAATAGGATCTCTTATGGTGTCAGTTTGTGTGAAGGCCTTGGTGTGTGCCTAACTGAAAAGAGTGCTATAGGCAAGCACTGAACCCAATTGAGCCCTGTCTCCCTGGTCATCTTTCAAATTTTTGACTTCAACACCCCGTTCAATCTTTCAACTTTGCGGCTGCTTTGGGGCCTGTAGGGGGTGTGATACGCCTGTAGGGGGTGTGATCTGGCAGTGAATGCTGGGCCCTGATCACTCTCAATGACCTCAGGTACTCCGAACATACAGACAAGCTCCTGCATCAGTTTTTTAGCTGATTTTGGACGGGGTAGGCTTCTGGCCACCCAGAGAACAAGTCTATCACTACCAGCACATATTGAAACCCTTGGCACTTTGGCATCTTGATGTGGTCGATTTGGATCCTCTGAAAGGGATATAAGGCCTTTGGGAGACATTTCTGGGGCGTGGGCTCGGTTCTACCTGGATTACACTCTGCGCAGATGAGGTGAGTATGTCTCACCAGGACAGGGGTGATCCCTGGGGCCACCCATATTTTATCAATTAGCTCTTTCATGATGGTTTTGGATTGGTGGGTGGGTCCAAGAGCTATTGCGGCTATTAGGGGATAGAGAGTTCTAGGTCGGCATACTCTCTTTCCCTGTGTCCAGAGTCCAGATTCTTCTTTGAGTGCGGACTAATTCAACCAGGTTTCCTTTTCCCTGGGAGTGGTCTGTTTCTGCATTTGTTTCAGTAGGTCCCATGTGACTTTCTCTTGCTCCAGATCTTGTACTGTCAGGATCTGTTCTGTCTGGGATCCTTCCTCTTCCATTGCTGCTTTCTTCGCTGTTTGATAAGCTAGGTAATTTCCTCTGGCCTCAGGAGTGTCAGTTTGTGTATGGGCCTTTACCTTGATCACTGCCACTTGAGTAGGCAAGAGTACTGCTGCCATTAGGGCCGTACACATGAGGCGATCTCCTGCTACATCGAGTGTCACTCGAGGGGCGGGACCAGCGGGAGTGGTGTAAACCGCCATGTAGGTGTTATCCCCTCCCGGCACTGGATTGCCGGTGTCCTATTGGTTGTCGGGTGGGGGAGGTGCCATGCTTTCCTGCTGCTGCTGCTGTTGCTGCCACCATTGCTGAGGCATCTTTGATTGGGGTTCCTGCAGCTGTGATGTATGAAATGTATGATTTCAGTTATTAAAGTATATTACAAAAATGGTCAGTATCACTGCCCCTATACATTACACAAATAGAAATTGAATGGAAGTTATACTTTAATCTCCAGGGGGTGCCCAGTATGTAGTGGAAAGCCGAAGCTTTCCTGAGGGGGCTTTGTAGAAAAGCCGGTATAGGGCCTGGAGTGTTGGATTGGGGAAGAGTTGGGCGGGTTGCCCAATCCACAGTCCACTTCTGGTAAGAATCTACATGCATCAGTTGAATAAAGAGAACCCAGGCAGAGAGTCTGGATCTGAGAGCTGTCTGGAAGTGAAACACTGGTGCTTGTGAGTAGCTGTGGTGAACTTCAGTGCTGATAGTACCGTGCCTTGGATAGTTAGGGAAATACTGTTTAGGTAGTGCTCAGACGAGCAGGATTTGTTTTGGGTTTTGCCTGAAATGTAAAGGCCCATTATCTTTGCTGTTGAAACCACAATTTAGTGGAACTTTGGACTTCATCCCGTGTGCCACTGTCTCTGACTGTCTGCCACCTGGCCAATCCTGCCTCTCTCAGAGCTAATTCCCACATATGGTGGAGGATGCAGGCACAGTCTTAAAGAGACATACTCTGCACTAAGAGACTTTGCTGCATAGCAAATGGTGTTTGAGCGAGTGGTAGAGCTAAAGAAGTTAACTGCAAACCAGTAGGCTAATGTGGTGGCTCCTTTACTAACTGGAGAATCGCAAAAGGTGTATTTTGACAATTTAGTGAAACTTTGGACTTCATCCCGTGTGCCACTGTCTCTGACTGTCCGCCACCTGGCCAATCCTGCCTCTCTCAGAGCTAATTCCCACATATGGTGAAGGATGCAGGCACAGTCTTAAAGAGACATACACTGCATTAAGAGACTTTGCTGCATAGCATTCAAAATTAATGAGCTACTCAAAAAATTATTATAGGCTAATGTTAGCCTCCAGCAGACCGCTGCCAACCAAATATAGGTCAACGTATCCTTGCAAGAAGCCAGCTCCACCCAGTGATGGGTACATGAGGAAGCCATGCATGCCCAGGCAGAAAACAATTCCTTGCTAGTGGAATCCAACAAACTGGCCTTAAAGGAACGGCAGCATATTAACTGGCAGCTGCAGGAGCAAATACAGACATTGGCAGAGAGAGTCCAGAGGCCTGAAGGGCCGCTTCTAAGACTTCATGCTGCAGTACAGACCTCCTTGCAGAAGATTACCCCCACTGCTGACATTGAGGCCTACCTCATGGTGTTTGAGCGAGTGGTAGAGCTAAAGAAGTTAACTGCAAACCAGTAGGCTAATGTGGTGGCTCCTTTACTAACTGGAGAATCGCAAAAGGTGTATTTTGACCTGAGCAAGCAGGATACCAAGGACTGTGCTAAGTTAAAGGGTGAAATCCTTGCCCATCTGGGGGTCAACATGAATGTCCGTGCATGACGGGTTCAAAATTGGACTTTTGCAGAGCACCTACCTTCTCAGGTCGCAGATGAATGACCTTATTCACCTGATGCGAAAGTGGCTGCAACCAGAGGAGTCAACCCCTGCACAGATCACGGAGAGAGTGGTGCTAGACAAGTGCATCCATTCCTTACCTCCTAGGATCCAGTGCTGGGTCAGTCAAGGAGACCCAACAGACGCTAATCAGCTGGTCAACCTGATTGAAAGATACAGAGCGACCAAGGATCTACTCCTAGAAGTGCCTCCTGGACACGCTAACCCTTGGAACAGCAAAACGCACGGATCGCCCGGTAAGACTGTTCCCCTTCCTAAAGAGGTAAAAAATGCTGTTAAAAGAGGTGGCTCAGAGGGGGAACTGCTGACTGGAGGTTCCCAGAAGTCCAGAACAGGTTCTCAATTTGGGGACAAGGGCAGCATACAGTGTTGGTTTTAGTGCCCACGGTAGACAGCAAATTTCTTGCTAGATGGCAGGGGCCATATGAGATAATTGACTGAGCGGGTGAGGTAAACTATAAGGTGTACCAGCCTGGTAAGAAAGCCAGAACAGTTGTACCATGTGAACCTCATTAAGACCAGGAAAGACAGAGAGACTCTGTCAGCTGTGAGTGCCCCCTTCATTGGTTCTCCTGAAGTGCGTGTGTCAGATTCCCTGTCAAAGTCACAGAGACTAAGGAGTTTGTGCAGAGGAACACTGATTTTTTTTCAGAGCTGCCAGGGTGGACGAATGTCATTAAGCATGATATTGTCACCGAGCTATAGGTAAGGGTCCATTTAAAAGCTTACAGGGTCCCTGAAGCCCGCAGACAGGCCATATCTGAAGAGGTCAAGAAAATGTTAAACCTTGGTGTGACTGAAGAATCAAAAAGTGAGAGGTCCAGTCCCATAGTCTTGATTCCTAAACCCGATGGCACATTACTCTTTTGTAATGACTTCCGTAAGTTGAATGAGGTGTTAAAGTTTGACGCATATCCTATGCCACGAGTTGATGATCTCATTGAGAGACTCGCTCATGCTAGATATTTCCTGGCAAGTTCCTCTCACTGAGATTGCCAAAGAGAAAACTGCATTTGTTACCCCAGAT
The DNA here is from genome assembly GCF_905171765.1 of Bufo bufo. NCBI lineage: Eukaryota > Metazoa > Chordata > Amphibia > Anura > Bufonidae > Bufo > Bufo bufo. Next base: position 115,006,052 of record NC_053391.1, read on the forward strand.
GGGCTCTTCCAATATGTCTGCTTACGCTTTGGGTTATATGGGGCTCAAGCAACTTTTCAAAGATTAATGGACATAGTCCTTAAACCCCTTCGTTGGTATGCTTCAGCATATTTGGACAACATTATTATCTTTAGTGATGATTGGGAGAGCCACTTACTGAAAGTACAAGCTGTAGTAGATTCTCTCAGAGCAGCAGGGGCAATATTCGAATTCTCAATATTTCAAGAATATTTTGTAGAATATTTGTCATATATTCTCAAATTCGAGATTATATTCTTGATTGCAAAAACGGGCAATGTATTAGGCTACTTTCACACTGGCGTTTTGCTTTCCATTTGTGAGATATTTTTTCACAATACGTGCAACTTGTGACATCACAGCACTATGTCTGTAGCATGTATGTATGGACAGCAGAACCTATCAGCTACACTATAGATCAATCTAACCTACACTGACTATCTCCCCCTAACTATTTGAATTATATATATAAGTTAACTGTCTAATGTAATACAACAAAGTACAGAGCACAGCAATCATACTGCTGTCTCTTTCATAACTGCAATAAACTGTAGAAAATGGCTGCTGGGGAGTTTCTTATATAGTAAGGGGTAGGCAACTTTCCTATTGGTTGTTAGGGATGTTGCTAAGCTGTGACAAAACCTTATCATTGGCCCACAAGCAAGAAGAAGGGAGGGATGATCACCTGATGTGTACTGTAATATATAGCACTATATTCTAAATATTCTCGAAGTGCCGATATTCGAGATAAAAATTAGCTTTTCTAATATTCACGATCAACACTATTTAACAGCCAACCCTAAAAAGTTTACTTTGGGCCTAGAGGAAGCATGTTACCTGGGGTACATAATTGGCAGGGGAGTGGTAAAGTCTCAGATAAATAAAGTAGAACCTATCCAACAGTGGCTGCGTCCTGTAACCAAAAAGCAGGTGAAAGCTTTTTTAGCAATTGTGGGGTACTATAGCAGGTTTATTCCTCACTTTGCCATCACAGCAGCCCCATTATTAGACCATATTAAGGGAAGTTAGTCTGTCATGGTCAAGCGGAGTACAGAGGCTGAAAGGGCGTTCCAAGAATTAAAAGGGTCTCTATGTAAACAGCCGGTCCTAGTCACACCAGACTTCAGAAAGCAGTTTGTGGTCCAGACTGATGCGTCTGATGTAGGGCTAGGTGCAGTCCTGTCACAGGAGGTTGGTGGTGACGAACACCCTATGACATATCTGAGCAGGAAGCTTACTCCCGCTGAGAAAAATTACAGCATTGTTGAATCTGAGTGCATAGCAATCAAGTGGGCCTTGAAATCTCTTAAGTACTACCTATTGGAGCGCCACTTTAGGTTGGTCACGGACCACTCTCCACTTATGTGAATCTGCTTGCAAAAAGATAGAAATGCACGAGTGACAAGGTGGTTTCTTTCACTTTTCTATTGAGCGAAGAGCAGGGAAGCTGCAAGGAAATGCAGATGCTCTGTCTAGGACACATTGTCTGATAACTAAAAGTGTCTGACCCCATAGGTTCGAACAGAGGGGGATGGTATGTGAGACAGTGACAGGAAGAGGGATTGATGGCAGGTACCTTTCTTCCAGAATCCTGTCCTATGCAGCTTAAACTCCAGGGAATGCCCAGTATGTAGTGGAAAGCCCACGCTTTCCTGAGGGGGCTTTGTAGAAAAGCCGGTATAGGGCCTGGAGTTTTGGATTAGGGAAGAGTTGGGGGGGTTCCCCAATCCGTAGTCCACTTCTGGTAGGGATCTAGCCTGCTGCCTGATCAGCTGCACCTGCAGCAGTTGCATAAAGAGAACCCAGGCAGAGAGTCTGGACCTGAGAGCTTGATGATGTCTGGAAGTGACACGCTGGTGCTTGTGAGTAGCTTGCTGTGGTGAACTTCAGTACCGTATTTAGAACAGTTAGTAAAACACTGTCTAGGTAGTGCTCAGACGAGCAGGATTTGTTTTGTGTTTTGCCTGAAATGTAAAGGCCCTTTATTGTTGCTGTTGAAACCACAATAAAGGGGAACTTTATTATATTAACTCGCACTCTGTCATTTGGAACTGTATTAAAATCTAGTGCTTTAAATGGATATTCCTATTGTGCCTATCAAAATAGATAAAAAGAAAAGAAATGTATAGATAGGATAGATAGAGACTGGCTACTATAAGTAGTAGTCAATATAGATACAATTGGCAAAATATTTCATAAACCCTAATACGTATAATATTTTCACGATTCCATATATAAAAAACACAGCAGTAAAAAGTTGCAAAAATTATATATAAAACAAAGAAAAATGAAAATGTATAAAGTATGAAAAATATGGTCCAAATAGTTCAGTTCCCAAATCAATTGTTGATTAATATTCTTTTTGTTACTCGATAATTGTATCCTATTCAAATAGCTTTATGATTCAGGCAAAGAATTCTTATTTAACGTGATTAATCAAGGGAATAATATTTATCAAACCCAGTGATTGTGAAAAAACGTAAAATTGCAAAAATAAGAAAAAAAAAGTTTCAATTAACCACCTCCCGACCGCCTAACGCAGGATTGCGTCCTGCGGGTGGCCGAGCTATTCCTCCTGGATGCATCGGCGCGTCCTCTCGCGAGACGCAAGATTTCCTGTGAACGCGCGCACACAGGAGCGCGCGTTCACAGGATCGGGAGGTAAACGAGTGGATCTACAGCCTGCCAGCGGCAATCATTCGCTGGCAGGCTGTAGATGCAATTTTTTTAACCCCAAAAAAAGTATATTTGATGCTGTTTTGTTAACAGCGTCTAATATACCTGCTACCTGGTCCTCTGGTGGTCCCTTTTGCTTGGATCGACCATAGGAGGACACAGGCAGCTCTGTAAGTAGCACCAAACACCACACTACACTACACCCCCCCTGTCACTTATTAACCCCTTATTAATCCCTGATCTCCCCATATTAGACTCCCTGATCACCCCTCTGTCATTGATCACCCCCCTGTAAGGCTCCATTCAGACGTCCGTATGTGTTTTGCGGATCCGCGGATCCACGGATCCGCAAAACACATATGGACGTCTGAATGGAGCCTTACAGGGGGGTGATCAATGACAGGGGGGTGATCACCCCATACAGACTCCCTGATCACCCCCCTGTCATTGATCACCCCCCCTGTAAGGCTCCATTCAGACGTCCGTATGTGTTTTGCGGATCCACGGATCCGCAAAACACATACGGACGTCTGAATGGAGCCTTACAGGGGGGTGATCAATGACAGGGGGGTGATCACCCCATATAGACTCCCTGATCACCCCCCCTGTCATTGATCAACCCCCTGTAAGGCTCCATTCAGATGTCCGTATGTGTTTTGCGGATCCGCGGATCCGCAAAACACGGACACCGCGGATCCGCAAAACACGGACACCGGCAATGTGCTTTCCGCATTTGCGGACCCGCACATTGCCAGAACTATATAGAAAATGCCTTTTCTTGTCCGCAATTGCGGACAAGAATAGGACATTTTCTATAGGCTCTACAAAAAACGCAGTGTTCGCACGATCAGGCCTGATCTTGTGCGCACACTTGCGTTCAGTCCGCCCCACCGCAGTGAAAAATTATATATTTTTCAGATCACTGCAAAAACACCGTAAAATCGCTGCGGCGCTATAAAGATCACTTTTGAGGGGCATGGCGAGTTCATAAAAGATTTTTTTTTTGGCACAAGTTAGCGGAAATAGTTTTTTTTTTTTCTTACAAAGTCTCATATTCCACTAACTTGTGACAAAAAATAAAATCTCATATGAACTCACCATACCCCTCACGGAATCCAAATGCGTAAACATTTTTAGACATTTACATTCCAGACTTCTTCTCACGCTTTAGGGTCCCTAAAATGCCAGGGCAGTATAAATACCCCACATGTGACCCCATTTTGGAAAGAAGACACCCCAAGGTATTTCGTGAGTGCCATGGCGAGTTCATGTAAAATTTAATTTTTTGTCACAAGTTAGTGGAATATGAGACTTTGTAAGAAAAAAAAAAAAACATTTTCCGCTAACTTGTGCCAAAAAAAAAATATTCTAGGAACTCGCCATGCCCCTCACGGAATACCTTGGGGTCTCTTCTTTCCAAAATGGGGTCACTTGTGGGGTATTTATACTGCCCTGGCATTTTAGGGGACCTAAAGCGTGAGAAGTAGTTTGGAATCCAAATGCGTAAAAAATGAAATCGTAAAGATTCTCATAAAAAAATTTGGGCCCCTTTGCGCACCTAGGCTGCAAAAAAGTGTCACACGTGTGGTATCGCCGTACTCATGAGAAGTAGGGCAATGTGTTTTGGGGTGTATTTTTACATATACCCATACTGTGTGTGAGAAATATCTCTGTAAATGACAACCTTTGACATTTTTTTATACTAAGTTGTCAATTTACAGAGATATTTCTCTCACCCAGCATGAGTATATGTAAAAATACACCCCAAACACATTTCCCTACTTCTCCTGAGTACGGCGATACCACATGTATGGCACTTTTTTACAGCCTAGGTGCGCAAAGGGGCCAAAAGTCCAACGAGTACATTTAGGCTTTACAGATTTGCTCACAATTTAGCCCCGCCCAAAATGACAGAACAGTAAACACACCCCACAAATGACCCCATTTCGAAAAGTAGACACCCCAAGGTATTCACTGAGGGGCATATTGAGTCCATGAAAGATTGAACTTTTTGTCACAAGTTAGCAGAAAGGGAGACTTTGTGAGAAAAAACAAAAATAAATCAATTTCCGCTAACTTGTGCCAAAAAAAAAAAAATTCTATGAACTCGCCATGCCCCTCATGGAATACCTTGGCGTGTCTTCTTTCCAAAATGGGGTCACTTGTGGGGTATTTATACTGCCCTGGCATTTAGGGGCCCTAAAGCGTGAGAAGAAGTCTGGAATCCAAATGCCTAAAAATGCCCTCCTAAAAGGTACTCATTGGAATTTAGGCCCCTTTGCGCACCTAGGCTGCAAAACAGTGTCACACATGTGTTATCTCCGTACTCAGGAGAAGTAGGGAAATGTGTTTTAGTGTGTCTTTTTACATATACCCATGCTGGGTGAGAGAAATATCTCTGTAAAATGACAACTTTGTATAAAAAAATGGGAAAAGTTGTATTTTACAAAGATATTTCTCTCACCCAGCATGGGTATATGTGAAAATACACCCCAAAACACATTGCCGTACTTCTCCTGAGTACGGCGATACCACATGTGTGACACTTTTTTGCAGCCTAGGTGCGCAAAGGGGCCCAAATTCCAAAGAGTATCTTTACGATTTCACAGGGCATTTTTTACGCATTTGGATTCCAGACTTCTTCTCACGCTTTAGGGCCCCTAAAATGCAAAGGCACTATAAATACCCCACAAGTGACCCCATTTTGGAAAGAAGACACCCCAAGGTATTCCGTGATGGGTATGGTGAGTTCATGTAAAATTTTATTTTTTGTCACAAGTTAGTGGAATATGAGACTTTGTAAGAAAAAAAAATAATATAAAAATAATCATTTTCCGCTAACTTGTGGCAAAAAAAAAATATTTTAGGAACTCGCCATGCCCCTCATGGAATACCTTGGGGTGTCTTCTTTCCAAAATGGGGTCACTTGTGGGGTATTTATACTGCCCTGGCATTTTAGGGGCCCTAAAGCGTGAGAAGTAGTTTGGAATCCAAATGCGTAGAAAATGCCCTGTAAAATCGTAAAGATACTCTTTGGAATTTGGGCCCCTTTGCGCACCTAGGCTGCAAAAAAGTGTCACACATGTGGTATCGCCGTACTCAGGAGAAGTAGGGCAATGTGTTATAGAAATATCTCTGTAAAATGACAACTTTGTATAAAGAAATGGGAAAAGTTGTCTTTTACAGAGATATTTCTCTCACCCAGCATGGGTATATGTAAAAATACACCCCAAAACACATTGCCCTACTTCTCCTGAGTATGGCGATACCACATGTGTGACACTTTTTTGCAGCCTAGGTGCGCAAAGGGGCCCAAATTCCAAAGAGTATTTTTACGATTTCACAGGGCATTTTTTACGCATTTGGATTCCAGACTTCTTCTCTAGAGATGTCCCGAATAGTTCGCCGGCGAATAGTTCCTGGCAAACATAGATTGTTCGCGTTCGCCGCGGCGGGCGAACATATGCGATGTTCGGTCCGCCCCCTATTCGTCATCATTGAGTAAACTTTGACCCTGTACCTCACAGTCAGCAGACACATTCCAGCCAATCAGCAGCAGACCCTCCCTCCCAGACCCTCCCACCTCCTGGACAGCATCCATTTTAGATTTATTTGGAAGCTGCATTCTTAGTGAGAGGAGGGACAGTGTAGCTGCTGCTGATTTAATAGGGAAATCGATAGCTAGGCTAGTGCATTCAGTGTCCACTACAGTCCTGAAAGACTCATCTGATCTCTGCTGTAAGTACACCACCCCAAAAAGCCCTTTTTAGGGCTAGAACATCAGACTGCTTTTTTTTTTTTCCCTGTGTAATCTAATTGCATTTGCCTGCCAGCGTGTGTGTCAGGCTCACAGCGTATACTGTGCCCACTTGCCCAGTGCCACCACTCATATCTGATGTCACAATAGCTTGCATTTAAAAAAAATAAATAAATAACTTTTTGGACTGTGAAATAATATCAGTCATTTTCCTTCACAAGTGTGCGTTTCAGGGCCTGCAAGGGCACAGTGTCACACCAGTGCAACTCATATCTGGTGTAACAGTGGTGCACATTTAAAAAAAAAAACACTTTTTGGACTGAAATAATAGCAGTCATTTTCCTTCACAAGTGTGCGTTTCAGAGCCTGCAAGGGCACAGTGTCAGACCAGTGCATAGGGGACGTAACAGGGATTAAACTGATAAGAATAGAACAACATAACACACCACAACTATCTGGCGGCACATTAGATTGCTCGCGCAGTGCCCCAAATTTGAAGTAGGAGGACCGACCAAGCATCTTTTTCCATCTCCCCATTCCTAAAATCAATGCCATATACACGTCCCCTGATAGGGGACGTAACAGGGATTAAACTGATGGGAATAGTACTACTTAACACACCTTATAATAACGCAGAGAGAGGCAACGCAGAGAGAGGAGTCTGAAGAAGAGGAGTCAGAGGAGGAAGGTGGCTTTGAGGAGGTGGAAGACCAACCACAGCAGGCGTCCCAGGGGGCTTGTTGTCACCTTTCAGGGACCCTTGGTGTTGTACGTGGCTGGGTGGAGGAAGAGACCTACAATGACATCAGTGAGGACAAGGAACGGGACATGGCTAGCTTGGTATCCAACCTTGTGCAAATGGGGAGTTTGTGGTTGTGCAAATGGACTGTTTGCGGTGAGTTAAACGGGGAGTTTGGTCTGTCAATGTGAAGCAGGCGTAACCCTTACACTACCTGATCGATACAACATCATACCTGATGTTTTAAAGCACGTTATTCCAAACAATTATGGAATGTTAGGTGATTTATGCCCTTTATGGATTAAAACCCGACTCTGCGTCAACTACGTAATTTTCCATGGGAGTTTTGCCATGGTTTCCCCTCCGGCATGCCACAGTCCAGGTATTAATCCCCTTGAAACAACTTTTCCATCACTATTGTGGCCAGAAAGAGTCCCTGTTAGTTTTAAAATTCGCCTGCCTATTGAAGTCTATGGCGGTTCGCCCGTTCGCAAACATTTGCGAAAATTCGCGTTCGCCGTCCGCGAACGGAAAATTTTATGTTCGCAACATCTCTATTCTTCTCACGCTTTAGGGCCCCTAAAATGCCAGGGCAGTATAAATACCCCACAAGTGACGCCATTTTGGAAAGAAGACACCCCAAGGTATTCCGTGAGGGGTATGGTGAGTTCATGTAAAATTTTATTTTTTGTCACAAGTTAGTGGAATATGAGACTTTGTAAGAAAAAAAAAAATAAAAGAAAAAAATAAAATCATTTTCCGCTAACTTGTGACAAAAAATAAAAACTTCCATGAACTCACTATGCCCATCAGCGAATACCTTAGGGTTTCTACTTTCCGAAATGGGGTCATTTGTGGGGTGTTTCTACTGTCTGGGCATTGTAGAACCTCAGGAAACATGACAGGTGCTCAGAAAGTCAGAGCTGCTTCAAAATGCGGAAATTCACATTTTTGTACCATAGTTTGTAAACGCTATAACTTTTGCGCAAACCAATAAATATACACTTATTGCATTTTTTTTATCAAAGACATGTAGAACAATAAATTTTGAGAAAAATTTATATAGAAATGTAGTTTTGTTTGAAAAATTTTACAACAGAAAGTGAAAAAAAATTTTTTGCAAAAATTTCGGTCAATTTCGATTAATAACAAAAAAAGTAAAAATGTCAGCAGCAATGAAATACCACCAAATGAAAGCTCTATTAGTGAGAAGAAAAGGAGGTAAAATTAATTTGGGTGGTAAGTTGTGGGACCGAGCAATAAACCGTGAAAGTAGTGTAGTGCAGAATTGTTAAAAGTGGTCTGGTCATTAAGGGGGTTTAATCTAGGGGGGCTGAGGTGGTTAATCATACTTTCATAGTGATCTGTGATTTCTTCAATTGTTATTTCTTGCTTTGCTGAAAATATAATATCATTTAATATATTCTATTTCATTAAGTATCCTTTAATATATTCTATTTGTATATAGTCTCTCTTAGTGTAAAAATAAAATAAAAGTTATAATATCGCTTAGATTGTTGGCTTAGTTCTGTAGTGCCCCCTATTTCATTCAGAGCATTCATTCAGAACATAATATCCAATAGAGTGTGGTTAGAGCGTTATCGCTGCTAAGCAGCTATATTACCGCCTTGATGTCTTCAACAGGAACAGCTCCCCATATACCGAGCGATGTAGCCACAATGGTGTCTTTTCCAGGTTTGGCATTCCACGTGACGTCCCACGTGTTAGTAACTTCGCCTTTCCTCTGGGTAAACAAACCACTGCTAAGTCTGGGACTATTGAACCTTCAACCAGACCAAGTATTTGTAATACAGATGAAACTCGAAAAATTAGAATATCGTGCAAAAGTCCATTTATTTCAGTAATGCAACTTAAAAGGAATTACTTTAATGCAGCTTAACCTACTCCGGACCGCCTAACGAGGGATCGCGTTCCGGAGGCGGCAGCTGCAGGCACAGTCACGCATATATGCGTCATCTCGCGAGACGCGAGATGACGCGCTTAGCCGGCCCCAAATTATAACAAACAAAGGCTTGAAATATCTCGCTTTGCATGTAATGAGTCTATCTCATATATTAGTTTCATCTTTTAAGTTGCATTACTGAAATAAATGAACTTTGCACAATATTCAAATTTTTCGAGTTTCACCTGTATTTCCTTCCGCTTGTCTTTGGTAAATGTCAACCCCCTGTTTATTTGGGTTTTGTTGGTGACTGTAAATCTCTGTACATAATCCTTTTCAATCAAAAGGATTGTTAGAATTAGCTCTGATAGAGGCAGGATTGGCCGGCAGAGACAGTGACACACGGGATGAAGTCCAAAGTTCCACTTTAGTAAATAAATATATGTAGTGGCTTATCTGTCGTGATTTCTGGAGTGAGGTGCCCTGTTAAAAAGGCTTACCCTAAAAGCCTCTCAAAAGAATTGTACAAAAATGTATTATGGTATAGTTAATAGGGAACAGCGGCTACACCCACAGATCAGTATTGGATATGAGGTGCTCTCCTCAAAAAGGCCTCACCTCAAGCCTAGGTAGACAGAATATATACACAAATTTAAGAGGGGCACTCTCTGCAGAAGGGAACACACATGAATCGTGGAATAGATTATCAACAGTCTATTGATAATCTATTCCACGATTCATGTGTGTTCCCTTCTGCAGAGAGTGCCCCTCTTAAATTTGTGTATAAAAATGTATTATATTAACACACATTCTGTATTAAAATCTAGTTCTTTAATTGGATATACCAGAAAAGAGGTGCAGGCCTCGTCATAAATTAGCTCCATCTACAGCAGTTCAGGTACCTTACCAGAAATCTACAACAGCTCAGAGCTACCATAGATTTCTGTTTTTATTTAATGCAGAAAACTGGCATAAATGAAAATAAAAAGATAGATGTACCGGACCTGCTGAGTCCACGCCCTACCCAACCTTGCCATGCTCCATTTTTGGGAAAGTGACAAGGCTGGCATAGGAATACTACTTGCAACAAAACCTGTTGATAGTCAAAAAGTCATAAATTTCCTGAATAGAGACCAACAGTCCTGAAATTGTTAGGATTGTCACAAATTTTCAGAGACAATCCAGGCAAATTTGGCGGCCAGTGCGGCCTCACATCTCCCCCCCCCCCCCCCAGTTAAAATCACGTTCCCTCATCATTGGTGGCAGCGGAGAGTTCCGATCGGAGTCCCAGTTTAATCGCTGGGGCTCCGATCGGTAACCATGGCAACCAGGACGCTACTGCAGTCCTGGTTGCCATGGTTACTTAGCAATTTTTTATGGGGGATTCGGAACGTGATTTTAATTAGGGGGGGGGAGAGGTGAGGCCGCACTGGCCACCAATGATGGGGGATTCGTAACGTGGCCACCAATGAATGTAATACAAGTGAGGGAGGGGGGTCTGCCCCTTCCTGCCTGGCAGCAGCTGATCTCTTACAGGGGGCTATGATACGCACAATTAACCCCTCAGGTGCGGCACCTGAGGGGTTCATTGTGCGGATCACAGCCCCCTGTAAGAGATCGGGTGCTGCCAGGCAGCAGGGGGCAGACATGTACACAGTTCGTAGGATATTCTAACTTGAAGCGTCCCCATCACTATGGGAACGCCTCTGTGTTAGAATATACTGTCGGATATGAGTTTCACGATCTAACTCAAATCCGTTGGTATATTCTAACATAGAGGCGTTCCCATGGTGATGGGGATGCTACAAGTTAAAATATACCATCGGATTTGAGAAAACTCTGATCCTATGGTATATTAACTCCTGACTTTACATTGAAAGTCAATGGGGGATGGATCCGTTTGCAATTGCACCATATTGTGTCAACGTCAAATGGATCTGTCCCCATTGACTTGCATTGTAAGTCAAGACGGATCCATTTTGCTCCGCACAGCCAGGCGGACACCAAAACGACTTTTTTTTCATGTCCCTGGATCCTCCAAAAATCAAGGAAGACCCACGGACGAAAAAACGGTCACGGATCACGGAACAACGGAAATACGTTTTGCAGACCGCAAAAAAAAAGTCTGTGTGCATGAGGCTTAAGGCTTCTTTCACAAGGCCCCTTTTTTTTTTTTTCGTTTGCGGGACGTTTTTTGCGTTCCATATACGGAACCATTCATTTCAATGGTTCCGCAAAAAAATGGAATGTACTCCGTATGCATTCCGTTTCCGTATTTCCATTTTTCCGTTCCGTTGAAAGATGGAACATGTCCTATTATTGCCAGCAAATCACGTTACGTGGCTCCATTCAAGTCAATGGGTCCACATATAAAACATATGGAATGTACTCTGTATGTCTTCCGTATCCGTTTCGTTTTTGCAGAACCATCCATTGAAAATGTTATGCCCAGCACAATTTTTTCTATGTAATTACTGTATACTGTATATTGTAGATACAAAGACTCCAGCCGAAATTGTGTAAAGTGCAATTTTCGTTTTATTAAGTACACAATGGTGATTGCTACGGCAAGGTCAGTGACGTTTCGGCACATCCGTGCCTTCATCAGACTATAGCAGAAAAGAAAAATAAACACAGTAAATATATCTGGTATTTACATCAATATTCATGAAAGCGACCATTTCTCATGCATATGCGCATTATTGTATAGGTTTACAAACGCATCAACTAAAAGGTAGAGTCTAGAAATAAAAATGTAATGTCAGCATAACAAAATACAAAAAATACATAAAATATAAAGTTTTATCGCTGAAGTTCAAGCCTGGAGAGGGCTGTATTCTGGAAGGACACAACCAATAGTAGTCACCATCTAGGGGGTGGGTATATCTGTGGTCAGTTAAAATAGTAATAACAATAGGACAGCTGTATGATATCAGGTAATAGTACAAATCTATATGTCACCAAAGAAGTAGGTTATCAGAAATTGTAGTCATGATCAGTAGTTCTTATAAATAACAAGGAGCATGGTGGTCCAGATTCTCAGGACTAACTTACCTAGTGCCGCTTGAGGTACCTACGATAACAGGTAGGACTCAGTGTGAGGATAAACATGCGGTTGTACCGCAGACAGGAAGAAAGGCGCCATGTATGAGGTCGTTAGCGTGGGGGTATAAATACCCGCACGCCATTCCGGCATTGCAAGCGCTTCCCAAACCGGAAGTGCATCACTTGGAACGCATCTTGCTGACGTCCTGCGTTCCACCGACCGGAAGTGTCTAGGTGGAACACAGGGCAGGCCCGCAGATACATAGTAAGGCCTCATGCACACGACCGTTGTGTGCACCCATGGCCGTTGTGCCGTTTTCCGTTTTTTTTCGCGGACCCATTGACTTTCAATGGGTCCGTGGAAAAATCGGAAAATGCACCGTTTTGCAGCCGCATCCGTGATCCGTGTTTCCTGGCCGTGAAAAAAATATGACCTGTCCTATTTTTTTCACGGCCAACGGTTCACGGACCCATTCAAGTCAATGGGTCCGTGAAAGAACACGGATGCACACAAGATTGGCATCCGTGTCCGTGATCCGTGGCCGTAGGTTAGTTTTTTATACAGACGGATCCGAAGATCCGTCTGCATAAAGCTTTTTCAAAGCTGAGTTTTCACTTCGTGAAAACTCAGAACCGACAGTATATTCTAACACAGAAGCGTTCCCATGGTGATGGGGACGCTTCTAGTTAGAATACACTACAAACTGTGTACAAGACTGCCCCCTGCTGCCTGGCAGCACCCGATCTCTTACAGGGGGCCGTGATCAGCACAATTAACCCCTTCAGGTGCGGCACCTGAAAGGGTTAATTGTACTATCATATCCCCCTGTAAGAGATCAGGGCTGCCAGGCAGCAGGGGGCAGACCCCCCCCCCTCCCCAGTTTGAATATCATTGATGGCCAGTGCGGCCCCCCCCCTCTATTGTAATAATTCGTTGGTGGCACAGTGTGCGCCCCCCCCCCCTCTATTGTAATAATTTGTTGGTGGCACAGTGTGCGCCCCCCCCCTCCCTCCCTCTATTGTAATAATTCGTTGGTGGCACAGTGTGCGCCCCCCATCGGCCCCCCCTCCCTCTATAGCATTAACAACATTGGTGGCCAGTGTGCGGCCTCCCATCCCCCCCCCCCCCCATCATTGGTGGCAGCGGAGTTCCGATCGGAGTCCCAGTTTAATCGCTGGGGCTCCGATCGGTAACCATGGCAACCAGGACGCTACTACAGTCCTGGTTGCCATGGTTACTTAGCAATAGTACAATAGTAGAAGATTCATACTTACCTGCTGCTGCGATGTTCGTGTCCGGCCGGGAGCTCCACCTACTGGTAAGTGACAGCCTCAGGTCTGTGCGGCGCATTGCTAAATGAACCGTCACTTACCAGTAGGAGGAGCTCCCGGCCGGACACGAACATCGCAGCAGCAGGTAAGTATGAATCTTCTACTATTGTACTATTGCTAGTAACCCGCTGCCACCAATGATCGGACGGGGGGGGGGGGAGATGGGAGGCCGCACACTGGCCACCAATGTTGTTAATGCTATAGAGGGAGGGGGGGCCGATGGGGGGCGCACACTGTGCCACCAACGATTTATTACAATAGAGGGAGGAAGGGAGGGGGGGGGGCGCACACTGTGCCACCAACGAATTATTACAATAGAGGGAGGAAGGGAGGGGGGGGCGCACACTGTGCCACCAACGATTTAATACAATAGAGGGAGGAAGGGGGGGGGGCGCACTGGCCACCAATGATATTCAAACTGGGGAGGGGGGGGGGGGGTCTGCCCCCTGCTGCCTGGCAGCCCTGATCTCTTACAGGGGGATATGATAGTACAATTAACCCCTTCAGGTGCGGCACTTGAGGGGTTAATTGTGCTGATCATGGCCCCCTGTAAGAGATCGGATGCTGCTAGGCAGCAGGGGGCAGTCATGTACACAGTTTGTAGTATATTCTAACTAGAAGCGTCCCCATCACCATGGGAACGCCTCTGTGTTAGAATATACTGTCGGAAATGAGGTTTCACGATCTGACTCATATCCGACAGTATATTCTAACATAGAGGCGTTCCCATGGTGATAGGGACGCTTCAAGTTAAAATATACCATCGGATTGGAGAAAACTCCGATCTGATGGTATAAAAGGGACTCCAGACTTTACATTGAAAGTCAATGGGGACGGATCCGTTTGAAATGGCACCATATTGTGTCAACGTCAAACGGATCCGTCCCCATTGACTTGCATTGTAATTCAGGACGGATCCGTTTGGCTCCGCACGGCCAGGCGGACACCAAAACGACTTTTTTTTCATGTCCGTGGATCCTCCAAAAATCGCGGACGAAAAAACGGTCACGGATCACGGACCTACGGACCCCGTTTTTGCGGACCGTGAAAAAAAACGTTTGTGTGCATGAGGCCTAATAGATATGAATGGATAGAATAGAGAGATATGATGAATACTATAGATATCATAGAAGACTTGCATGTGGAGTTGGCCTAAGTATAATGAATGAATTAGTGTAGTGCTCCGCGGTGGAACGCAAGTTTGCGTTCCAACGACCGGAAGTGTATGGGGAATATACTGTTATGAATCGAGCAATCAGAAAATAGAAATGAACTCAGTATAAAAAGCCATAAAGTCGTGTGAAAGAGGCCTAAGAAAAACAGACCCCCTGAGAAAGGAAATGCCAGTCTTTAGCTGTCAGCTTGAAACAAATGTACAGTAGCAGAGTGATTGGAGCAATGAACAAAAAGAGCTCTGATTCCATGTGAGGTACAGGGCTGGTTCTAGCTTTGTTAGGAAGAGATTGTCATGTGCTATATGACGTCTGATTTTAGTTTTATTGTGGGTCTAAATGATCAAAAATTGTGAATAATATGCTGTTAATGCCCTGGAAAAATAAATGCTGAGCTTTAACCACTTCCTGACACACAATTGTCAATTTTTGTGTTTTAGTTTTTTATACCCTGCCTTCCCAGAGCCATAACTTTTTTATTTTTTCCATTCACATAGCCGTATAAGGGCTTGTTTTTTGTTGGACAAGTTGTGCTTTCTAATACCACCATTTAATATTGCATATGATGTAGTGGTAAGCTAGAAAAAAATCCAAATGAGGTGGAGTTGGAAAAAAATTCAATTCTGCCACAGCTTTATTTTTGTAACTTTTTTTTTGAGTATTCACTATGCTGACCTGTTCCTCTCATTCTCTGGGTTAGTACGATTACAATGATACCACATATATATAATTTTTATAGCGTTTTTAATACTGAAAAAATAAAAACTTTGGAATTTTTATTTTTATTTTTATTGCCATATTCTGACACCCATAACTTTTTATAGTTACTTACAGTTACATATACTGAGCGGTGTTAGGACGATGCAGTTTTTATTGATACCATTTTGGAATGTGTGTGACTTTTTGATCACTTCATATTCCATTTTTTGGGGAGGTGGAACAATGAAAAATAGATGAATAAGCCATATAATGTAGATTTTTTTTTTTCATTATTCCATTCACTATATGGGATTTTAAAACAGTATGGGTGTTTTTGGATATGGTGATACCTATGATGTTAATTTTTTGATTGTTTATTTTAAGTTTAATTATGGGGGCAGTTGGGTTTCTTAACTTTTTTAGGCCTCCAAGTGGACCTCAACAAGCAATTTTTATAAACTGACGTCCATTACAATATACTAATAATGGTACATAACAATGCAGTAATGCCAGCAGGCCTGCATTGGAATATACCAGTAATAGGTCTACCAAGAAAAAGAGAAGTTCCCGCATTCAGGATAAAAACCTAGATGTTTTCTTTATTCATGATGGTCACAATTCACATACATGGACAGCTTCTCCCTCCACCGCTAGGTTGACATGTTTTGGACTGACATCCATTACAATATACAAAGAATGCTACATAACAATGCAGTAATGCCACCGGCAGGCCTGCATTGGGATATACCAGTAATAGGCCTAGAAGCCTAGTGCAGGCTCTAGCTTATTAGTTCAATAGAATACTTTCCCTGATCTCAGCCAGGGGGAGGCGTTCCTGCCCAGAAAGCACACATTTTCAGGATTTCTGCCTTACAGATGCTGTGGTCGCATTTGACCATATCTTCTGAGGGGTTAAATGTCTGTGATCAGCATTACCACTGATTGCAGACATTAGCACCAGGTGTCTGCTATGTGAAACAGCAGGCACCAGGTAGCTAGGGTGCTCGCTCCACTATGAAGCAGGCGCTATCTTTTAAAACCCAACATACGTCGTACATGTATGGCAAATGATGGGAAGGGGTTAAATACTTAAACATTTTAGTGCTCACTTTTTTTTTAAATCTATCTGCAGTCACTGATCATTGTAGGAACCAACGGAATGGCTTATCTTTAGATACCTATTTTCAAATATACAGTACTTTTTTTTTCCCAGGCATGCAGTCAAATGGAAATAGAACCAGCTCGCTATCACCATCTTTTGGTAGTGGCTCCTTATGACTCAAAGTTGAGCTTTTTAACAAACTGTGGGACATGACAAGCGAAAATAGCCAAGTCAAATATCTAGACACAGACAACTGTTTCAGGGTGCTTGTCCCTCGTCAGCACAGAGTTGAATGCTGTCTGGGTGCAAGACCTTAGATGTGGTTAAGGGGGGTACTGGCTCTCCATAAAGGGGTTTTCGGACTTCAGCCAGTGGCATTTATCAAGGAGAGAAAGTTAATACCAGGCACTTACTAATGTATTTTTGATTATCCATATTGCGGTAGATACATTTTTTCATCACATTATACACTGCTAGTTTCTATGGTTACAACCACCCTGCAATCCATGCTTGCACACTATAGGAAAAAGCGGCAACCTCTCTGGTGGCCGGGAGCTTGGGAGCAAACATAGGCTAGTGCTTTTTTCTATAGTTTGCAAGCACGGCCACCTGCTAGATTGCAGGGTGGTGGTAACCATGGAAATGAGCAGTGTATAATGTAAAGACTAGTGATGATCGAGCATGCTCGGCCGAACACCAGTTCGGATCAAGCATCTCGATGATCGGCACATGGCAGTATTCGGCTGAATACCGCATGTGCTCGAGCGCAATGCTCGAGACTCCGCCCCCCCTCGTTTCTTGGCTGCTATGTAGCCAATAAATGTGCAGGTAAGTACTGCCCTCACTGTAATATTGTAGCCATGTTATCTGCTGGCATTACAGTGATTGGCTGGCGGGAACGAGTCATCGGGTGCTATATAGCACCCGATGACGCATGTTCAGCTCATTCTTAAGCCTGTGAGATACCGGCCTGGATTCCTGCTGAGTGCAGGAGCGCACGGCGTCATTGGTTGCTATGACGCCGTGCGCCCGCTGCTGTACAGTAATACACTCGTATTATCTATACGAGTGTATTACTGTACAGCAGCGGCGGCACGAAGCGCACGGCGTCATAGCAACCAATGACGCCGTGCGCTCCTGCACTCAGCAGGAATCCAGGCCGGTATCTCACGGACCTGTGCATGAGGCTTTAGTCAGGGAGAGCTGTGCTGAGGAAGGGACAGACAATGTAGGGAGTGATTTAAGAATATTTTT
The DNA here is from genome assembly GCF_905171765.1 of Bufo bufo. NCBI lineage: Eukaryota > Metazoa > Chordata > Amphibia > Anura > Bufonidae > Bufo > Bufo bufo. The sequence continues at coordinate 115,023,749 of NC_053391.1, forward strand.
ACCACCAAAACTTTTCAGTGACCCAAAAGTCCATTTAAGGACTATTGTGTGTGACAGCAGCAATATATTTGTTTAGTGAAAACTGCACTAAATAGCTAAAACTTTACAGACCCAAAAGTCCTTCTAAGGACTATTGTGTGTGGCAGCAATATCTATTTTTAGCGCATCCTGCGCTAAATAGCGTACAATGGTTAGGCCGCTGCAGACAGCGACATCTGTGACAAACAAATCTGTGACATCCAGTGTACTTTTTCTGTAAACGGTGTCCGCTGCGGACAGTGACATTAGCTACGCCACATCTCCAGTGTAAAGTATGCGCATCAAAAAAAATTCGGTGACATTTAGTGTACTTTTTCAATAGACAGTGTCCGCTGCGGACAGTGACATTAGCTGCGCCACATCTCCAGTGTAAAGTGTGCGCTTAAAAAAATGTATCTGTGACATATAGTGTACTTATTACGTAGACACTTTGGACAGTGACATTACCGGTGATACCTCTCCTGTATAATGTTTCCTCATCCCAAATACAGGTACCTGTGACATTCCCTGTAATTTTTTATTAGCCGCTAGTGACAGTATTGACATTATCTGTGGGATATCTCCTGTGTGACGTTTCCACATCCCAAATACCTTTTTAATTTTTTTTGCGCATACACTTCCAAATCCTACTCTACTGTACATGTGACAGACTTTCAAACATATATAACATTTAATATGAAGAAAGGCAGCAGTAAGGGATGGGGAAGTGGCCGTGATGCTGATGGTGCACGCAGAGGCTGTGGCCCTGGGCGCGTTGAAACTGTGCCTGCTGCCAGAGCACAAGAAAAACAATCATCCACGATACCTAGCTTCATGTCCCAGTTTGCAGGGCAATGCAGGACACCACTCTTGAAGTCAGACCAGTGCGACCAGGTGGTCGGTTGGATTACAGCAGATAATGCTTCCAGTCGCTTAAAGGGCTTCTGTCACCCCACTACACTCATATTTATTTATTTTTGTGCACTTATAATCCCTATACTGCGAAATTGCTATTATACATTATGTTATTAATAATTTTCGTTCAGTAGATTTGGCAAAAAACTTACTTTTATGATATGCTAATTACCTGTCTACCAGCAAGTAGGGCGTCTACTTGCTGGTAGCAGCCGCAGAAAACCGCCCCTCCTCTTGTTGATTGACAGGGCCATCCGCGATCTCCTCTTCCGGCCGGCCCTGTCAGCATTTCAAAAATCGCGCGCCTGTGTTGATTTGGCGCAGGCGCTCTGAGATAAGGAGGCTTGCCTCCTCAGCACTCCCTCAGTGCGCCTGCGCTGATGACGTCTTCTCTTTCGGTGACGTCATCGGCGCAGGCGCACTGAGGGAGTGCTGAGGAGGCGAGCCTCCTTATCTCAGAGCGCCTGTGCCGAATCAACACAGGCGCGCAATTTATGAAATGCTGACAGGGCCGGCCGGAGGAGGAGATCGCGGCTGGCCCTGTCAATCAAAAAGAGGAGGGGGCGGTTTTCTGCGGCTGCTACCAGCAAGTAGACGCCCTACTTGCTGGTAGACAAGTAATTAGCATATCATAAAAGTAAGTTTTTTGCCAAATCTACTAAACGAAAATTATTAATAACATAATGTATAGCAATATCGCAGTATAGGGATTATAAGTACACAAAAAAAAATTATGAGTTTAGTGGGGTGACAGAAGCCCTTTAAGTACCACCCCGTCTTCCACCAAGTCCAGTCTCAGTAGCCAAGAGTCTGCTCAACCCAATCCTCACCCTGATCCTCCTCCTTCCTCCCACCATGGAGAGTCTTGGCAAACAAGTGATCCCACACTCTGATATTCCGAGGAGCTCTTTTCAGCACCATTTCTTGATTTGGCCCTCTCGCCAAGCACGCTTGAAGAGGGACAGATCTTGTGCCATGATTGCCAAACTCTTGAGCATCCACAATCACAAGAAGATGACGGTGGGGAACGGCAATTACTGTTTAATGAGGTGGATGATGATGAGACACAGTTGCCAATAACTCAACGGCAATTACTGTCTCAAGAGGTTGATGAAGAGGATGAGACACAGTTGTCAAAAACTGAGGTAGTGGTTAGGTAAACAAGTCAGGAGGATGAGCAGAGTGAGGAAGTTGAAGAGGAGGTGGTGGACAATGAAGTCACTGACCCAACCTGGAAAGATGGAAAGCCGACCGAGGACAGCAGTACAAAGGGGGAGGGATCTGCTGCACCGCAACAGGCTGGAAGAGGCAGTGGGGTGGCAAAAGGGAGAAGGCAGGCCATACCAACCCACAACTGTTCCACAGAGCACCCTCTTGCATAAATCTCCCTTGCCAAGGGGTAGGTGTTCCGCAGTATGGTGATTTTTTGAGGAAAGTGTGGACGACTAAAGAATAGTAGCTTGCAACCTGTGCCATACAAAAATGAGCCGGGGCGTGAACACTAGCAACCTCATCACCACCAGCATGATCCGCCACATGGCATCCAAGCACCGTAATAAGTGGGCCAAACGCCTGGGTCCATGGTCTGTGTCTACGGGTCACACCACTGCCTCCTCTTCCCCTATGTTATGTGCTGGCCAATCCCCTGTTGAAGGTGCAGGCCCAGATGCCTTCCGACCTGCACCTGGACCTTCGCAAGCACCATCAGCGACTACATCCACTTCCGTGTCCCAGCACAGCATATAAATGTTCTTACCCCAGGCATTTAAACGCAAGCGAAAATACCAATCGACCCACCCACAGGCCATAGCACAAAATGCACAACTTTACAAATTACTGGCCCTGGAAATGCTGCCATTTAGGCTTGTGGACACTGAAGCCTCCCGCAGCTTGATGTTGGCGGCCGTCCCGTAACATCACACGTGCCCCCGACCAATGCAGTTACTGGGAAGGTCCACTTAACCACGGACACATGGACAAGTGCATTCGGCCAGGGATGCTACATTTCCCTGACGGCACACTGGGTGAACATTGTGGAGGCCGAGAGCGAGTCGTACCCTAGGATGGCACAGGTGCTTCTGATGCCAAGGATTGCGGGCCCTATGTTGATCAGGGTTTCCGCCAGCACCTACGTTAGTGGCTCCGACCCCCACTTCTTCTCCTATGCTTCCTTCTCCAGTTCCACCTCCGAGTTATCAGCGTCCAGTCAGTCATCAGTCGGTAGCTGGAAGCAGTTTAGCACTGCAGTGGGGAAGCGTCAACAGGCCGTGCTGAAGCTGATCTGCTTAGGTGACAAACAGCACACCGCCGCAGAGCTGTGGCAGAATATAAGAGACCAGACTGAGCTGTGGCTCTCGCCACTCAACCTAGAACCAGGCATGGTTGTGATTGATAATGGCCATAACTTGGTGGCGGCTTTGGAGCTTGGCAAGCTCACACTTCTGTGTCTACTCAAAATCTCGCTGCTCACAATTAAGGACTAGAGTTGAGCGTACACCTGGATGTTCGGGTTCGAGAAGTTCGGCCGAACTTCCCGGAAATGTTCGGGTTCGGGATCCGAACCCGACCCGAACTTCGTCCCGAACCCCATTGAAGTCAATGGGGACCCGAACTTTTGGGCACTAAAAAGGCTGTAAAACAGCCCAGGAAAGAGCTAGAGGGCTGCAAAAGGCAGCAACATGTAGGTAAATCCCCTGCAAACAAATGTGGATAGGGAAATGAATTAAAATTAAAATTAAAAAAATAAAAATGAACCAATATCAATTGGACAGAGGTCCCATAGCAGAGAATCTGGCTTCACGTCAGCAGAGAATCAGTCTCTTCATGCCATAGCAAAGAATCTGGCTTCATGTCAGCAGAGAATCAGTCTCTTCATGCCATAGCAGAGAATCTGGCTTCATGTCAGCGCAGAATCAGTCTTCATGTCATAGCAGAGAATCAGGCTTCACGTCACCCACCACTGGAACAGGCCACTGTCACACATTTAGGCCCCGGCACCCAGACAGAGGAGAGCGGTCCGGTAACAGAGAATCTGGCCTTTTGTCAGCGCAGAATCTGTCTTCATGTCATAGCAGAGAATCAGGCATCACGTCACCCACCACTGGAACAGGCCACTGTCACACATTTAGGCCCAGGCACCCAGGCAGAGGAGAGAGGTCCCATAACAGAGAATCTGGCCTTATGTCAGCGCAGAATCAGTCTTCATGTCATAGCAGAGAATCAAGCTTCACGTCACCCACCACTGGAACAGACCACTGTCACACATTTAGGCCCCGGCACCCAGACAGAGGAGAGAGGTCCTGTAACAGAGAATCTGGCCTTATGTCAGCACAGAATCTGTCTTCATGTCATAGCAGAGAATCAGGCATCACGTCACCCACCACTGGAACAGGCCACTGTCACACATTTAGGCCCAGGCACCAAGGCAGAGGAGAGAGGTCCCGTAACAGAGAATCTGGCCTTATGTCAGCACAGAATCTGTCTTAATGTCATAGCAGAGAATCAGGATTCACGTCACCCACCACTGGAACAGGCCACTGTCACACATTTAGGCCCAGGCACCCAGGCAGAGGAGAGAGGTCCCGTAACAGAGAATCTGGCCTTATGTCAGCGCAGAATCTGTATTCATGTCATAGCAGAGAATCAGGCTTCATGTCACCCACCACTGGAACAGGCCACTGTCACACATTTAGGCCCAGGCACCCAGGCAGAGGAGAGAGGTCCCGTAACAGAGAATCTGGCCTTATGTCAGCGCAGAATCTGTATTCATGTCATAGCAGAGAATCAAGCTTCACGTCACCCACCACTGGAACAGGCCACTGTCACACATTTAGGCCCCGGCACCCAGACAGAGGAGAGCGGTCCCGTAACAGAGAATCTGGCCTTATGTCAGCGCAGAATCTGTCTTCATGTCATAGCAGAGAATCAGGCTTCACGTCAGCCACCACTGGAACAGGCCACTGTCACACATTTAGGCCCAGGCACCCAGGCAGAGGAGAGAGGTCCCGTAACAGAGAATCTGGCCTTATGTCAGCGCAGAATCTGTCTTCATGTCATAGCAGAGAATCAGGCATCACGTCACCCACCACTGGAACAGGCCACTGTCACACATTTAGGCCCAGGCAGATGAGAGAGGTCCCGTAACAGAGAATCTGGCCTTATGTCAGCGCAGAATCAGTCTTCATGTCATAGCAGAGAATCAAGCTTCACGTCACCCACCACTGGAACAGGCCACTGTCACTCATTTAGTCCCAGGCACCCAGGCAGAGGAGAGAGGTCCTGTAACAGAGAATCTGGCCTTATGTCAGCACAGAATCTGTCTTCATGTCATAGCAGAGAATCAGGCATCACGTCACCCACCACTGGAACAGGCCACTGTCACACATTTAGGCCCAGGCACCCAGGCAGAGGAGAGAGGTCCTGTAACAGAGAATCTGGCCTTATGTCAGCGCAGAATCTGTCTTCATGTCAAAGCAGAGAATCAGGCATCACGTCACCCACCACTGGAACAGGCCACTGTCACACATTTATGCCCAGGCACCCAGGCAGAGGAGAGAGGTCCCGTAACAGAGAATCTGGCCTTATGTCAGCACAGAATCAGTCTTCATGTCATAGCAGAGAATCAAGCTTCACGTCACCCACCACTGGAACAGGCCACTGTCACACATTTAGGCCCCGGCACCCAGAAAGAGGAGAGAGGTCCTGTAACAGAGAATCTGGCCTTATGTCAGCCCAGATTCTGTCTTCATGTCATAGCAGAGAATCAGGCATCACGTCACCCACCACTGGAACAGGCCACTGTCACACATTTAGGCCCAGGCACCCAGGCAGAGGAGAGAGGTCCCGTAACAGAGAATCTGGCCTTATGTCAGCACAGAATCTGTCTTAATGTCATAGCAGAGAATCAGGCTTCACGTCACCCACGACTGGAACAGGCCACTGTCACACATTTAGGCCCAGGCACCCAGGCAGAGGAGAGAGGTCCCGTAACAGAGAATCTGGCCTTATGTCAGCGCATAATCTGTATTCATGTCATAGCAGAGAATCAGGCTTCACGTCACCCACCACTGGAACAGGCCACTGTCACACATTTAGGCCCAGGCACCCAGGCAGAGGAGAGAGGTCCCGTAACAGAGAATCTGGCCTTATGTCAGCGCAGAATCTGTCTTCATATCATAGCAGAGAATCAGGCTTCACGTCAGCCACACCTGGAACAGGCCACTGTCACACATTTAGGCCCAGGCACCCAGGCAGAGGAGAGAGGTCCCGTAACAGAGAATCTGGCCTTATGTCAGCGCATAATCTGTATTCATGTCATAGCAGAGAATCAGGCTTCACGTCACCCACCACTGGAACAGGCCACTGTCACACATTTAGGCCCAGGCACCCAGGCAGAGGAGAGAGGTCCCGTAACAGAGAATCTGTCCTTATGTCAGCGCAGAATCTGTATTCATGTGTAGTGTACGGGGACTGTAATGCCCGTCACTACAGAAGGGTCACTTGTGTGCTGTCGTCCCCCTTATTTATGGGGAAGTTGGTATAAGTCATCTTTATAAAATGTAATGTAATGCTATGTATTTCCCTGTTGCTGTAAAATGTGCATGTACAGGCCTGCTAGGGGTGTCATTCCAGCTCTTAGTCACTAGAGGGAGCTAGGGAGCCCTAGTATATATAAGGCCCAGTCAGGGAAAGGAAGGTCAGTCTAGAGTTGTTAGTTAGAGTCTGGAGTTGGAGACTAGACAATGTCAGAGTCAAGTCCAGGCCTGAAGCCTGCGGACCAGGAGAGGGTATTGCAGTCCCTGTAACCGGGTTCCAGATCCAAGGAGAAGGTTCCCCTCCTGAATTTATATATGCAGAAGCAGGAAGACCACTGTTAAACAGCCTGGGAGTTCAGAAGTTTCTAGAGCCTGAGGAAACTGAGAGAGAGACAGAGGCAAGTCAAGAAAAGCAAGAGGTACTCAAGACTACAGAGGAGGTACTTGATAGAGATAAAACCAAGGATATACGCCAGAGCTAGGGCATTTGACCTTGGAGAAGAGTTTCTATGTTCCAGGATCAGTCAGGAATAGAGTGCAAGCTGCCTGTACTGCAAGTCCTGTGTTTAACACTCTAAAGTCACCTTGCTATATATATATATATATTGCCTGCATCAACTGTATTGAAAATCAACTGTCTTCAAAGGAACTGCGCTTCCGTCAATGTCCCTATATGATGACTACTAAAGTTTGAATTCTGTTTTAACATCACGTGGTTCCTCAGTTATTCCTGCTATCAGCAAACGGCGTGCCACCGTTTAATTGGCACTGGCGTCACGAACATTTCTCATCATCACCTGCCCTTGCAGAGAGTCAGCCGTCTCAGGTTATTGTCTATTGCACTACAACACCCAGGAACATTTCTAAACCTAACTTGAGTACGCTGCACATGTCATAGCAGAGAATCAGGCTTCACGTCACCCACCACTGGAACAGGCCACTGTCACACATTTAGGCCCCGGCACCCAGACAGAGGAGAGCGGTCCCGTAACAGAGAATCTGGCCTTATGTCAGCGCAGAATCTGTCTTCATGTCATAGCAGAGAATCAGGCTTCACGTCAGCCACCACTGGAACAGGCCACTGTCACACATTTAGGCCCAGGCACCCAGGCAGAGGAGAGAGGTCCCGTAACAGAGAATCTGGCCTTATGTCAGCGCAGAATCTGTATTCATGTCATAGCAGAGAATCAGGCTTCACGTCACCCACCACTGGAACAGGCCACTGTCACACATTAAGGCCCCGGCACCCAGACAGAGGAGAGCGGTCCCGTAACAGAGAATCTGGCCTTATGTCAGCGCAGAATCTGTCTTCATGTCATAGCAGAGAATCAGGCTTCACGTCACCCACCACTGGAACAGGCCACTGTCACACATTTAGGCCCCGGCACCCAGACAGAGGAGAGGTTCATTCAACTTTGGGTTGCCCCACAATATAATGGTAAAATGAAATTAAAAATAGTATTGAATAAGGAAGTGCCCTGGAGTAGAATAATATATTGTTAAGGGGAGGTAGTTAATATCTAATCTGCACAAGGGATGGACAGGTCCTGTGGGATCCATGCCTGGTTCATTTTTATGAACGTCAGCTTGTCCACATTGGCTGTAGACAGGCGGTTGCGTTTGTCTGTAATGACGCCCCCTGCCGTGCTGAATACACGTTCAGACAAAACGCTGGCCGCCGGGCAGGCCAGCACCTCCAAGGCATAAAAGGCTAGCTCTGGCCACGTGGACAATTTGGAGACCCAGAAGTTGAATGGGGCCGAACCATCAGTCAGTACGTGGAGGGGTGTGCACAGGTACTGTTCCACCATGTTAGTGAAATGTTGCCTCCTGCTAACACGTTCCGTATCAGGAGGTGGTGCAGTTAGCTGTGGCGTGGTGACAAAACTTTTCCACATCTCTGCCATGCTAACCCTGCCCTCAGAGGAGCTGGCCGTGACACAGCTGCGTTGGCGACCTCTTGCTCCTCCTCTGCCTTCGCCTTGGGCTTCCACTGGTTCCCCTGTGACATTTGGGAATGCTCTCAGTAGCGCGTCTACCAACGTGCGCTTGTACTCACGCATCTTCCTATCACGCTCCAGTGTAGGAAGTAAGGTGGGCACATTGTCTTTGTACCGGGGATCTAGCAGGGTGGCAACCCAGTAGTCTGCACATGTTAAAATGTGGGCAACTCTGCTGTCATTGCGCAGGCACTGCAGCATGTAGTCGCTCATGTGTGCTAGGCTGCCCAGAGGTAAGGACAAGCTGTCCTCTGTGGGAGGCGTATCGTCATCGTCCTGTGTTTCCCCCCAGCTACGCACCAGTGATGGGCCCGAGCTGCTTTGGGTGCCACCCCGCTGTGAACATGCTTCATCCTCATCCTCCTCCACCTCCTCCTCATCCTCGTCCTCCTCGTCCTCCAGTAGTGGGCCCTGTCTGGCCACATTTGTACCTGGCCTCTGGTGTTGCAAAAAACCTCCCTCTGAGTCACTTTGAAGAGACTGGCCTGAAAGTGCTAAAAATGACCCCTCTTCCTCCTCTTCCTCCTGGGCCACCTCCTCTTCCATCATTGCCCTAAGTGTTTTTTTTCAAGGAGACATAGAAGTGGTATTGTAACGCTGATAACAGCGTCATCGCCACTGGCCATGTTGGTGGAGTACTCGAAACAGCGCAACAGGGCACACAGGTCTCGCATGGAGGCCCAGTCATTGGTGGTGAAGTGGGTCTGATCCGCAGTGCGACTGACCCGTGCGTGCTGCAGCTGAAACTCCACTATGGCCTGCTGCTGCTCGCACAGTCTGTCCAGCATATGCAAGGTGGAGTTCCACTTGGTGGGCACGTCGCATATGAGGCGGTGAGCGGGAAGGCCGAAGTTACGCTGTAGCGCAGACAGGCGAGCAGCGGCAGGGTGTGAACGCCGGAAGCGCGAACAGACGGCCCGCACTTTATGCAGCAGCTCTGACATGTCGGGGTAGTTGCGAATGAACTTCTGCACCACCAAATTCAGCACATGCGCCAGGCAAGGGATGTGCGTCAAACCGGCTAGTCCCAGAGCTGCAACGAGATTTCGCCCATTATCGCACACCACCAGGCCGGGCTTGAGGCTCACCGGCAGCAACCACTCGATCGTCTGTTGTTCTATACCCCGCCACAACTCCTGTGCGGTGTGGGGCCTGTCCCCCAAACATATGAGTTTCAGAATGGCCTGCTGACGTTTACCCCGTGCTGTGCTGAAGTTGGTGGTGAAGGTGTGTGGCTGACTGGATGAGCAGGTGGAAGAAGAGGAGGAGGAAGCTGAGTAGGAGGAGGAGGAGACAGGAGGCAAAGAATGTTGCCCTGCGATCCTTGGCGGCGGAAGGACGTGCGCCAAATAGCTCTCCGCCTGGGGCCCAGCCGCCACTACATTTACCCAGTGTGCAGTTAGGGAGATATAGCGTCCCTGGCCGTGCTTACTGGTCCACGTATCTGTGGTTAGGTGGACCTTGCCACAGATGGCGTTGCGCAGTGCACACTTGATTTTATCGGACACTTGTTTGTGCAGGGAAGGCACGGCTCTCTTAGAGAAGTAGTGGCGGCTGGGAACAACATACTGTGGGACAGCAAGTGACATGAGCTGTTTGAAGCTGTGTGTGTCCACCAGCCTAAATGACAGCATTTCATAGGCCAGTAGTTTAGAAATGCTGGCATTCAGGGCCAGGGATCGAGGGTGGCTAGGTGAGAATTTACGCTTTCTCTCAAATGTTTGTGAGATGGAGAGCTGAACGCTGCCGTGTGACATGGTTGAGATGCTTGGTGACGCAGGTGGTGGTGTTGGTGGTACATCCCATGTTTGCTGGGCGGCAGGTGCCAACGTTCCTCCAGAGGCGGAGGAAGAGGCCGAGGCGGCGGCAGCAGCAGCAGAAGAGGCCGAGGCGGCAGAAGCAGAAGATGTAGCAGGGGGAGCCTGAGTGACTTCCTTGTTTTTAAGGTGTTTACTCCACTGCAGTTCATGCTTTGCATGCAGGTGCCTGGTCATGCAGGTTGTGCTAAGGTTCAGAACGTTAATGCCTCGCTTCAGGCTCTGATGGCACAGCGTGCAAACCACTCGGGTCTTGTCGTCAGCACATTGTTTGAAGAAGTGCCATGCCAGGGAACTCCTTGAAGCTGCCTTTGGGGTGCTCGGTCCCAGATGGCGGCGGTCAGTAGCAGGCGGAGTCTCTTGGCGGCGGGTGTTCTGATTTTTCCCACTGCTCCCTCTTTTGCTACGCTGTTGGCTCGGTCTCACCACTGCCTCTTCCTCCGAACTGTGAAAGTCAGTGGCACGACCTTCATTCCATGTGGGGTCTAGGACCTCATCGTCCCCTGCATCGTCTTCCACCCAGTCTTGATCCCTGACCTCCTGTTCAGTCTGCACACTGCAGAAAGACGCAGCAGTTGGCACCTGTGTTTCGTCATCATCAGAGACGTGCTGAGGTGGTATTCCCATGTCCTCATCATCAGGAAAAATAAGTGGTTGTGCGTTAGTGCATTCTATCTCTTCCACCCCTGGGGAAGGGCTAGGTGGATGCTCTTGGGAAACCCTGGCAGCAGAGTCTTCAAACAGCATAAGAGACTGCTGCATAACTTGAGGCTCAGACAGTTTCCCTGATATGCATGGGGGTGATGTGACAGACCGATGGGCTTGGTTTTCATGCGCCATCTGTGCGCTTTCTGCAGAAGACTGGGTGGGAGATAATGTGAACGTGCTGGATCCACTGTCGGCCACCCAATTGACTAATGCCTGTACCTGCTCAGGCCTTACCATCCTTAGAACGGCATTGGGCCCCACCAAATATCGCTGTAAATTCTGCTGGCTACTGGGACCTGAGGTAGTTGGTTCACTATGACGTGTGGCTGTGGCAGAACGGCCACGTCCTCTCCCAGCACTAGAGGGTCCACTAACACCACCACGACCATGTCCACGTCCGCGTCCCTTTATTAGATGTTTTCCTCATTGTTCCCGTTTACCACAATTTTGAGAATGGCAAATTTGGGAATGATTTTTCAACCCAGAACAAAAAGTCTGCTTTGACGGTCACTACAAATAACTTGACCAGCTAAAACTGTGCAGATTTGGTTGAATAGAAATGTCAGGTCTATTTTTTAGGCGCTGGGTGACAGGCTCAACTTGCCCCTGATGTAATATATGGCCAAAAAATAACCAGACTGTTGATGGTTAAATGCACTTGGGTGACACAGGCTCAGCCTGCAGCTGATGTAGTATATGGCCAAAAAATAATCAGACTGTTGATGGTTAAATGCACTTGGGTGAAACAGGCTCAGCCTGCAGCTGATGTAGTATATGGCCAAAAAATAACCAGACTGTTGATGGTTAAATGCACTTCGGTGACACAGGCTCAGCCTGCAGCTGATGTAGGATATAGCACAAAATAACCACTCTATCGATGGTTAAATACACTTGGTGATAGCTCGTGCTGGCGCACCACAAGTCACAAAATGGCCGACGATCACCCCAGAAAAAAAGTGATCTAAAAACGCTCTGGGCAGCCTCAAAAAAGTGAGCAAGTCAATAATAGCACTTCAATGATCCACAGCTGCAGATCGATCACAGAATGAAGTCTTTTGGAGGAGTTAATCTGCCTAATCTCGCCCTAACGTCGCAGCTGCAACCTCTCCCTATACTGATCATAGCAGAGTGACGTGCGGCGCTACGTGACTCCAGCTTAAATAGAGGCTGGGTCACATGGTGCACTGGCCAATCACAGCCATGCCAATAGTAGGCATGGCTGTGATGGCCTCTTGGGCCAAGTAGTATGACGCTTGTTGATTGGCTGCTTTGCAGCCTTTCAAAAAGCGCCAAGAAAGCGCCGAACACCGAACCCGAACCCGGACTTTTACGAAAATGTTCGGGTTCGGGTCCGTGTCACGGACACCCCAAAATTCGGTACGAACCCGAACTATACAGTTCGGGTTCGCTCATCCCTATTAAGGACGATGCTTTGCATGTGGAGGAGGTAGAAATAGGGGAAGACATTACACAGGGTGATAGCCAGACCACCCACAGTTAGTCTTCTCAGCGCGAATTGGACGATGAAGAGGAGGAGGAGCAGGAGACGATTGCCTCCGCTACAAAGAGTAGTACCCATAGAAGTTTAATTTTATCTGTTCTGTGTGGGTGGGCAGAAGTGGAGGAAGAGGATGAGGAGATTAAGAGTCATTCTCCTGATGACGAAAGCAAAGTCTTGCCTGTAGGTACTCTGGCACACATGGCTGACTTCATGTTAGGCTGCGTTTCCAGCAACCAACACATTATAAGCATTTTAGACAACGCAGATTACTGGATGTTCACCCTTCTCGACCCCCGCTATAAAGAGAACTTCTCATCTCTCATTCCTCCGGTGGAGAGTATGAGCAGAACGGTGCAATACCAGAAGGTCCTTGTTGAAAAATTGCTCCCAAAATTTCCATCTGACGATGCTGGCGGCAGAGTCCGTAGTTCCTTGGGTAACCGAGTGGGGGAGACAAGGGGAACACACAGCAGTTCCAACAGAGGCAGGGCAACACTCTCCAAAGCCTGAGACAGTTTCATGACACCCCGCCAGCATTATCACCCTGATGCCTACTGTGACAAGGAGGGAAACATTTTGGAAGATGGTGAAGCCGTACATAGCAGACCGTGTCAGCGTCCTCCATGATCCCTCAGTGCCTTACAACTACTAAGTGCCCAAGCTGGACACGTGGCACGAACTGGCACTCTATGCCTTGGAGGTGCTGGCCTGCCCTGCCACTAGCGTTTTATCTGAGCGAGTATTTAGTGCTGCTGGTGGCATTATAACAGATAAGCGTATCCACCTGTCAACTGAAAATGCTCACAGGTTGACTCTTATAAAAATTAACAAGGTCTGGATTGACCATGACTTCTCGACTCTACCAGAGGAAAGTGCCTGAACATAAAGGCACTTTAAATGTGTTGTTTATAATGTACTGAATACACTGTATTCCTATGCACCCCTTCCACCCCTCCACCAGCAGGCCTTCACCTACAATCTTTTACAGGGTCAGCTCAGCTGCAGGCCCTCGCATATAATTTTTTCAGGGTCAGCTCACCAGCAGGCCCTCACTTACAATCTTTTACAAGGTCAGCTCACCTGCAAGCCCTCACATAATGTTTTACAGGGTCAGCTCACCAGCAGGCCTGCACCTAAAATCTTTTACACGGTCTGCTCACCTGCAGGCCATCGCATATAATTTTTTAGAGGGTCAGCTCACCAGCAGCCCTTCACCTACAATCTTTTACAGGGTCAACTCACCTGCAGGCCCGCACCTAAAGTCTTTTACAGGGTCAGCTCACCTGCAGGACCTTGCATATAATATTTTAGAGGGTCAGCTCACCTGCAGGCCATTAATCATAATTTTTCAAGGGTGTATGATGCCCTCCTTTATGTGTAATAAAGGGTGTATTGGAGCACCGGTTCCTTGTAATTTTTGGCAGCCCTTTCGCTTAGTGCATAGGCTTTATGAGTGTAGGAGTCCCACTACCTGAACAATTGTACCACAATGTTAATGAGGCCCTCCTTTATGTGATATACAGGTTGTATCAGAGTGCCTCATCCTTGTAATTGTTGGCAGCACTTGCACTTTATATACAAGTAAATATACAGGAAAGAATGTTTCCTAACAATTTTTCCTCCGTATAAAATCGATTTTATCTTCAGTTTGGTGCCTATTATTGTTATTCAGTAAAAGTGGCGTACTACTCGGACAAAATCGTTCCCAGCAGCGACATGGGAGTCCAAGTTGCATCCAGACATCCACCCCATGCTGTTCCCGAACCATTTCAGTGGTGTTTCCATCAATTTAGGAACTTTTCGTATGAACCAGACACCCTCCTCTCTTCAGAGCAGGGGGTGCCTGGTTTAATGCTCGGGTTCTCCCATTGACTTCCATTGTGCTCGGGTGCTTGGTAGAGCACCCAAGCATCCCGAGGTGTTCGGCCCGAGCCCCTGAGCACCCAAGCACTATGGTGCTCGATCAACACTAGTAAAACCCTATTTATGCAAATCAAAGGGGTGCATGGAGGCATAATTTTCATCATTATATTTTGCAAGTTTGATATATACTTATTACTGATCTTGCCTGTAATAGGTGTCCATTACAGGTGAGCAAATTTCTCAAAAATTCGATTCATCCGGTTCGCCTAATTTTTTTATTATTTATTTAGTTTGAACCGAATATATTTGTGGCAAATCGGGTTAAAAACGGCTATTTCCTGGTTGCAATGAACCTTTATAATGGTGTAGAACACTGTGCCTTGCAGTAACATGCTTAGGGAGTCTGCTGTGGTAGTGAAAATACTGTGAGTCAGTATGACATGCAGATGACAGGCATCACTCTTAGAATCACTGCACACTTCACTTATTTTGGAAGTTACGGGGCCAAAACTGATCAAATAACTCAGGTGTAAACTCAGCTTTATTAGTCAATGTTAGCTGATTACACATAGATGTCTACAGAACCAGTTCTATTAAACGCTTAAACAAGGAGAGCCCCCCCCCCGACAGAGTGGAGAGGGTGTCAGGAGTAGTTTGTATTGACATCACTCATTATTTTGCAATACAATAACAATAACCCCCAAAAAAACGGATCTTGTGTGTGGATCATCGGCCTTCACTCGGTCAGCATTCGGTCAGTAATCCATCAGTATTTCTAAAGCCCAAAAAAACAGGAGTGGATCCAAAACAGAGATGACCCACTCCTGCTTTTGGTTACCAAATCATAAGCCAATTCTGATGCAAAATAGGGACCATACCATGAAGGCCTTACAGCTGTTACATAGACAGGATCTGTTCTGTGTCTCATTTTTCCTTCTTCTGAGAGATCAGAAGAAGGGTCAAATAACTAATGATGTCACCAAGGTGGAAAGTCAAAATAGTGGCCCAGTCATGAAGTGAAGAGGGTGGAAACAGGATGAGAAGTCCACAGAGTGGCCCTTTGACATAGTGGGGAGGTGGAAGCAGCATGAGGAGACCACAAAGTGGCCCAATGACAGAGTCTGGAGGTGGCAGCAGTATCAGGAGTAGGCCACAGAGTGGCCCAATGACAGTGTTGAGGTGGCAGAAGCAGCATCATGAGGAGGCCACAGAGTGGCACAATGACATTGTGGAGGTGGCAGCAGCATCAGAAGGCCACAGAGTGACACAATAACAAAGTGTAGAGGTGGCCGCAGCATCAGCATCAGGAGGAGGCCACAGGTTGGCACAATGACAGTGTGGGGATGGCAGTAGCATCAGAAGGCCACAGATTGGCATAATGACAGAGTGTGGAAGTGGCGGCAGCATCAGGAGGAGGCCACAGGGTGGCACAATGACAGTGTTGAGGTGGCAGCAGCAGCAGCATGAGGAGACTACAGGGTGGCACAATGACAGTGTGGAGGTGGCAGCAGCATCATCAAGAGACCATAGAGTGGCAAAATAACAGTGTGAAGATGATGGCAGCAGCATCAGGAGAATGCCACAGGGTGGCACAATGACAGTGTGGAGGTTGCAGCAGCAGCATCAGGAGGCCACAGAGTGGCAAGTTGACATAGTGCTGAGGTAGCAGCAGCATGAGGAGACAACATAGTGGCAAGGTGACATAGTGTGGAAGTGTCACCAGCATCAGGAGACCACAGAGTGGCAAGATGACGTAGTGTGGAGGTGGCAGCAGCATCAGGAGACCACAGAGTGGCAAGGTGACAGAGTGAGAAGGTGGCAGAAACATCAGGAGACCACAGAGTGACCCGGTGACAGAGTGGGGAGGTGGGTGGCAATACCAGTACCAGCTGAAGATGGTGGGTGAATGAAAGAACACTTGGCATCAGCTGTATGGCATCAGGCGGGTGGCAGCATCAGAATAGTAGCTGAGGCAGGTAACCAGAAGAAACCGGTCTCTTTTGACAAAGTGTTGGTGTGGAACCATGATGCATCAGATATTGGTTGGTGGAAATCCTGGCTGATCCACGCCTGATTCATTTTGACAAAGGTCAGTCTCTCCACATTTTGGGCGGACAGTAGAGTTCTTCTTGGGGTGACTATGGCCCCGCCGCACTAAACATCCATTTTGATGCCACACTACTGGCCGGGAAGGACAGCTTTTCCAGGGCAATTTCTGCCAGGAGCGGCAATAAATCCAGTTTGGTTGCCCAGTAGTCCAGCGGATCTTCAATGTGGGCTGGCAGGGTGGTGTACAAGTATGCCAACACCTCTTGGTTCAGGTCCTGCTTGAGGTCTAGCTGCTCCTACCCCCCCCCACCCTGCCACAGATGCCATGGCAGAGGAACTTCTGGCCAGACCTGCGAGAAGATGGACGATGGCGCAGATAGGCAGTGGCCAACTGACTACATAGGATGTCTCTATAGTAGTTCAGTTTGTCCTCCCTCTCAGTGCGTATATAAAAGGCTCTCATTTTGGACCAGTAGCAAGGGTCCTACAAGAGCCAGAAGTCATCCCTCTGATGAATGCTGACAATTCGGCTGTCACTACGCAAGCAAGTGAGCATGCATCGGGCCATTTGTGCAAGTTACTCAGACTGACTCCCTGCCTCCATCTCCACTGCATATTGCCATTGTATGTCTGGGTCCTCTGCGTCATTCACATCTCCCTGTAGCTCCTTTGGCTGCTCCTGCTCCTCCTCTCCTGTCAACTGTTTAGAAAAACCAGCCATTTCACTACACATTGCTTGTGCTCCAATGTCCTCCTCCAGTTCAGCCCCCACAGGGCTCATGTGGCTGTGAGATCTAGGTGCCACGTCTTCAGTCCCCTGACTAGCCAGATTTACCAGCATCTGTTCCAGGACATGAAGCAGTGGAATGACATCGTTCATCCCGTAGTCTTGGCGACTGACAAATAACATGTTTTAATCACAGATTGAACAAATTCCTGTTCAAGGAATAGTATAGTAGAATGTGGTCAAAAACAAAGAAGTTCACAGCAATACCATCATTCTAAAATATAACTTTTAATATTTACGTATAAAAAAAGTCAATACACCCTTATAATTATAGATAATTAGAAATATGAAAAAGAAAAATAAACATGAAAAATGAAAAGCAAATCTAGGGTCAGATGTATGTTCCTTTTATAAGGTATAGACGATTAGGTTAGTAGGTATTAATGGGGTCTACTGGGAAGATATCCCTAGTTCTGACCCTAATGTAGTAGCCCTGCCTAGATACGGAATAGCCGCCCCGATAGGGGCGATCCCGTTTCTCGTACCTCCTGGTGTCCCTAGGTATACTCCTATCAGGGATGGATACCTGTAAGGGGGGGGGGGGACCCTATAGGAATGCCTGGGCTAATCTACACAAAAAAATAAAAATGAATAATTATATGTGAATGAATACCCAAAATTAAATGACAGACAACACCGTAATAATAAATGTAATAATAATTTTTCATGTTTATTTTTCTTTTTCATATTTCTAATTATCTATAATTATAAGGGTGTATTGACTTTTTTTATACGTAAATATTAAAAGTTATATTTTAGAATGATGGTATTGCTGTGAACTCCTGACAAATAACATGGCTTCCTCAAAGGGCCTGAGCAAACAGCAGGTGTCACGCATGAGCTGCCACTGGCTGACATCGAAGTTACACAGCGGAGTACTCCTGTCCGCTTGGATCATCCAAAAATTGTTCATGGCCTTTCTCTGTTCGTATAGTCGGTCCAACATATGGAGAGTGGAATTCCAACTGGAGGAATTGTTGCATATCAGCCTATGTTGGGGGATGCTGTTCTGCCGCTGCAGCTCAAGGAGGGTTTTTCTTTGCGGTGTACGAGTGGCCAAAGTTAATGCAAAGTTTCCTGGCTATTTTTAGGATCTCTTGCAGATGGGTGGAAGACATCAGGAACTGCTTGACAACCAGGTTGAACACGTGTGCCATGCAGGGCGCATGGCTCAGCCCTCCTTGACGCAGTGCTGACACCATGTTCTTCCCGTTGTCGGTCACCATGGTTCCCATTTTGAGTTGTCGCGGAAAAAGGCAGGATTCCATTTCTTGATGAAGGACATGGAGCAGTTCCTTCCCTGTGTGACTCCATTCGCCCAGGAAAATGAGGTGCAGAACAGTGCGACACCGCCGTGCCCTGCACAAGTAGTATGCTGGGGGGGCACTGTGAATTGTCCCTGCAGTGGAGGCTGAGGACATGGGGGAGGATGAGGAGGCTTTGGTGATCGATTGCTGATGGAATGACTGAGGAGCAGTAGGAGGAGAAGGAGCATCAGGACCACCAGATGATGATAAGGACAGACAGCTCCCTTCGGCTGAGGTGGTTGAGCCTTGACTGCCTAAAATCTGGTGCATGCCACTGGGTGACACAGCAGTTGCTGCGGTAGGCTGGACCATCACATCGGAGCCACGGTGCTCCCAGGCCACTTTATGGTGACGGTGCATATGTTGACGCAGGGCCATGGTATCAACATTAGTACCCTGGCCATGTTTCACCTTCTGCCCACAGATTCTACAAATGGCCATGTTCACCTCCTCCAACAGCTTAACAAAAATCTGTGACACTGCCGAGGAGGTGATTTTACCTCCAACACTCTGCACTGACTGACTGCTACCGCCGCTGCTTCCGTGAACCCCTGCACCACTACTTTACGGGCAGGTAGGCTCCTGCAAAGCGGGTGGTCTACCCCGGCCATGTTTGGCTCCTGACCTCCCACTTCTGCCACCCTGCTGTCTCTCGGCCATAGCTAGCAATTTGCTTGCTCCACCGCTGCCTCACAGGCAAACTTCCACCCCCTCCTCCCGATGATGATGAAGCCCCTAATTCAACAGTCTCCCAAATGCGATCAGCTACTGTATATCATCATCATCATCATCGAGTACTGTCTGAATGTCACTGATGTCCTCCTCAGCGGTCTCTGGGTCAGGAGCCTGACTGCTCGCTACACCAGCTCCCACGCCACTCTCCTCATCACTACTTGCCCGCCTACCGGAGGAAGCGGCAGATGTCTCCTCCACATCTTGGCTGGCCAGTAGCTGCTGACTGTCCTCTAGTAGCTTGTCCTCGCTGTATAGTGGAGCTAAGCCCACAGCATATAATACTTCTCTGGCTGAGGGAACAGAAAAGTACAGAGGTAGGTTAAGGACAAATGAGGGCACAGGGCCTGCTCCCGGGCCGTGCCAACTAAGGGTTGTGTCTGACGAACCCACCGACTATTGGTTGGGGGAGTCTGATGTCACTTGGGACAAAGTGGATGACCGAGTCAACCATTCAAGAACCACTGGGTTGCTGGTCAAGATACGACCTCTAGATGACACCAGGAGCTCAGGCCTCTCACTGTGACTCCTGCTGCCACACCCCCTTACTCTGCTGCGACCTGTGACTGCGCCAGAAACATTTAGGCCTCTGCCACTCCCCTGTGCACCGCTGAATGGCAAATAGGCCCTTATTTGTGTCACTTATACACGCCACAAAAGGCTTTAGAACATATAACAGCACCGTTGAACGGCAAATATATATATTTTTGCCACTAATACACGCCAAAAAGGGCTTTAGAACATCTAACTGCATCACTGAATGGCAAATAATATATTTTTTTCCCACTAATAAAAGTCAAAAAATGTTTTAGAACATATAACTGCAACGCACAAGGGCAAATAAGATATAGAAATATTTCCTTGTAATAAACCCTGTAAATGTCTGTATCAAACAGCACTTGCACCCCAATAACAAAAATGGTTTTCTGGAATTACAGAGCTGTATAATGGCAATTTGGATATGCAGTCAGTGCAGCAAGGTGTTATAGGATTGTTCCTATTAGGCCCCTTTCACAGGAGAGAATTTTCTGCGCAGGTGCAATGCGTGACGTGAATGTATACCACCCGCACTGAATCCCGACCCATTAATTTCAATGGGTCTGTGTATATGAACATTTTATTATCACGCATCAGTCCTGTGTTGCGTGAAATTCGCAGCATGTTCTATATTCAGTGTTTTTCACGCAGCCATGGCCCCATAGACGTGAATGGGGCTGCAGGATAAAAGCATTGCATCCGCAAGCAAGTACGGGTGCGATGCATTTTTCACTGATGTTTGCTAAGAGATATTGTTTGTAAACCTTCAGTTTTTTATCACGCACGTGAAAAACGCATCAAAACACATTGCACCCGCGCGGAAAAACTGAACAACTGAACGCAATCGCAGATAAAACTGACTGAACTTGCTTGCAAAATAGTGCGAGTTTCACTGAATGCACCTTGAACGCATCCGGACCTAATCCATCATGCTCGTGTGAAATAGGCCTTACCCTGGCTGTAAGCTCCCCTAATGAACCCTGTTCTGCTTCAATACTGTGGAATGATTCCTCACTGTCCTTTCCCTGAACTTTTAAAGAGCAAAATAAAAGTTTTAAAGTCTTTTCTACCACTATCCCTAGCGCCTGCTGACGTCTCTCCCTGCACTAAGTACACTGGAAAATGGCTGAATACAAGATGGCTGAGGCTATTTATAGGACTGTGACATAGAAACATAGAAACATAGAATGTGTCGGCAGATAAGAACCATTTGGCCCATCTAGTCTGCCCAATATACTGAATACTATGGATAGCCCCTGGCCCTATCTTATATGAAGGATAGCCTTATGCCTATCCCATGCATGCTTAAACTCCTTCACTGTATTTGCAGCTACCACTTCTGCAGGAAGGCTATTCCATGCATCCACTACTCTCTCAGTAAAATAATACTGCCTGATATTACTTTTAAACCTTTGCCCCTCTAATTTAAAACTATGTCCTCTTGTAGCAGTTTTTCTTCTTTTAAATATTATTTCCTCTTTTACCTTGTTGATTCCCTTTATGTATTTAAAAGTTCCTATCATATCCCCTCTGTCTCGTCTTTCTTCCAAGCTATACATGTTAAGGTCCTTTTGCAGCGTACTCAAGTTGTGTGTAGAAATGTGTTCCTGGGTGTAGTAGTGCAATAGACACTAACCTGAGACGGCTGACTCTCTGCATAGGCAGGTGATGGTAGGAAAATGTTCGTGACGCCAGTGCCAATTAAACGGTGGCACGCCGTTTGCTGATAGCAGGAATAACTGAGGAACCACGTGATGTTAAAACAAAACTCCAACTTTAGTAGTTTCCATATAGAGACATTAACGGAAGCACAGTTCCTTTGCATACAGTTGATTTTTCAATACGGTCGATGCAGGCAATACAGATTAAGCAAGGTGACTTCAGAGTGTGAAACACAGGACTTGCAGTACAGGAGCTTGCACTCTATTCCTGACTGATCCTGGGACATAGAAAATCTTCTCCAAGGCCCAATACCTTAACTCTGGCGTATATCCTTGGTTCTCTCTTTATAAAGTACCTCCTCTGTTATCTTGAGTACCTCTTGCTTTTCTGCTCTTTGCCTCTGTCTCTCTCTCAGCTTCCTCAGGCTCTTTAACTGAGGTATTCCTGTTTCGGCATATGGGAATTCAGGAGGGGAACCTTCTCCTTAAATCTGGAACCCGGTTACAGGGACTGCAAAACCCTCTCCTGGACCGCAGGCTTCAGGCCTGGACTTGTCTCTGACATGGTCTAGTCTCCAACCACAACTCTAGACTCAACTTCAGACTCAACTTTTGACTCAACTTTAGACTCAACTGCCCTTGCTTTCCCTGTCTGGGCCTTATATAAACTAGGGCTCCCTAGCTCCCTCTAGTGACTAAGAGCTGGAATGACACCCCTAGCAGGCCTGTACATGCAAGTTTCACAGTAACAGGGAAATACATAGCATTACATTACATGACAATTTATAAAGATGACATATACCAACTTCCCCATAATTAAGGAGGGACGACAGCACACCAAGTGACACTTTTGTAGTGACGGGCATTACAGTCCCCGTACACTACATACCCCACTGCTTTAAGCTGAGTACGACCTCGTACTCCATCAGGGCTCGCCCAACTGGAATCTCTACCTGAAACAGAAAAAAGAGACATGCAGGCATACATACATGTAATTCATCTGCATTTACATTCATATCAGGTCCAATTGGCAAAGATGAAGGGTGGTGACAAGGGGCGTCGTTCTCTTCTCCTCAGGATAGTGAATGGAACTGGGGCACTGACCTGGCACAGCGTAACATTATAACCAGGATAGTCCATGACAATGAATAAGTCCATAATAGAACAGCACAATAGATAAAACAGTATAAAAGTTCTTGGAGGCTCAAAGAACAAACATGAGTCCGTACCCAGGTTATTTTCCTAATAAATCACAGAGGCTCTCGTGCGGTGGAGTCCATCTCTGGGCACATTTCCTTTTAAAAGAGCAAAAATCTCAGAGGCTCAGGTTCTTTTGAGTCTGTCTCCGGGCACGGTTCCTTAGTATCAAGTTGCACAATAAAATGACAGCAAAGACAAGTGCTGTAATACCCCTGATCAACCTGAAAAGGGGGATAAGGGTAAAAGGTGCAACTCAGGAACAGGCACAACTTGGCGTGGGATAGCAAAAGCAGGCAGGAGGTCCTGGAAACAAACTTGGCTTTGTTGACTTTAATACTTCAGTGGTCAACACCCACCACTGAGCCGTGGATAAACTGGCAGCAGCAACAAACGACCAGGGAACATAGGACTCCTGTCCTGGAAGGGTTAACAGCATTTTTCGTTGGTGAAATAAATCAAAGGCTTAGCAGGCTGATTCACAGGGGTATGTCATCATTACCCGGCTCTGCTGACAAGTACGGCCTATAGTAATCCTCTACAGGAGGATGAGCCCACATAACAGTGTTAGGGGGAAGCTGCAACGTGAAGGGACCCCTAACAGGTATTGGCCCCATGGGCCTAGGGGTAAACCCTTGGGTGGACCGTACCGGTCCCGGCATGATAATTGTGGGATGAAGTGGAGTGAATACCGCCGCCGCAAGCGGTCCGGTGGGCTCTGTGCAGCAATTCACAGCAAGAGGGGGTCTTCTTTGTTGCACTGGCGGAGCGGTGGCAGCAGAAGGTAGTCTACGGGTGGTGACAGGCACCCTTACCTCGTCCTTCTTCGGCGGCGTCTGGATCCTGGCGGTCGCGATCTTGCGCAGCTCCCGCAACTTCTCCTCCAGCCAGACAATCTGCTCACCGATGCTCTCCGTGTCAGAGTCGCGGTCATCTGCTGGCGCCGCCGGCACAGGTACTGTCACCGATGGCACGGACTCGGCCTCTGCAGGTTCTGGTGATGCATCGAGTCTCCGACCCCTCCGGATGTTCTCAAAGGTATTTCGAAGTCCCTTTAGATTTTCCATCTCTTGCATGGTC
This sequence comes from Bufo bufo, assembly GCF_905171765.1. NCBI lineage: Eukaryota > Metazoa > Chordata > Amphibia > Anura > Bufonidae > Bufo > Bufo bufo. The sequence continues at coordinate 115,047,455 of NC_053391.1, forward strand.
TTCTCCCGACGAGGCAGCTCGGGGGAAGGGTAAGGGCTCACCCATTTTTCCAACACGGTTGGCTGCCAGAAGACGTTAGGCTCAATGAAGGAGCTCCACTCCTGGAAGGCGTGATGGGCCGGCTCTGGAGAGCGTTCCGGTTCCTGCTCGCAGCCAGAGTAGTCTTCTTCTTCTGCCTCCCAGTCCTCAGGTTCTCGCTTGGGACGGGTCACGGCAGTGGCATAAGGGCCTCACAGGCTCTCGGCAGGGGTAAACTCCACTTCCTCTCCCTCGCGGAGGCTGTGCTGATAGGAAGGGAGGTAGTCTCTCTTGACAGACCTTCTATTAACATATAAGTCTCTGCCAGTCAGGTAATCTTGTATGAACCCGTAGCCACGGGCTTTGTCAAAGGACACCACCAACCCCTTTCTCCTTTCCAGGCGGGATTGGGTGTTGGTGTGTCTTTCATGGATTGTCTTGGTCAACTCTTCATAATAGATCTTGGTCTTTGTATTCCGCTTTATAGCGGCCTCCCGGATCTCTGCCATAAGTGACGACCACTTGAAAGAGGGTTGAAAGAAGTCTCTCCAAGAGCCATAGCAGGGCTCTGGTTCTTTCTCCCGTGGCGGGCAGGCGGGTTTCTCCGGTCCCGGAGAGTAGGCCGGTGGAGCCTCCTCTGGCTCTACACCAATAGCACTCATTTTTGAAATCTCAGGTGCGGACGTTGCAGCAACGCTCTGTTCACTTTCCAACATGCTCGATCCTTCTCCGGAGAGCGATAGGGTCGCGTCAATTAAATCAGCCAGCTCCTCCCATTGCACTGGGAGGCCGCCCCCCAGGTATTCCAGTATATGGAAGGCGGTGTCCATGCTGGCAGACATGCAAATGTCCAGATAAGCAGTGGCGCCTGACCTTGAACTCCTTCCCGCTATTTCCTCAGAAAGGCGCCAATTTTTCCCGCCTTTTCGGGATGAAGATGATGCAGCAGTTATTTCAGTAGCCTCAGCGGCCATCTTTAGCAAGAAACGCTGTCTATTCACTGACAGCAAGCAGGATGATGAAAAGTCCATAAAACCACACTCCGATGTGGCGATTTCCTTCCTCTTGGTAGCGCAACACTGCACAGCGCTTTTTAGAGGTTTTAGGAACACTTTTGGTATGATTTTCAGTTCACAAAGTCCACTTTAAATAAACAGGCAATTTGTCACTTTGGTCACAGGGCAACTGTATAAGGCACAAAGTTCACGCTTCTTGCACTATAAAGCGTGCGTATCCTGTTCGTGACGCCAAAAGAGAGGTGCAGCGTACTCAAGTTGTGTGTAGAAATGTGTTCCTGGGTGTAGTAGTGCAATAGACACTAACCTGAGACGGCTGACTCTCTGCATAGGCAGGTGATGGTAGGAAAATGTTCGTGACGCCAGTGCCAATTAAACGGTGGCACGCCGTTTGCTGATAGCAGGAATAACTGAGGAACCACGTGATGTTAAAACAAAACTCCAACTTTAGTAGTTTCCATATAGAGACATTAACGGAAGCACAGTTCCTTTGCATACAGTTGATTTTTCAATACGGTCGATGCAGGCAATACAGATTAAGCAAGGTGACTTCAGAGTGTGAAACACAGGACTTGCAGTACAGGAGCTTGCACTCTATTCCTGACTGATCCTGGGACATAGAAAATCTTCTCCAAGGCCCAATACCTTAACTCTGGCGTATATCCTTGGTTCTCTCTTTATAAAGTACCTCCTCTGTTATCTTGAGTACCTCTTGCTTTTCTGCTCTTTGCCTCTGTCTCTCTCTCAGCTTCCTCAGGCTCTTTAACTGAGGTATTCCTGTTTCGGCATATGGGAATTCAGGAGGGGAACCTTCTCCTTAAATCTGGAACCCGGTTACAGGGACTGCAAAACCCTCTCCTGGACCGCAGGCTTCAGGCCTGGACTTGTCTCTGACATGGTCTAGTCTCCAACCACAACTCTAGACTCAACTTCAGACTCAACTTTTGACTCAACTTTAGACTCAACTGCCCTTCCTTTCCCTGTCTGGGCCTTATATAAACTAGGGCTCCCTAGCTCCCTCTAGGGACTAAGAGCTGGAATGACACCCCTAGCAGGCCTGTACATGCAAGTTTCACAGTAACAGGGAAATACATAGCATTACATTACATGACAATTTATAAAGATGACATATACCAACTTCCCCATAATTAATGAGGGACGACAGCACACCAAGTGACACTTTTGTAGTGACGGGCATTACAGTCCCCGTACACTACACTTTAATCTTTCCTGGTAAGTTTTATCCTGCAATCCATGTACTAGTTTAGTAGCTCTTCTCTGAACTCTCTCCAAAGTATCGATATGCTTCTGGAGATATGGTCTCCAGTACTGAGCACAATACTCCAAATGAGGTCTCACTAGTGCTCTGTAGAGCGGCATGAGCACCTCCCTCTTTCTACTGGTAATGCCTCTTCCTATACACCCAAGCATTTTGCTAGCATTTCCTGCTGCTCTATGACATTGTCTGCCTACCTTTAAGTCTTCTGAAATAATAACCCCTAAATCCCTTTCCTCAGATACTGAGGTTAGGACTGTATCACTGATTTTATATTCAGGGCTGGCTGCTGATTGGCTGCATGCATGGCATTGTGGGTAATCCCTCATTCCCAGAGTTCCTTGCTTCATGTCCAAACACGTGTAGCAGCCATTTTTAGCAAAAAATGTGATTCGTTACCACGAAGCAAGAGGAAATTCGGATTCAGTGTGAATGGAAATTATCCTGATATTCGGATCTAATTCCCCTTCATCAACTTCGATTCGCTCATCTCTAGTGTCCATCTTCTGCTGAATCCCTCTGCTTGTCATGATAAATAATTTTCCACGCAGGTGCAATGTGTGAGGTGAACGCATTGCACCCGCACTGAATCCTGACCTATTTATTTCAATGGGGCTGTGTACATGAGCTATGTTTTTCTGCATTGCGTGAAAATTGCAGCATGTTCTATATTCTGCGTTTTTCACACAACGCAGGCCCCATAGAAGTGAATGGGACTGCATGAAAATCGCATTGCATCTGCAAGCAAGTGCGGATGCAATGCGATTTTCACGGATGGTTGCTAAGGAGATGATAATAAATAGGGATGAGGTCTATTCACTTTATTATTTTCCATTATAACATGGTTAGAATAGAAAATAATGGCATTCTTTAATACAGAATGCTAAGTAAAATGTCCTTTGAGGGTTAAAAAATAATAAAAAAATTACTCACCTCATCCACTTGATCGCGCAGCCGTTATCGTCTTCTTTTTTCTTCTTGCAGGACCTGCAAAAGGACCTGCGCTGACGTCATTGCGCACACCACGTGGTGAGCGTGGCGACATCAGCGCAGGTCTTGCTGAATGAAGATAGAAGATCCTTCTGCAGGCTGTGGACCTTATTGCGGCCTGCAAACAGCGGGTCCGCAATATGTGGGTACCGGCAGTGTGCTCCCCGCATTACGGATGCGTACCCATTCACTTAAATGGGTTCGAAATCCGGAGCTGCGGTGTGGAACGGAGGCACAGTGTTTCTGTCCGTGCATCCGCACCGGAAAAAAAATAGAACTTGTTCTATGTTTTGACGTTACAGACGGATCACAGACCCATTCAAGTTGAAAGGGTCTGGATCCATTGTGGCTGCCACAAATTGCGGTCCCCAATGCACGGAACGACCGCACAATGGCCATGTGCAAGAGGCCTTAAGGAGACCATCTGTGTATGGAGACTTAGTGGTAATGTTGCATGGGAAAATAAAATGCAAAGAGGTATCTCCAAAGGAAAGAGAACCTTGGGAAATATTGCTTTGCTTATTATTTTTCCATGGAGCATTGCCACTAAGTCAGAAAACTTACTAATAAGATAATTTTGCATAGTCGAAAAAAATAACAGTCTGCAGCTTTTATGGCATCTTAAAAATGTGCCTGGCTATAACTCACCCTATCTTTATGCTGGCTAAGACATGAGCTTCTAAAATCCCTCAGAGATGCTTTCTGTAGATGGCAGAACACTATGCTCCATCCACTATATAAAACAGACCATCTCTCTTTATACCTTCTCGTCAAAGGCTGGATTGTTTTCTGATTAATGTTATAAATTATTACTGCATATAAAGCAGAAAATGCTATTACTTGGTATTATATGGATTTCATAATAGTTTCATGCCATAGATAGGACTGAGAAAATAGAAAATGACAGCAATGAATCTGATTGTGTTGAAATGTGTTATTTCTCTTATTGATGTCTCCCTATCAAATGCCACAAAGGGCAAACTGGAGTAAAGAAGATTTAAGCAGCAAAGACAGTTTGGAAATGGCGAATAAGGAATAAATGTACAGGCAGAATCAGTTGGGGGGACAGAGTGAATGAAAGGATAAAAAAAAGGAAAGGCAAGTAACTGATCAGACTGGACAGTAAGTGGTTCTCTCCGCAACTGCCAAACCCTCTGCACTTTGATTGACAGGGCCAGGCAGTGTAAACGTCATTATGTCTGGCCCTGTCAATCAAAGTGGGGAGTGTGTGGCAGTTGCAGAGAGAGCAGAGTCTGGGTACCAACGGTTGGCAGTAAAACACGGACGTCTTAATACACATGGAGATTTCCATGGAGGACACACACACAGCAACATGGACAGGATTCAATGACGTGGGTATAAGCCCTAACTGAAATCATCCATCTAACCTGTATACCTTCCTTGCATAGAAGTTGATTCTGGAACTGCCAACTACAGTTGAGCGAATTGAAGTTAAAAAAGTGGAATTAGATTTTCAGGAAACATTTGCTTCACCACAAATTCAAATTGCTTGGTGTTTCATAGTAACGAATCAATTTTTCCTGAAACAGTGTTAAAAAAAAAACATACTCACCTCATCCATTTGATCGCGGAGAGGCCATCATGGCTATCTTGGTTGAAGAAAACGCTCCAATTCTCTTGCGCCCTGACGTGTGACGTCATCATGCTGGTCAGGCGTGGTGATGTTATAAGTGATGACGTCACCACACCTGCCCAGTGTGATGATGTCATTAGGTTTTCTTCAATCAAGATGGCCAGGACAGCCTCTACGTGATCAAATGGATGAGGTGAGTATGTTGTTTTTTTTAGGTTTTTTTTTCACCCCTGATTAAAATTATAATATTTACCCCTGAAAAAAAAATAATTAACTGCTGATAGGGGCAGCATCTGAGGGGTTAGATGGCAGGTGGTTGTGTGATCGCAGTTCCTCGTCTTTGCGTCCGCTCCATATAAGGGAATGTGATTCGTTATGAACTTATTCGTAACAAATCAAATTTCTTGTCGAAGTTTGGGGGAGGAGCCGAATCAAATGTTTGAAAACTTCACTCATGCCAATAATCATGCTTCACTAATGACAACTATAATTTTACTCCTGAAAGTTCTTATAAGATGCTTGTAACGGATCCGCTTCCGTTAATGGACGCTTCCTAGCTTGCGCCGAGGACCACAAGCACCGCACTGGACACCACAAGCACCGCAGACTCCACAACCGCCGTAGCTTAACTGGAGCCGCGCCGTCTTTCTTCCACCCTGAATGAACCTCCAGCATTCAGGACCGTGTGGGAAAGATCTTTCCTCCAGGGAATATGCAGAGCATAGAAATCCCCAGCGTGATGCAGCAATTCCCTCCAATAACGAGACGAGGCTGCGTTTTGAAGGGTTAGAAAAACATGAACTGAGCATGAACTCTTTATTGAGGGCTACCCGCCCGTATTTATGCAGGTCCCCACAATGCATCATGGTTTCCTCCTCTCTGCCCTGGCGACACCCGAAGTGCAATTCAATTATCTCCTAGGACAAAGGGAGATCACCAATACACATGTGGGAACAATAGGAGAGGAATCACCACCCGAATACACAAAATCCTCCCTTCTGTCTGGGATATAATTATGTATTAACATAACTATCACAGACAGTAAAAATACAGTTTTTAAACATACACTGTAACTTTAAAACCATACATTCCATCTCCATAAAAATTACATATTTAAACTCAGCTTACATCAAACATAAACACTTCCAAAAATCACACAAATCCCTCCAGCGGATCAAAAGTTTAGTGGAAGTCCTTTATGACCGACCGCAAGCACAACTTCCTGCCCAAAACAGTTCCATAGATTCTTTAGTATACACCGCTGACCGCGTTCGGTCCTAAGAACAGTCCAGACATGCGGCATAGTTCTGTTCCTGAAGGGTAATATGTCCCGGGGCCATAGTCGTAGGGCAGGAGGCTAGCCATAAGTCCTCTACAATGCCCAGTGGCAAATGACAGTTTGTCACAATGCTAGTAATCATAGTGCCACAAACACAGACTAACACAAACTTAAAAATAAAAGATTACTTTATTATAAAGAAATATGGTTTTAAGAAAACAAAATAAAAACATTGGGAATGTATATTTTAAGACAATGTAGCTGAAAGTATGAGTTAAAACAGTTTAGCTGAAAGTATGTTTGAAAATAATGTAGCTGAATTAAACCAATGTTGCCAAAATCAACAGTAAACAAAACGGTTACAAAAAACTAATACCATCGTGGTCAGTTAAAAGGAACTTGTGATCAACTTTATGCCGACCTCGCTGAGGGCAACATAAAATAGTGACAGAAATGCTGATTTCAGTGGTGTGTCACTCATGAGCTAAAAGTAAATGGTTGCCGAGAACCAGAATCATAAGCATTGCAGCACAGGCCTTGAAAAGAGTAAAATCTACCTGAGAAGAGTAATGGTTATTCATAATCTCCTGCTCTCGTCACTAGAGTTGAGCGGACACCTGGATGTTCGGGTTGGGCAGGTTCGACCGAACTTGAAAAAATAATTCGGGTTCGGGACCCGAATTTGACCCGAACTTGACCCCGAACCCCATTGAAGTCAATGGGGACCCGAACTTTTGAGCACTAAAATGGCTGTAAAAATGTCATGGAAAGAGCTAGAGGGCTGCAAAATGCAGCAAAATGTGCTTTAGAGTATGACAAATGCTCTGCAAACAAATGTGGATAGGGAAATGAATAAAAAAAACATAAAAGACCTTAAAAAAATAAAAATTAGGAATGATGTAGGAGAAAGAGGTTGAGGAGGCGGTGAATGGGTGGATGTGGCCGTGTAGGCTCACATGGCGGTCTAGGTGGAAGCGGCGGCGAAGGAGGAATAGGTAGCCAACACAGATGTGTGTTATTTTGCATTTTTACATAGGGGTATTCCCCAAAATATTGGGACATATAAAAAAAAAAAAAAAAAGGATTAAGTGCACTTGAGTACAAGGATGGATGGTTGAGGCTGTTAGAACTGTCTATTCTGCACAAGGTACAGACAAGTCCTGAGGGATCCAAGCCTGGTTCATTTTAATGAACGTGAGCTTGTCCACGTTGGCTGTGGACAGGCGGCTGCGTATGTCTGTAATGACGCCTCCTGCCGTGCTAAATACACGTTCAAAGAGTACACTGGTTGCAGGGCAGGCCAGCACCTCCAAGGCATACAGGGCAAGCTCTGGCCATGTGGACAATTTGGAGACCCAGAAGTTGAATGGGGCAGAACCATCAGTCAGTACATGTAGGCATGTGCACAGGTACTGTTCCACCATGTTGTTTAAATGCTGCCTCCTGCTAACACGCTCCATATCAGCAGTTGGGGCCGGTTGTTGCGGCGAGGTGACAAAGCTTTTCCACATGTCGGCCTTGCTAACCCTGCCTCCTGAGGTGCTGGCGCTAACAAAGCTGCGTTGGCGACCTCTTCCTCCTCCCCTGCCTTCGCCTTGTGCTTCCTCTTGTTCGCCGGCGTCAGTCAGGAATGCTCTCAGAAGCGCGTCTACCAGCGTGCGCCTGTAGTCGCGCATCTTCCGCTCACGCTCCAGTGAGGAAATTAAGGACGGCACATTGTCTTTGTAACGGGGATCCAGCAGGGTGGCAACCCAGTAGTCAGCACACGTTAAAATGTGGGCAACTCTGCTGTCGTTGCGCAGGCACTGCAGCATGTAGTCGCTCATGTGTGCCAGGCTGCCCAGAGGTAAGGACAAGCTGTCCTCTGTGGGAGGCGTATCGTTTGCGTCCTCCGTATCCCCCAGCCACGCACCAGTGATGGGCCCGAGCTGCGTTGGATGCCACCACGCTGTGAACATGCTTCATCCCCATCCTCCTCCTCCTCCTCCTCCTCATCCTCCAGTAGTGGGCCCTGCTGGCCAAATTTGTACCTGGCCTCTGCTGTTGCAAAAATCCTCTTTCTGAGCCACTTCTAAAAGACTGGCCTGAAAGTGTTAGAGATGACCCCTTTTCCTCCTCCTCGTCCTGGGCCACATCCTCTTCTATCATCGCCCTAAGTGTTTTCTCAAGGAGACATACAGGGAGTGCAGAATTATTAGGCAAGTTGTATTTTTGAGGATTAATTTTATTATTGAACAACAACCATGTTCTCAATGAACCCAAAAAACTCATTAATATCAAAGCTGAATATTTTTGGAAGTGTCACGGGGTTCCAAAGGTGCACTCGGTCCCCCATTGCCCGCAGAACTGTTGCTTAGCTTTTGGAATGAGGTTCTGTGTTTGACCTCATTCCCAGGGCGGCTTTACTAAATTGGTGGCTCCTTGCTCCTAAGTCTGCCTTGAGCGCCGAGCTGATCACTCGGTGCTCGACTGGTTGGTCTGTCGGTCATGTGACGCTGGCCACGTCACATGACCCTCACTCCCCACTATAAATACAGGCAGCCTGCTGGCTACAGGTTGCCTGTTAATTTCTAGGTTCCTGGCTATTTGTTGGACTGCTGAATACTTACCTGATCCTGTTCCTTGACCATCCTTTTGCCTGATCCTCCTGTACTGCGCATCCGTCCTGGTATTGTGACCTCGGCTCCCACCTGACTACTCTCTTAGGACTCCTCTTGTACTTCTATGCTCTCCTGGTATTTATGACCCCGGCTTCTCCTGACAATTTTCTGCTTGCTCCATTTGTACTTTGCAGCTTTCCTGGTATTGACTCGGTCCGTTCACGTCCTGTTGTTTGTCTGTCTGTCATCCCTGCACTTACTCCAAGTTAGGGATTGCCGTCCAGTTGTCCCCTGTCATTAGGACTCGTGAGGCAAGTAGGCAGGGCCAGGGGTAAGGGTGGAGCGCAGTGGTCACTTCCCTCCCCCCTGTGTGTGTGTGTACGCGACCGTTACAGATTAACAGGCCCAATAACCACTGTATTATGAATCCTCTGGTGACCCTGACTGACTATGTCTCTAATCTGACGCAGATGGTGCAGGAGTTAGAGGAGAAACAGCTCTTTTGAGTTAGGGCAAGGCTCTTCCACTCCTCAGGCCTCCAGTCCGCATTTTGAGCCCCAGATTAAGCTCCCAGAAACCTTTTCTGGAGACCGGAAGAAGTTTCTCTCTTTTAAGGAGAGTTGCAAACTTTACTTCCGTTTGCGCCCCGTGTCCTCTGGCCCCGAGAGTCAACGCGTGGGCATTATCATTTCCCGATTACAGGGTGATCCCCAGGACTGGGCGTTCTCTTTACCTGCTGGCGCCAGTTGTTTATATTCTGTGGAGGGGTTCTTTCAGGCCCTAGGTACCCTCTATGATGAACCAGACAGGGCTCTAGTAGCCGAGACGGCTCTAAAGGCACTGGTTCAGGGCAATTTACCAGCGGAGAATTATTGCACCCAATTCAGAAGGTGGTGTGTCCCCTCAGGATGGAACGAACCAGCCCTGAAGAGTCAGTTCAGGTCAGGTCTGTCTGATAAATTAAAGGATCTTCTGGTCAGTTATCAACTTCCAGAGACCTTAGAGGAGATGATGACCCTTGTTGTCCGACTTGACCGACGGGTTAGAGAGAGACGACAGGAACAACAGTTCTCTTCCCAGATGGTGGTCCAGCCAGAGGCCTATCCCAGAGACAATGCTGAGGTCTCCACCGAGGAACCCATGCAGGTTGGCATGACCCGAGGGAATCTTCGCCGCAGACGTGGAGAATGCTTTTACTGTGGAGATTCTGACCATTGGATCAACCAGTGTCCTAAGAAGGTCCTCTCTGTCAAGTCTCCTAAGGCAAGGCAACCTAAAGACCAGGTACACCCTGAATTTTCTAAATGTAAGCTTTCGGTACCCATTACGATTTCTCTGGGAGTAGATAAATGGCCGGGTAAGGCCTTTATTGATTCTGGCTCAGCGGCTAGCTTTATTGACTCTGAGTATGCTGTTAGATTGGGTATTCCTATGTTTGCCTTACCAACTCCTATCCATGTCATGGCTATTGATGCTACTCCTCTTATTGGTGGTACGGTGAGCTTATGTACCTCGGAGATTTCTCTAACCGTGGGTGTGTGCCACTCAGAGAGATGTTCGCTTCTAGTCCTGGAGAACGTACCTGCTGAGGTGGTACTAGGGTTGCCTTGGCTCCGACTACATAACCCCACTATAGATTGGTCTAATGGGCAGTTGGTGAGATGGGGGCCTAAGTGTGACTCGTGCCTGTCCGTGGTACAGGCTGGGGTCTCAGTAAAGTCTGATACTTTACCCTCTGTTGTTAGAGAATATTCTGATGTATTCTCATCACCAACCCCGGAGGTTCTACCCCCCCATAGACCTTATGATTGTACCATGGAGCTAGTAGAGGGGGCCAAGTTTCCTAAAGGATGAATTTATAATCTTTCTATGCCCGAACGCAAGGCCATGGAAGATTATATTAAGGAGAGCCTTGGTAAAGGGCATATTAGACCTTCTGTCTCTCCTATGGGGGCGGGGTTTTTCTTCGTTAAGAAAAAAGATGGTGGTCTTAGGCCATGTATCGATTACCGGAGATTAAATAAAATCACTGTCCAGAATAGATACTCCCTCCCATTGATTCCGGATTTATTTAACCAGGTCCTGGGGGCAACCTGGTTTTCCAAAATTGACCTGAAAGGGGCATTTGAGGAGTGGAGGCATTTTCTGGAGGGGGCAAGGCATTGTGTAACTGTTGTCACTGACCATAAAAACCTTATGTTTCTCGAGTCTGCTAAGAGGTTGAATCCCCGTCAAGCCAGATGGGCTCTGTTTTTTACTCGTTTAGATTTTTCCATCACGTTCAGGCCGGGAAGTAAAAATGTGAAGGCGGACGCATTATCTCGGAGCTTCCAGGCTTTTCAACCTACTGAGGTACCACCTGAATCCATCCTTCCAGCAAAAATCTTCTTAGCAGCTCTTACCCAGGATATCTCGGCTCGCATTAGGTCGGAACAACATCTGGCACCGGTATCCACCCCAACAGATAAGTTGTTTGTTCCCGTACAATTTAGTCTCCAGCTGTTGGATGAGTGTCACGATTCTGCCTTTTGTGGACATCCGGGTGTTGAGGGCACTAAGAATCTGGTTTCCAGATCTTATTGGTGGCCCACTCTAACTAGGGATGTCAAGTCCTATGTGTCAGCCTGTGAGGTTTGTGCCAGGTCCAAGACACCTAGGACTCGCCCTGCTGGTAACCTACGACCCCTACCCATTCCCAGTAGACCCTGGTCCCATATCTCGATGGACTTTATAACTGACCTACCACTGGCGGAGGGTAAGACTGTAGTGTTGGTAGTGGTGGATAGGTTTAGCAAGATGGTCCATTTCATTCCCCTGTCTAAACTCCCGAATGCCAAAACCCTGGCGTCTATTTTTGTGAAAGAAATTGTTCGATTGCATGGTATCCCGGAAAATATTGTTTCTGACAGGGGTGTGCAGTTTGTGTCCAAATTCTGGAGGGCCTTCTGTCAAAGATGTAAAATTTTGTTGTCTTTTTCTTCCGCCTACCATCCTGAGAGTAATGGGCAGACTGAACGCCTTAATCAGTCTTTGGAACAATTCCTGAGGTTGTATGTTGCTGATGACCAGCAATTATGGGTCAAATTCCTTCCGTTGGCTGAATTTGCTCTGAATAACCGTGTCAATTCTTCTGCTGGGGTCTCCCCTTTCTTTTGTAACCATGGTTTTCATCCCCGTTTTCATTCTGGGTCGTCCATCTCCTCCTCTAACCCTGAAGCTGATAAACTCTCCTCCGAACTGTGCACAGTTTGGGCCCGGGTTCAATCGAACCTAGAAAAGGCTCAATGTTCTCAAAAACTCAAGGCCGATAGGAGACGTTCAAGGGGGGTAAACTTTCAGGTTGGGGATAAAATATGGTTGTCCTCCAAGAATCTATCTCTCAAGGTAACTTCTAAAAAATTTGCTCCTCGTTTTATTGGACCATATAAGATCACGGAAGTGATTAACCCGGTATCTTTTAGGTTGGAGCTGCCTGAGTCATTCCACATTCATAATGTGTTCCATAAATCTCTGCTTAAAAAATATTTTGAACCGGTAGTACCATCAAAAGCCTTGCCTCCGCCAGTTCTTGTTAATGATGCTGTCGAGTATGTGGTGTCTAAAATAGTAGATGTCAGGAAGGTGCGTAATTCCTTGCAGTACCTGATTCACTGGAAGGGGTATGGACCTGAAGAGAGATCTTGGGTACCTGCCAGGGAGGTTCATGCTCCTAGACTTGTTCGTAAATTTCATTTAGAACACCCTGAAAAGCCATCGCCTGAAGTCTTGGGTCCGGTGGCCCCTCGTAAAAGGGGGGGTACTGTCACGGGGTTCCGAAGGTGCACTCGGTCCCCCATTGCCCGCAGAACTGTTGCTTAGCTTTTGGAATGAGGTTCTGTGTTTGACCTCATTCCCAGGGCGGCTTTACTAGCTGGGTGGCTCCTTGCTCCTAAGTCTGCCTTGAGCGCCGAGCTGATCACTCGGTGCTCGACTGGTTGGTCTGTCGGTCATGTGACGCTGGCCACGTCACATGACCCTCACTCCCCACTATAAATACAGGCAGCCTGCTGGCTACAGGTTGCCTGTTAATTTCTAGGTTCCTGGCTATTTGTTGGACTGCTGAATACTTACCTGATCCTGTTCCTTGACCATCCTTTTGCCTGATCCTCCTGTACTGCGCATCCGTCCTGGTATTGTGACCTCGGCTCCCACCTGACTACTCTCTTAGGACTCCTCTTGTACTTCTCTGCTCTCCTGGTATTTATGACCCCGGCTTCTCCTGACAATTCTCTGCTTGCTCCATTTGTACTTTGCAGCTTTCCTGGTATTGACTCGGTCCGTTCACGTCCTGTTGTTTGTCTGTCTGTCATCCCTGCACTTACTCCAAGTTAGGGATTGCCGTCCAGTTGTCCCCTGTCATTAGGACTCGCGAGGCAAGTAGGCAGGGCCAGGGGTAAGGGTGGAGCGCAGTGGTCACTTCCCTCCCCCCTGTGTGTGTGTGTACGCGACCGTTACAGGAAGTAGTTTTTATTTTTGTTTTTAGTTTTAGCTATTTTAGGGGGATATCTGTGTGTGCAGGTGACTATTACTGTGCATAATTATTAGGCAACTTAACAAAAAACAACTATATACCCATTTCAATTATTTATTTTTACCAGTGAAACCAATATAACATCTCAACATTCACAAATATACATTTCTGACATTCAAAAACAAAACAAAAACAAATCAATGACCAATATAGCCACCTTTCTTTGCAAGGACACTCAAAAGCCTGCCATCCATGGATTCTGTCAGTGTTTTGATCTGTTCACCATCAACATTGCGTGCAGCAGCAACCACAGCCTCCCAGACACTGTTCAGAGAGGTGTACTGTTTTCCCTCCTTGTAAATCTCACATTTGATGATGGACCACAGGTTCTCAATGGGGTTCAGATCAGGTGAACAAGGAGGCCATGTCATTAGATTTTCTTCTTTTATACCCTTTCTTGCCAGCCACGCTGTGGAGTACTTGGACGCATGTGATGGAGCATTGTCCTGCATGAAAATCATGTTTTTCTTGAAGGATGCAGACTTCTTCCTGTACCACTGCTTGAAGAAGGTGTCTTCCAGAAACTGGCAGTAGGACTGGGAGTTGAGCTTGACTCCATCCTCAACCCGAAAAGGCCCCACAAGCTCATGTTTGATGATACCAGCCAAAACCAGTACTCCACCTCCACCTTGCTGGCGTCTGAGTCGGACTGGAGCTCTCTGCCCTTTACCAATCCAGCCACGGGCCCATCCATCTGGCCCATCAAGACTCACTCTCATTTCATCAGTCCATAAAACCTTAGAAAAATCAGTCTTGAGATATTTCTTGGCCCAGTCTTGACGTTTCAGCTTGTGTGTCTTGTTCAGTGGTGGTCGTCTTTCAGCCTTTCTTACCTTGGCCATGTCTCTGAGTATTGCACACCTTGTGCTTTTGGGCACTCCAGTGATGTTGCAGCTCTGAAATATGGCCAAACTGGTGGCAAGTGGCATCTTGGCAGCTGCACGCTTGACTTTTCTCAGTTCATGGGCAGTTATTTTGCGCCTTGGTTTTTCCACACACTTCTTGCGACCCTGTTGACTATTTTGAATGAAACGCTTGATTGTTCGATGATCACGCTTCAGAAGCTTTGCAATTTTAAGAGTGCTGCATCCCTCTGCAAGATATCTCACTATTTTTGACTTTTCTGAGCCTGTCAAGTCCTTCTTTTGACCCATTTTGCCAAAGGAAAGGAAGTTGCCTAATAATTATGCACACCTAATATAGGGTGTTGATGTCATTAGACCACACCCCTTCTCATTACAGAGATGCACATCACCTAATATGCTTAATTGGTAGTAAAAAAGCCGTATTTGTTGCCAAAATATCACAGTCACTTATGCATGTCTAATCCCAGATGTGCAGTATATCAGAGGGTTTTTTAACCCCAGTAAGCAAAAAGCTGTATTTCTGGCCTAAATGTGACAGTCACTTATGCACCTATAATCCAAAATGTGCACTATATGAAACAGATGTTTTTTTTTTTCACCCCAGTATGCCCCAGTAAGCAAAAAGCCATATTTGTGGCCTTAATTACACAGTCACTTATGCATTTCTAATGCCAGATGTGCAGTATATCAGAGGGTTTTTTAACCCCAGTAAGCAAAAAGCCGTATTTGTGGCCTAAATTTCACAGTCACTTATGCACCTATAATCCTAGATGTGCACTATATGAAACAGATGTTTTTTTTTTCACCCCAGTATGCAAAAAGCCATATTTGTGGCCTAAATGTGACACTTAATTATGCACGTCTAATCCCAGATGTGCAGCATATCAGAGGTTTTTTTTAACCCCAGTAAGCAAAAAGCTGTATTTTTGGCCTAAATGTGACACTTACTTATGTACCTATAATCCTAGATGTGCACTGTATGAAACAGATGGGTTTTTTTTTTTCCGCCCCAGTATGCCCCAGTTTAAGAAAGCTGTATTTCTGGCCTAAATTTCACAGTCACTTATGCAGCGATAATCCTAGATGTGCACTATATGCAAAAAAGGGATTTTTTTTTTAATCCCAGTGTCTCAAAGCAGTATCTCTGGACTTGCAGACATGCAGATAGATAGTGCTGGTGCACTATCTTTGCATAAAATGGCTGCCGATTATGTATTGATATTGACTAACTTAAGGAAAAAAAGTTCATTTTCAGTAGTACCCACAAAACATTTGCTGTAGATCGCTGAGTAAAGAATCAGTTCTTCATAAGATTTCTCCTTGATCTCTCCCTCAAAGCAGCTGCAGCCTATCCCTACACTAATCCAAGCAGAGTGACGGGCGGCGCTACGTGATACCAGCTTAAATAGAGGCTGGGTCACATGCTGCAGTTGGCCAATCACAGCCATGCCAATAGTAGGTGTGGCTGTGATGGGGCAAGTAGTATGACGCTTGTTGATTGGCTGCTTTGCAACCTTTCAAAAAGCGCCATAAAAATCGCTAAACACCGAACCCGAACTTTTACGTAAATGTTCGGGTATGGGTGCCGAAAACCCTAAACTTTACAGTTCGGGTTCGCTCAACTCTAATGCTGTGTTAATTAAAATTCTGGGTATCTGGGAGTGTTGGTGGCAAACCTTGTGTAGTCTGCTTATATCCTATCCAATGAAATGTATATTTATCTAGTTCATTTGATACCCATTAAATTAACTCAGTGGCACAAGTCGCCTTTGGGGCTTCCCTTTCCCACAACTTGTTTGATTACCACGAGTAGTAGTGGAACCTACGGAGTAGGTTGGGGGTATAGTTCCCTTAGGAGACATATTCAGAGAGTCAGTATTAAAATATGCCAGACCAGTAAGGGTAAAACAATTAGCCGGGCTAATTGGAACATACTGTAGTCAAACAAGCGGCTGCTTGGTAACAGGACCGATGGGAGTGAAAAAAATGAAAATGGAGTCTGGAAAGGTATGTTTATGATAATACTAGAAAAATGTAGGGAACAGATAGGAAAAAACATGAATGAACAAGCCTTGTTTATAGTCTGTAGCCATGGAGACACATAGGTTTACATTCGGAACTGTAGACACAGAGCAGAAGAGTGATTTAAAAAAATATTACGAATATTTAATTAAGAATACTTTTTTGCATAGGGGCAATAAAGATTTGTTGTAAAAGCATACATTACCTTATAGAAAGCTACTTGCACTTTCCTGGAGATGTAAGAGTTGTTGCTTGTGGTACTTTTTAGACCACAGTTGCAATTCTTGTCTGAATCACAAGCATAAAAGTGAAGAAAAATGTATATTTTTTCTAATCTAAGAAAATCATATATTTTTCTATTGAGCAACAATGAAATGCACGGCTACTTACACAAGCCATTACTGACTGAAAAGATTGTGTTTATGAAAATACTGCCATTGTCTGAATGGGGAAAATGCAGCTTAAAAAAAAAAAGAATCATTGCTTTTATCACCATTAGGAACTCTTAAAAGCTCATGAAATAGTAGGGTTAGGATCTCAAACTTGACTTCAACCAACTGAAAAGACTGATAGTATTTATGATAATATTAAGGCATGTGCTTTTTATTCTTTATGGTCCCCCATGGCGATAACTCAAATAAAACATAAATTACCATCTCCTTTCACATAACTGCCATTCTTTCTGAAATGGTCGCCTAATCTTTATGTGATTGCTTTCTCTGTGATGGAAATATTGCTTTTTGTACAGTATTTATTGCTGGTTCTTTCTGAAGTATTGACTTTATGTAACAGTTTGACATACATCAAATACTTTGCGGGCTTAATAAACCTTTTCTTCATCTGCTTTCAGTTGTAAACAGAAAGATTTATGTCGGGCTTGATGCCAGGACCCTTCATTCCAAAAAAAGGGTCAATATTCCTGCATCTCAGAAAAGTATATCATTATCTTTTTTGGTGTTTTTTGGGTAGCCAAAGTAGTATTGTGTAATAACATAAATCCTACTGTGTCCAATAAGGAACAGAATGTGAATAGCATAGTCACTTGCCATTGTGAAATGCATCCATTGATGTGGTATTACTAACTGTTAGGCTACATTCCTACGAACATATTTTGGTTCCGTGCCGTTCTGTTCTTTTTTTGCGGATTGATCGAGGACCATTCATTTCAACGGGTCCGCAAAAAATGCGGACAGCACACCGAGTGCTGTCAACATCAGTATGTCCATTCCGTAGCCCCGCAAAAAATATAGAGTGTGCCCTATTCTTGTCCATATTGCGGACAATGATAGGCATTGTTACAATGGATCCTGACAATTCAGGAATTGGGGCAGTATCCAAGGGCCTCAGTAGCAATCCTTAACCCCTCAGTGACCACCTATATGCCTTTTTATGGCGGTCACTATGGGGCCTTAGGCTGGACCGCCAAACAACCCCCATACAGCTATATAGACGGAAAAATAAAAAAGTTATAGCTCTTGGAAGGCGACAATGAAAAAAGAAAGAAAAACGCTTGGTCAGTTAGGCCCAAAACAGGCTGGTAACTAAGAGGTTAAAGAGCAGAGCCTAGGGATATACAATGCGTTAAGAAAGTCTTCAGTCCTGTCCACTTTTTTCACATTTTGTTATGTTGGGGCCTTATGCTAAAAGAAATATAAAAAAAAATCCCCATCAATCTGCCCTCAATGTTCCATAATAACAAAGTGAAAACAGAATTTTAGATATGTCTGCACATTTATTAAAAAGGAGAAACTAAAATTTTGCTTTGAGATGTATGACATTTGAAGTTGAGCTTCGGCGGCCTTCCTTTTCTCTTGATCATCTTTGAGGTGTTTCTACACCTTCATTGGAGACCACCTGTGGTAAATTCAGTTTATTGGACATGATTTAAAAAGTCACTCTGCTGTCTAGATGAGGTCTCAAGAGCACAGTGGCCGCCATAATTCTTTAATGGAAGAAGTTTGGAACAACAGGAACTCTTCCTCCTAGAACTGAGGGGATGATAAAATCAAAGTGCTCCCTATGGTATCAAGTACCTGAAGGTGCTGTTCTGGAGTTGTGTTTTTTATTTTATTTTTTGTGGGGTTGCTTCAGGGTCTAGTCAGAGAGGATGCAGATCCCAAGGGCCAGCCGCCTGAAGATGAACTTCCAAACAGAAGAAAAATCACAATAAAATAAAAAGCTCCAGGAGTATATATACGGTGTCTTGCAAAAGTATTCACCCCCTCAACTTTTTTCGTACTTTGGTGCCTCACAATCTGAAATTAACATGGATTGTTTGAGGATTTGCATAATTTAATTTACAGAACATGACCACAACTTTGAAGATTTTTTTTTTTATTGTGAAGCAAACAACAAATAGGACAAAATAACAGAAAAAGTCAATGTGCATAACTATTCACCCCCCTAAAGTCAATAATTTGTAGAGCCACCTTTTGCTGCAATCACGGCTCCAAGTCGTTTTGGATAAGTCTCTATGAGCTTGCCACATCTTACCGCTGGGATTTTTGCCCATTCCTCCTTGCAAAACTGCTCCAGCTCCTTCAAGTTAGATGGGTTGAGCTTGTGAACAGCAATCTATGTCTGACCACAGATTTTCTATTGGATTGAGATCTGGGCTTTGACTAGGCCATTCCAACACATTTACATGTTTCCCCTTAAACCACTCATGTTGCTTTAGCAGTGTGTTTGGGGTCATTGTCCTGCTCGAAGGTGAACCTCCGTCCTAGCCTCAAATCACACAGAGTGGTACAGGTTTTGCTGAAGAATAGCCCTGTATTTAGCACCATCCATCTTTCCCTCAACTCTGACCAGTTTCCCAGTCCCGGCTGCTGAAAAACAACCCCACAATATGATGCTGCCACCACCATGTTTCACTGTGGGGATGGTGTTCTTTGGGTGATGTGATGTGTTTGGTTTGCTCCAGACATAGCGTTTTCTTTTATGGCTGAAAAGTTCAATTTAAGTCTCATCAGACCAGAGCACCTTCCTCCATACATTTTGGGAGTCTCCCACATGCCTTTCACTCACAATGTGCCTTTTTGTTTTTAGCTGAAAGTAATGACTTTCTTCTGGCCACTCTGCCATAAAGCCAAACTCTATGGAGCTTGCGGCTTATTGTCGTCCTATGTACAGATACTCCAGTCTCTGCTGTGGAACTCTGCAGCTCCTCCAGGGTTACCTTAGGTCTCTGTGCTGCCTCTCTGATTAATGTCCTCCTTGCCCAGTCCATGACTTTTGGTGGGCAGCCATCTCTTGGCATATTGGTTATACTAGATTTGATGGTGCTCCTGGGCATCATCAAAGATTTGAATATTTTTTTATAACCTAACCCTGATTTGTACTTCTCAACAAAATGTCCCTTACTTGTTTGGAGAGTTCCTTGGTCTTTATTGCAGTATTTTGTTAGTGATGCCTCTTGCTTAGGTGTTGCAGCCTTTGGGGCCTTTAAAAAAAGGTGTGTATATGTAAGCACAGATCATGTGACACTAAGTGTCACGGCTGGGGATGGGGGAAACCCTCAGCCGGGCGATGTCTCTTTGCAGTATAGCTGTTAGGCCAGGACAGGAATCAGGGAGCTGGTCACCTCCTATCACATCCCTAATTCTGACCCTGTCTCCTAGCCGTATGAGCCGACCCTGATGGTGGGAGGGCTCATACACTGGAACCTGTAATTCCTACTAGCCCTCAGGGTGGCCCTGGACTAAGAGAAAGGTAAGACGACCTGTTCATCCTTGACACGGAGCAACAGGAGTCTCACTGGCCAAGCTATAAAGGAGAAGGGGAACATATACAGACATATGGCAATGGCAGGTAGTTGAAACTAGTACCACACCTACCTGCCACAGACACACAGCCTGGAACCTGTGCACAAGTGCTGCAGTCCACAACAACATAGACGGACACAGCACACACCAAACATCACACAGGAACCCAGGAACCATACGCTGCAATAAACGTAAAGACACCACTAGACATATAATATAAAAGAACGATAATGTCTAACATAAGTTTATGACCACAAGGGTGGCCCTCACTGGCAGATGGTAAATACAAGGAGGGTGCCTCCAGCTTACAAACAAGGCTGGAGTACCCCTAAGACATCAGGTCTCAACTGAGGCTTTATAGCCCAAAGTAGTCACACCCATACTCAGACACACCCAGTGTTCACACAGAGAAGGGAATTAAACCTTCTCACACCAGGGAAGGGAAGACAGCAACTTAAAGGGAGAAAGTGCACACAAACACACTCACCTGTTACCGCCGGCAACGGCATGCGTAGAAATCATGTCCTGAGGAAATACTATTGGGGTATTTAAAGAGCTCAGACAGTTAGATTAATGAGTGGAATAGAGGTGGACTTTTTAAAGGCACAGTAGCAGGTCTTTGAGAGACAGAATTCTTGCTGTTTCTCAGGTGTTCAAATACTTATGTTCAGCAGTGCAAGACATATAAATTCTTTAAAAATCATACAATGTGATTTTCTTATTTTTTTTATTTTTTATTCTGTCTCTTAGAGTGGGAATGCACCTACAATGTGAATTTCAGACCCCTCCATGATTTCTAAGTGGGAGAACTTGCAAAATCGCTGGGTGTTCAAATATTTCTGTTCCTTACTGTATATGACGAATATTCTACAAAGTGTCATAAAACTGTCCCAAGCCCTGCCTCTGTTGGAACTGCTGTGTGTTCCCCTTGCCTCCCCTCCTCGGTTGCCCAAGGAACTATGGACTATGGACTCTGCCACCAGCGTTGTCAGTTGGAAATTTTTGGAGCAATTTTTCAACAAGGACCTTCTGGTATTGCACCATTTTGCTCGTCCTCTCCACTGGAGGAATGAGAGATGCTGTGGGCTCAGCTCCACTATACAGCGAGGACGAGCTATGACTAGAGGACAGTCAGCAGCTACTGGCCAGCTAAGATGTGGAGGAGACATCTGCCGCTTCCTCCTGTAGGCGGGCAAGTAGTGATGAGGAGAGTGGCAAGGGAGATGGTGTTGCAAGCGGTCAGGCTCCTGACCCAGAGACCGTTGAGAGGGACATCAATGAAGTTCAAACAGTACTCGATGATGATGTAGCTGATCGCACTTGGGAGTCGGGTGAATTAGGGGCTTCATCATCATTGGGAGAAGAGGGTGGCAGCTTGCCTGTGAGGCAGCAGTGGAGCCAGCAAGTAGCTAGAGTGGCCGTGAGTCAGCAGGGTGGCAGCGGTGGGAGGTCGGGAGCCAAACGTGCCCGGGGAAGACCACCTGCATCACAGGAGCCTACCCGTCCAGAAAGTAGTGGTGTAGGGGATCACGGAAGCAGCGGCGGTAGCAGTCAGTCAGTGCAGAGTGTTGGGGATAAAAATCACCTACTCGGCGGTGTGACAGTTTTTTGTTAAGCCGCTGGAGGAGGTGAACATGGCCATTTGTAGAATCTGTGGGCAGAAGGTGAAGCTTGGCCCTGTGTCAACATATGCAGCGTCACCATAAAGTGGCATGGGAGAACCGTGGCCCTGATGTGATGGTCCAGCCTGCCGCAGCCACAGCTGCATCACCCAGTGGCACGCACTCAATTTCAGGCAGTCAAGGCTCCACCACCTCAGCTGAAGAGAGCTGTCTGTCCTTCCCATCATATGCTGGTCCTGATGCTCCTGCTCTTCCTCCTACTGCTCGTCAGTCATTCCGTCAGCAATCGATCACCAAAGCGATTGCCAAGAGACAACAGTATGCGTGCACTTATCCAATGGCGCAGAAGCTCAATATGCTACTTGCAAAGTTGCTGGTGCTGCAGTCCCTCCCTTTCCAGGTGGTGGACTCTGCACTTTTCAGAGGACTGAAGTCTTGTGCCGAGCCGAGGTGGAGAATCCTCAATCCATCATTTCTTTGCCAAAAAGGCAGTATCAGCCCTGCACACGTATGTAGAACAGAAGGTGTGCCCAGTCCTTGAGCCTGTCAGTGTCTGCCAAAGTGCACGACGTGTGGAGCTGTAACTACGGTCAGGGATAATACATGTCCTTTACAGGCCACTGGGTGAATGTGTTTCCTGCACAGCCACACCAGCAACTTGGCCAGGTGAAGTCGCTTCTGCCTCCACATTATTACGCCGTTTGTCCTGCGACAATGTCCGACTCTGCCTCCTCATCCTCCACCGTGTCCTCAGCCTCGACTGCAGGGACAATTCACAATGCCCCTCCAGCATATCACATGTTCGGGGCGATGAGGAAGATGAGGCAGAGGACCCAGACACACCGTGGCAGTATGCAGTGGAGATGGAGGCAGGAAGTCCAACCGAGTCACTTGCACAAATGGCCCGATGCATGCTCACTTGCTTGCGTAGTGACAGCTGAATTTTCACCATTCGGCAGAGGGATGACCTCTGGCTCTCCACCTTGTTGGACTCTCGCTACCGGTTCAAAATAGGGCCTTTTTTACACCCGCTGACAGGGAGCTACTATAGAGAAATCCAATGTAGTCAGTTGGCCACTGCCTATCTGCGCCATCGTCCATCCTCTCACAGGTCTGACGGGGGGCCCTCTGCGCTCACGTCCCTCTGCCATGGCTGCTGTGGCAGGGTGGGGGAGTAGGAGCAGTTCCAGCTCCATAAGCAGCAACTTGAGTTTAGAGTCGCTGATGAGCAGCTTTGTTCACCAGCATAGTGAACAAACTACTCACCAGCAGCAGCTAGACCTGGAGCAGGACCTAAACCAGCAGGTGGTGGCATACTTTGACAGCACCCTGCCACCCCACATTGAAGATCCACTGGACTACTGGGCAGCCAAACTGGATTTGTGGCCGCAACTGGCAGAGTTTGCCCTAAAAAGCTGTCCAGCCCTGCCAGTAGTGTGGCATCAGAGTGGGTGTTTAGTGTGGTGGGGGCCATAGTTACCCCAATAAGAACTCGCCTGTCCACCCAAAATGTGGAGAGACTGACCTTTGTCAAGATGAATCAGGCGTGGATCAGCCAGGATTTCTACCCACCAATGCTTGATGCGTCAGACTAGATCATTCATGGTGCCACATCAACACTTTGAGAATAGAGAACGGTTTCTTCTGACTACCTGCCTCAGCTAGCTACTATTCTGATGCTTCCACCCACCTGATGCCACATATCAGATGCCAAGTGCTCCTTCTAGAGATGAGCGAATTTCTCAAAAATTCAATTCGGCTGGTTCGCCGAATCTTCCAGAAAAATTTGCTTAGATCCAAATTTATTTGCGGCGAATCGCTTTAAAAATGGCTATTTCCAGGCAGAAGAGAACAAAATAAATTTTGAAGCAGGAAAAACGACGTTTATTTCATATGCAAATGAGCACTCGCAAGTGCCCAGGGGCGGCGTTCAGTGTGTAGGTGCCCAGGCTGCTCTGCCTTTTTAACAGTTACTCTTCCCCCAGCCTCTTCCTTTGCCTGCCCTCCTATTCACTTGTATCATCCCTAGGTCCGGCCGAGATCCCGCGCCTGCGCACTGCTTCGCCGGCTGGCGCATTTATAAACTCCTATAGACATGTCTTCGGGAGTTTATAAAAAGGACAATCAAATGTGCATGCTGGGAGTTGTAGCTTCACAGCAGCTGGAGTGCTGAAGGTTGCTGACCACTGGTATATACCAATATAGACCTGCAGGTGGCAGCACTGCATTGGTATCCATTACTGAATGCAATTAGGCAATCTAAGCCTAATTTTACACCTGTGGCATAAATTCTGCCAGGCTGTTATGGCACTTTAACTATAATGGTATCCTGTGAGATCTGACTGCAATCTGACAAAAATGATGAGAATTGGCTGTATAAAAAAACCTTTGTGTGCTGCAGTTTTTGTCCGGCCAATTCCCTGCATTCAATGTCAGAACAGCCTGCTGGAAGGCTGTAGCAGACATGTGAAAATAGCATGAATACTGCCTACTATAGTCACCTAAGGTGAGTAAAAAAAAATAAAAGTTTAAAAAAAATAAAGAATTAAAAAAACATCATAGGCATTGCCGTGTCTGAGAATGCCTGTATTATAAAAATATTCAAGTATTTATCCCATACTCTGAACGGAAAATAAAATTCTAAATGACCGATTCAGAAATTGTTGGTCACTTCACCTTCCCCATCAAAAGTCATACAGTAAACATGCCAAAATAGTATTAATGAATATTACAGATACTAACTGGTACTTAGAACTTTTGGATTTTTGGACCCTGGACCCGAACCCAAACTTTTCAATAAAAGTTTGGGTTCAAGTTCGGTGTTCGGCGATTTAATGGCGCTTTTTGAAAGGCTGCAGGGCAGCCAATAAACAAGCATTTAACTGTGCCCTTAGAAGCCATCACAGCCATGCCTACTAATGGCATGGCTGTGATAGGCCAGTGCAGCATGTGACCCAGCCTCTATATAAGCTAGAGTCACGTAGCGCTGCACGTCACTCTGCTCTTACTAATGTAGGGATAGGATTCTGCTGCTGTGAGGGAGAGAATAGGAAAGAATCTATCTGTTATCAGAACCTGTTAACTCTGCGATCTACAGCGATTTTTTTGGTGTGGGTGCAATGCAACATTTTTGTACCCCGCCCTGAGCCCAGTGACACAGAAAAATACATTTTATCCGTCTGTTAGTTAGGTAGGCGTCGGCGGCCATCGACTGCATATGTGCCAGGGACAATAATTTAACCCTGTTCTTTTAGTTCAGTGGGCAACATATACCCATTTTTTAAGTGCACCTGCACTGTATATATGCTAGGGGAAGGGAAAATAATATAGGGAATCCATCTGTGAGTTCAGGGACCCAGGGGGTCACATATTCACATTTTTTTCTGTAACGTACAATCCAAGTAAATCCATCTGTTAGATTCTGTGGGACAAATTATAATTTTTTTGTTAAAAAGTACATGTGCGCCCTGCACTGCATTTGTGATAGTGATAGTGAAAGAAAATCAGTTAAATTCATCTCTTTCACTGTGGGTGAAAAAATCTTTTACATTTTTTTTGCCAGAAAGTACCTTTGCAGCCTGCACTACAAATCTGAAAGTGAAATAAAATGAGTAAATCCATCTGTTTAACTGTGGGTGACAAAATCATATATTTTTTTTCTATAAAGTACCTTTGCGGCCTTTGCTTTATTTGTGACAGTCCAATAGAAGCGTTAAATACTGCTGTTATATTCTGGAATTAAAAAAACACCCATTTTGTGCAAGATACTAAATATGCGGCCTTTGCTGCATTTGTGACAGTCCAATACAAGCTTTAAATAGTGCAGTAATATTCTGGTTTTAAAAAAAACACCCATTTTGTCCTAGATACTACATTTGCGGCCTTTGCTGCATTTCTGACAGTTAAATACAAGCGTTAAATACTGCTGTTATATTCTGGTTTTAAAAAAACAACCATTTTGTGCAAGATACTATATTTGGGGCCCTTGCTGCATTTTTGACAGTCCAATACAACCAGTCAATACTGCTGTTACATTGTTGGTTAACAAATTAAAACATTTTGTGACCGTGAAGTAATTGTATAAAATTCGCCTGTCACACTGTTGTGTGACCTCAAGAAATGTTTCCTCTTTATGACACCGGCACTGCCTTACTGTCAGTGAACTTAATTGTTGACTGTTGGCGGTTACATTGTCGCTGACATAAACCATCTGTTAGTTTTGGTGGGTGAACGCAAAGAATGAGGAGAGCGTCAAATAAGGGACGTGGACCCGATCGTGGTGCTGCTGGGGTTGGTGGAGCTCCTGTTGCAGGGAGAGGACATGGTCGATCTGTGCCAGCTACATGCACAAGTAAAACACCTTCTTTGGGTGCGAGTAGGCGACAGAACCTTCAGCGTAATTTATTAGGGCCGAATGCGGCTCTACGAATGATGAGGCCAGAACAAGTACAGGCAATAGTAGATTGGGTGCCTGACAGTGCCTCCAGTTCCTTCACATTGTCTCCCTCCCAGTCCCTTGCTGAAAGATCAGAGTTGGCACCTGCAGCCCATGGCCATCAGTCTTTCACCTAACCCACTTGCAAATCAGCCAAGCAGTCTGAGCCCCAAGTTATGCAGCAGTCTCTTATGCTTTTTGATGACTCTGCTAGCAGGGTTTCCCAGGGCCATCTACATAGCCCTGCCCCAGAAGTGGAAGAGATTGAGTGCACCGATGCCCAACCACCTATGTTTCAGGATGAGTACATGGGAGGACCACCGCAGCACGTCTCTGATGATGACGAAACACAGGTGCCAACTGATGTGGCTTTCTGCAGTGTGCAGACCAACAAGGAGGGCAGGGGTGAAGACTGGGTGGAAGATGATGTGGAGGACATATGGAATCAAGGTCATGCGAGTGACCTGTGTAGTCCAGATGAAGAGTCGGTGGTCGCACAGAGCCACAAGAGCAGCAAAAGAGAGAGCAGGATGCAAAAGCGGAACGGCCGTCCTCTAGACAGTACGCCTGCTACTGCCCACCGCAGCAAGGGACCGAGCACACCAAAGCCAGCTCCAAGGAGTTCCCTGGTGTGGCAGTTCTTCAGACAATGTGCTGACGACAGGACACGAGTGGTTTGCACACTGTGCAATCAGATCCTGAAGCGAGGCATAAATGCTTTAAACCTGAGCACAACCTGCATGATCAGGCATCTAAGTGCAAAGCACGAGCTGCAGTGGAGTAAACACCTCAAAAACCAAGAAAGGTCTCTGGCTCCTCCTGCTTCCTCTTCTGCTGCAGTCTCGGCCTCTTCATCCCCCTGTGGAGTGACAGTGGCACCTGCCACCCCGCAAACTGAGGATGTGCCAGCAATGCCACCACCTAGGTCACCAAGCATCTCTACAATGTCCCATGGAAGCATTCAGCTGTCTATCTCCCAAACACTGGAACGATAGAGGAAGTACCCCCCTACCCACCCGCGATCCCTGGCCCTGAATGCCAGCATTATAAAATTCCTGGCCTTTGAAACGCTGTGATTCCGTCTGGTGGAGACAGACAGTTTTAAAAGCCTTATGGCAGTGGCTGTCCCACAGTACGTCATTCCCAGTCGCCACTACTTTTCCAGGCAAGCCATCCCTTCCCTGCACAACCAAGTAGGGGACAAAATCAGGTGTGCACTGCACAACGCCATCTGTGGCAAGGTCCACCTAACTACGGATACGTGGACCAGTAAGCATGGTCAGGGACGTTATATCTCCCTAAAAGCACACTGGGTAAATGCAATGGCGGCTTAGCCTGAGGCGGATAGCAGTTTGGCGCATGTCCTTCCACCACCGAGGATTGCAGGGCGTTTCTCTTTGCCGCCTGTTGCTTCCTCCTTCTTTTCCGCTTCCTAATCCTCTACCGTCTCCTCATCCGGTCAGCGTAACACCTTGACCACCAACTTCAGCACAGCCAGGGGTAAACGACAGCAGGCAGTTTTGAAACTTATCTGTTTTTAAACTTATCTGTTTTGGGGACAAACCCCACACCGCTCAGGAGTTGTGGACGAGCATGGAACAACAGACGAGTTGAGTGGTTTGTGCCAGTGAGCCTCAAACCCAGCCTGGTGATGTGTGATATTGGGTGAAATATCGTAGCAGCTCTGGGCCTAGCCGGTTTGACGCACTTCCCTTGACTGGCGCATGTGCTGAATTTGGTGGTGCAGAAATTCCTGAAAAATTACCCCAATATGTCAGAGCTGCTGCAGAAAGTGCGGGCCGTCTGTGCGTGCTTTTGGCGTTCTCACCCTGCTACTGCTCGCCTGTCAGCGCTGCAGCGTAACTTCAGCCTTCCCACTCATTGCCTCATATGCGACGTTCCCAAAAGGTGGAACTCCACCTTGCACATGCTGGACAGACTGTGCGAGTAGCAGGCGATAGTGGAGTTTCAGCTGCAGCACGCACGGGTGAGTCGCTCTGCGGAACAGCACCACTTCACCCCCAATGAGTGGGCCTCCAAGCGAGACCTGTGTGCCTTGTTGCACTGTTTCTAGTACTCCATCAACATTGGCAGTGCCGATGACGCCGTTCTCAGCGTTACTATCCCACGTCTCACGTCTATGCCTCCTTGAAAAAATGCTTTGGGCAATGATGGAAGAGGATGTGGCACAGGAGGAGGAGGAAGAGGGATCATTTACAAGGGTTTCAGGCCAGTCATTCACAAGTGGCTCCGAAGGTGGGTTAGAAACATAGAACATAGAAACATAGAATGTGTCGGCAGATAAGAACCATTTGGCCCATCTAGTCTGCCCAATATACTGAGTACTATGGATAGCCCCTGGCCCTATCTTATATGAAGGATGGCCTTATGCCTATCCCATGCATGCTTAAACTCCTTCACTGTATTTGCAGCTACCACTTCTGCAGGAAGGCTATTCCATTCATCCACTACTCTCTCAGTAAAGTAATACTTCCTGATATTACTTTTAAACCTTTGCCCCTCTAATTTAATACTATGTCCTCTTGTAGCAGTTTTTCCTGCACCAACATACGCCAGGTACACAATTGTTCTGGAGGATGACGAGGTGGAGGATGAGGAGGAGGAGATGGAGGAGGAGGAACCGTGTTCACAGCAGGGTGGCACCCAAACCAGCTCATGGCCATGACTGGTGCATGAATGGGGGGATACAGAGGACACAAACGATACACCTCCCACAGAGCGATTACATGCTGCAGTGTCTCCACAATGACCACCGAGTTGCCCACATTCTAACTTGTGCTGATTACTGGGTGGCCACGCTGCTGGATCCCCGTTACAAGGACAACATACCGTCCCTAATTCCGTCACTGGAGCGTGATCGTAAGATGCGCGAGTACAAGGGCACACTGGTAGATGCGCTGCTGATGTCAGCAGGGGCACAGTGGAAGCACAAGGCGAAGGCAGATGAGGGACCTAAATTTCAAAAAATCGTCTGTTACATTCTCAGGTGACATTTTACAATTTTTGCCGTATACAAACCCCTGCTCTGCATAGATGACAGGGAACTAATTTTTGTAAAATAATCTGTTCAATTGGTGGGTGACATGAATCCAGTTTTGCCGTGAATAAACCCCTGCTCTGCATAGTTGACAGGGACCGAACTTTTTAAAAATCGTCTGTTCCATTGGTGGGTGACATTAACCCATTTTAGCTGATGAGAAACCTCTGCTCTGAATAGGTGACAGGGACTTAAATTCAATCACATTTCAGCCATTGATCTCCCTTGGATGTGGTATCCCTTTCTCACGCTCCCTCTCCGGCATGGAACCCTGATTCCCAGTTAACCGTGATCACCATGGTAGGTGCATAAAAAAACATCAAAAGTTGATAGAGAAGATATCCAATTGGACCGTGGACGTCATGGGGACTTGCGATCAGGCAGAAGTTATCTAGAGTCAACAAAGTGGCAGCAGGACCTCTCCTGTCTAACGTTTCCAAATCCAAAATACCCTGGTGACATTCCCTGTAATTTTTTATTAATCATTCCAATAACAGGGCATCTTAAGAGTCCTGTATTGTTATTTATCATCACTACCTCCCCGAGTTGGGAGTGGGTAATTGCCGGGATTGGGTAATTGCCGCGCGCCCCCTCCTTTACTTGGATGCTTCTGCTTCAATAGCTTATCCCACATTTCCGCTCAATCACATTTCAGCCATTGACCTCCCTTGGATGTGGTATTCCTTTCTCGCGCTCCCTCTCCGGCATTGAACCCTGATTCACCATTACCCGTGATCACCATGGTAGGCGCAAAAAAAAACATTGAAAGTTGATAGAGAAGATTTCTAATTGGATCGTGGACATCACGGGGATGTGTGACATGGTGGAGCAGTATCTGTGCACACGCCTACACATACTGACTGATGGGTCTGCCTGCTTTAACTTCTGGGTCTCCAAATTGGGCACATGGCCTGAGCTTGCCCTTTACGCCTGGGAGGTGCTGGCCTGCCTTGCAGCCAGTGTATTGTCTGAACGTTTGTTTAGCATGGCAGGTGGGGGTTATCAAAGAGAAGCGCAGCCGCCTGTCCACAGCCAATGTGGACAAGCTCGCGTTCATTAAAATTAACCAGGCATGGATCCCACAGGACTTGTCTGTACCTTGTGAAGAATAGACATGTATACCGGCCAAACCCAGCCTTTGTTGTACTCCAGCGCACTTTCTCTTTGTTTTATTTTTAATATTTCCCAATGTTTTGGGGTCTACCCAAATTTGAACAAAATTTTTTTAATAATAAAATATAAAACAAAACCAAAAACTAGTGTTGGCTACCTCCTCCTCCTCCTCCACCGCCGCTTCCACCTACACCACCACATCCACCAACTTCTCAACCTCCTACTCCATATGGACCTCCTCCTCCTAGATCAAGATTATTATTTTTCGTTTTTACATATTTTATGTTATTTTAAGTTATTTCCCTATCCACATTTGTTTGCAGAGCACTTGCCATGCTCTTACACAAATTTTACTGCCATTTTGCAGCCCTCTA